>NC_054388.1:80405057-80722173 GCF_017654675.1 Xenopus laevis
TCTTCTATTGACACTGGGGAACCCTGGAGCTACTACCACCAGTGATCCCACAGCTGGTTCCATCAGACTTGCACCCAGTACTGCAAGCACTGTTTTAAATGTGCACTCTGGGAGTTACTTAACACCAACTCTGAAATTGCTATAGGCAACTTCCACCCAATATGCATCAAAACACACTCTGAAATTATGGGACAAAAATCTTCATTATGGGTAAATTGTGTGTCAAAAATTGAACTTTGCAGTCTGCACTTGCATTCATAAACAATCCTTTTTTCCTTTGTGTGCAACTGGTCTATATTTGCTGTAACAATGATGCCATATCCTGTTTTGATTAAAAATTCAATAAAATAAAAACTCAATACAAATAATACAGATAAAAACCCCAATGTGACTGATTTATTAAATGATCCTGTCAGATTTAACAAACACTTTTCTGCACTGAAGCAATCTATTCCAAATTTGTAATCCTTTTATTACACTGGGTTGCATTAGTTTTAATGCAGTAGGTGTTCATTTTCAGGGATTATCAATTTGTTAGCCCAGCTGTCATATAGCTGAACAGCAAATGCAACTTTGCAGCAGTAGTAGCAGCAGTTAACATGCAGAGGGAAAGTATAGTATATCCGTTAGTGCGCCTCAGATTTACAGTTGTCCTTTTATTCCTTCCAGGCTGCAGGGGGGGCAGTAGAACTATAATTAAATTAAAAAACTGAAGGAGGGCTGCATCTTGGAATTACATAATGGGGCACACACACAAAAATATTTGTTAGGGATTTTTTGAATCCCGTGCGTTGGCCAAAACCCAGTCTTTTTTGCAGGATTCGTTTGCAGAACCCTAAATAACACACTATTTTACACCACTAGACAATGGATAGTGATTTTTTTTGTATGTTGCAATTTGATTATTTTGATTATTTGCATATACAAATTAGGGTTCAGATTAGGATTGGATTTGGGCATCTTTTATGATGGATTTCATATTCATTGCATCCCTTATATTTGCCCTGGGCCCATATACTATAGACAGCCCTGAACAAAGATACCAGAATGTACAACTTGCTCAGATTTTTCTTTTCACCCATAATCTGTATTTTTCTTTAAGAGTGTACCATTCCCGGAGGTTTTCCAAGTGTAGCATTGCAGAATACAAGGAATTCCTCAACCGTGGAGGGGGTTCCTGTCTCTTTAATAGACCAACCAAGGTAAATGTAATATGCTTAAATAAGAGCTCACTGTAAAGGCAATTAAAATTACAACTGCACGTGCAAGCTAGTTTGGATTTAGTATGGATGGGCCAGGATCGCTGACCGTTAATGGGAGTAATAGACATTCACCATGTTGCACAGTATGAAAAGATTAAATTAACAATGAACATTAGTTTTCCCTATGTAAAGTTCAGGGGGAGAGGGATCACCCATGCACTACAGCCACAACACAATAGTAGTATAAATGTCCTTTTATTTCTTATTCAAACTTAAACAAGCTGTATTTTCAGCAGGTACAAATGGCAACTTAAACAGGCTGTATCTTCAGCAGGTAAAAATGGCAGTTTAAACACAGTTTTCAGCATAAAGTAACATCGGCTTTCATGCTCAGCAAAACTGACAAATTAAACAGTTCATTTTCCCATTCAGGGATCAGGCTCACCTAGCCTTGCAAAACGTTGTATCCACTTTGAAACAGGAGAGCAGTTTTAACACTTTTGCTTGTGCAGAACTCATGTGTGTCTATCAACCCCCTTCCTGAACTCTCAGGGCTCTCTTAACTCCTGCACTGCTGCAGTAATTAGCCCTGATGTGCACCCTCCAGGTACCTGAATAAAGGGGAAATATACCTGTCGTCCAGGACCCACCCCTGGAGTCCTCTTGAGATCATTAATTCAGCATATAGATTGGGGTGCTGAGTTCACTGCTAAAAACTAAATAGTAAATTGGACAGGTAGGTTGCAATGCTGTATTAATTTTTTCTTATTAAACTAAGGTCAGAGGTACTTTACTTTGTGGCTAATACACTTAAGGGCAGATTTATCAAAATGTCAGATTAGAACTCACCACAGAAGAACGCATTCTTTTCATTCCTATGGAATATGTGTCAAATGGTAAAAATATCTTTGCATCTCCTGCAGTTATTTGAAGTGACAGAATGTGGGAATGGTTATGTGGAGGCAGGAGAAGAATGTGACTGTGGCTTCAGAATGGTAAGTTTAATCAACTCTTTAAGCCCCATCTTTGGGACATATTTATAAGCATGAAACTAGAGCTACTATAATTCACCATTTCACTACATGGTCACCCTTATAAAAGCATGCATATACAGCTTACTCTGATTTTACCTATGATAAATATGCGTATAAAAAGGTAAAAAATCCCTCTGGCAAACCATGCTGAGCTCTAATACAGTAAAGCAGTTCCCAAAGTAAGGCTGTGATTGGCCATTCGGCAGCCCTTATGTGGTCTGGCAGCCTACAAGGAGGCGCTGTTTGGCAATACACTTGGTTTTTATGCAACCAAAACGTGCCTCCAAACCAGGAATCCAAAAATAAGCACCTGCTTTGAGGCCACTGGAGCATCATCCAAGGGGTTAGTGAGTAACAAGTTGCTCATGAGCCAATGGTTGGGGACACTGCAATAAAGCAACAGCAAGTGGGCCATTAGTTTTACCTCTGCCCAACATTTGTTTATTTAGCTACCATCTCCACAATGCCCTCTGTAATTACAGCCAGTGACCAAGTTACTCGCTAACTATAATGCTTCTAGCATTGTTGCTGGAATGCATACTGTACATATGTTTGCTGGTAAGACAAAAAAAGTACAAATAAATCATGACCAGACATCTAGACAGTTGCAAAAGAGCGTATTCAATGATATTCCAAGAGACTGTTAGAATTCATTAAAATGCCTTCTGCCAGATGCTATGTGTTTTTTCATTATGCCTAAAACCGTTTGCAAGCACAACAAATGGTTGAATTAAGCTTATACAGTATGTTTGAGTTAATCTGGAATCATATTATACATTTAATTAAAGAGGAGACAGAAGTACCCGCCCCTTGAGCTTTTCATACTGAAAGCTGTATAATCATATTTTTATATTTATATAATATTTTTTAGGACTGTTTTGGAGACTGCTGCAAGAAATGCTCTCTATCAAATGGAGCACACTGCAGTGATGGGCCTTGCTGTAACACTTCATGCCTGGTAAGTTTATAATATTTATATGCATTGCGGGGATCAGACCATGATCTAAGATTAATTCACTGACTCACCTAAAACCTGGTGAGCTTTTATTTTTTGAAAAAGGGCAATTTGTGGAAAAAATCCTTTACATATTATTAAAGCAATTAATGATTGTGACTTTACATTTTCTTATAACAATTACTCCAAACCATATACCAAAGGATCATAAATCTGCATAGATGTAGGTCTTTGCGCTCCAAATAAAACAAAAAGACCTATGCTGCCCCTATTCCTGTGTTTGCCAGTACTGCATTCATGGGAGGGTGGAACAGATATGACCTCTATCCCATCCCCTAACATCAGTGACGTAACTAGAGGGGGCGGGCCCTGGCGCGGGACACGCTGCCGGGCCCCCCCCGCGTACACCCAGAATCACCGGGAATCGTGGCGGGTGAGCTACCGGGGTCCCTGAGGGGGTGCGGGCCCTGGCCCAATCGCACCCCCTGCTCCCCCGGTAGTTACGCCACTGCCTAACATGCATGTCATGTAAAAGAACAAATCAGGCAGTGTTCTGCCCCTGACAGCAATCATATGAAAGTTATGTCCAACAAAAGCTGGTCTCCTACTGATATTTTCAAATCGGAAATACATGCAGAGATATTATTGTTAGCTGACAGAAATCTTCGAACCTTTTCGCCATCACATGAAAAATTTCAGGACACTTCACACACCACCCGAAAATTGTACGAAATGGAGGTTCGAAGTGAAAACTAGAATTGGAATTTTTCACCTTAAAGCCAAATTGCTGTTTAAGTCAATGGGAGAGGTCCAGGGATCAATTTGGTGATGTTTGCAGCCTTCCTGACATTCGAGAAAAAAACTCAAATCGAGTTTTTTTTTATTCGATTTGAGTTTTTCTAATTCTAATCGAATTCAACTCGAGTTTTTGGGTCGATTCAATTCATCTGAGCTGAGGAAATTCAATTTTATAAATACATTTTGATTGGTTGAGTTGATTCGAGTTCATGGGAGTTTTAAAAAACTAACATGAATTTGAAATTCGGCCCTTGATAAATGTGCCTCCCCATGTCAGGAAAGAAAAAGTCTATAAGGACTGAACTCCTCAGCGCGCTTACGTCTGACTCAGCCGCCATGCAATGACAAGCATGTAACGAGTTGACTGTGCAGAAGATGATGAAACTTAATGAGAAATCACAGTTACAAACTATATGTATGAGACTGTCGAATGAAAATGCAGTGTGTGGCGTTTTCCTCTGACAGTCGGATACATGTAGTTTGTACCTGCGACTTCACATTCAGTTCCATTCTCTTCATGTGACACATGCATGCATGTCATCGCACGTCCATGTGTCAGAGAACAGCGCGCCATGGAGTTCAGCCCTTAAAGAAAACGTTTTTTATTTCAGACTGGCCATCATGGTTTTTAAGTACTAAATCATCATGGTTTTTAAGTACTAAACCCCACCAAGCCACTGAGGCTAATCAGAGCCAGCTGGTCAGCCTGTAGCACCTCACTCTGCTACAGGCAGGTAATAAGTACAGGGCTGGGCTGCATAAGCTGCACCATGACTCATGATAGGTTCAGTCACAGGGTCTATAAATGAGTACAATGGATAGTGATTTTGCACTCCTTAGGGCTCTTACACGCGGCCATTTTTACCTGCGCTCTCCTGCATTGCGCTTTCTTCTGTTCAGCCACAGGGGAGTGCAGGAGTAGATGCAGTCAAATATATAAGGTGGCTGTACTCACACAGACGCATGTATGCGTCGAACGCAGGTGAAATGCAACATGCTGCGTCCCAACCAGATATTGTGAAGGTACCCAGACTTATGCATTAACCTCCTCTGTGCAGAGAAAGTTGCTTCCTTTAAGCACATATCCAATATGCGCAGTAACTAGCATAGTACATAGCATATAAATGTTTTTATTGAATGATGCCTTTCCAACTGACAAGTTTTTCTTTTCCTCATAAGCGTTTTTGTTCCACATTGGTCCTTCAGATACTCTTGGAGCCTATTAAAAGTACTTAATCAATTAAGCTGTGACATTTTTCACCAAAATGTCTTTTTTCCTCTTCATTTAGCCATTCATTTTATTTTTTTAATTCAGTTCCTGCCACGAGAATATGACTGTCGATATGCTGTTAATGAATGTGATATTACCGAACACTGCACAGGAGACTCTGGTCAGGTATTGCCATGTCTAAAGCTGTTCTGCACTGTTGGGCGTCAAATATCTTGGCTACATTGTACTCTTTGTCCTATATAAACTGTATTCCAATATCAGTGTATTTCTTTGGAGGTTTATTTTATATTGTAGTATAAGCAGATAATTCACTTATGGTTTAGAAAAATTAAATTTTTACACTTGTATTATTTGTGGTATGCAGATATTAGCAATGAAATTGATTTTGTTGTGTAGGAATCACACATACTGAACAAATCAGTATTTATGTACCAAATGCAAACTTTTTTTGAAATAACTGAATTCTGTATCTTTAGCATTGGGTACTTGTTCATTTTCAAGTTAATTTTTACAGCATCGGCATCAAAATATGATAAAAAAAATAAATATACTTGAATATAAAAATTACTGTGCAGTGAAACTCAAAAAATATTAATGCATGAAAAATAATTATAGACCCATGTTAAATCTACCCTTTGCTGTTATTGTTCCTTAGTGCCCACCTAACCTTAGGAAACAAGATGGATATGCCTGTGATTCCAACCAGGTGCAGTTATTTTACATTTATTCAAAATAGTTTACTTTATTGTTCTAGTAGTATTTAGGTCCACCTAAGCATTTAATATTGTCCACATGGTAATATATACCATATACATCATGTGAATATTAAGGAAAGTCAATGGTTATGAACAACAGACAAATATAACAATTGTCATAAAGTCAATCCTTAGGAATGTTATGTATTCAATTATGAGTTTAGAAGGCAATGCAAGCTTTGTTTGCTCTTTTTGTTGGAGGATAACTGTTCAACTGTATTAGTTGATAAAATCTAAGCAAAAATTCTGCCTTATTTCATATAAATTGATCAGCCTGTAGATTGTTAACCTAGTCAGAACAATCATGGCTCACAGATAGGAATTAACACAGATAGATAGATGAGAGAGAGAGAGAGAGAGAGAGAGAGAGAGAGAGAGAGAGAGAGAGAGAGATGTAGATAGACAGACAGACAGACAGATACATAAAGTTCCTTGAATAGTGCAATCTGTATAAGGTTTTGCTAAAAAATGCTTATTTTCAGAAACATTATATAATGTAATATGTGCTAGAATTTCGCTGATATACAGTATCTTCCCTTTAGAATTGCCCCTATACAGTAGAATAAAAACGAAATTTACTCTACTGCCTAAGCTCAGTTTCCTATAGGCAGATTTATCTTAAAGTTCATGTAGAAGTCAATGGGTGTTGCCCTAATTTTCTAATTAGTTGGATAGAAATTGATGAGCAGAATGCTATTTTGCTGCATTTTTTATCAATCAAGTTTGAGACTTGAGTTTTAAAAGTTTGGTTTGGCGAGAAAGTCCCTTGGCACAGAACAACAGCCTGGGGAAAACTGAAATTACTGGGGGATGCATAATATATTACCCCCCACACCCCCTGTGAATTTGTCTTTTCTTGTCATTTAACAATGCCACTTTTTAAAGGTTTATTCTCACTGTTATCTGTTGCTGTTAGTTATTGTGCCCGAATAACCTGCAATGATGTGTATATTTTTTAGGGTCGGTGCTACAATGGGGAATGCAAAACAAGGGATAATCAGTGCAAACACATCTGGGGAAGCAGTAGGTCACAATATATATATTTCTTGTTATGTCTTTTTTTATCTTGAAGCAATCTTATGTTTCCTAAATAAACAAAATTGCTCTAATTTTATACTTAAAAAAAGAAAAAATAAGCTTTTATAGTTATTATGCAAATTAGAGATACTGGCACGTTCCTGTAAAAATCATGTGTCAGTATTAGTGAGGAGATGCTGCAAGCCAAAAGCACCCCTAAGCCTCTCCCTATGACCAAGCAAAACATAGTGAAGGCGACCCTCCCACACAGCTAAGGAGAAACAGTTGTTTCAGTCATGCTGGGTGCTATAGGCTAATTATAAATGAAAACAAAAACAGTACTTCAACCTATGGAAGGATTGTGCTGCCCCAGCCCTATGTGACTGAAACAACTGCAAAAGGTACTTTAGCTGTATTGGAGGGTTGCCTTCACTAAGGTCCGCTGGGATGGGAGCACCTTGGGGGTGCTTTTGGCTGCATCTCTTCACTGATACTGACAAATTCCTATGATTTTTATAGAATCACATCATTATCTCTTTAGATTTGCTGCTATATTTAAAGGCTAATTTCATGCATCAACTAAATATGGCCAGTCATCTATTTATTCTTATTTCAGAGAGGCAGTGGTTCATCCATTGGTCATTAAATATAATTCATAGCATGTTGGAAAACAATATAATATTCCAGTGTTTTCTGAACTGTTAAATTACATGTTATTAGAAGTGCTGATATGTTGGTAGGTTCCCCATAAACATATCCTATATATTAACATGTATCTTTGTCAACATAAATTTTGTGTTTTTAGTGATCATGCTATGGCCATTTGGTCCAAACATGCTGTAATATCAGATCTTTGCCATTTGATCCCTAGATCTAAATGTAGAATGTCATTTCTGATAATGGTATGACTTTCACCTTTTACCCCTCTTTAATCCTTTTTAGAAGCAGGTGGCTCAGACAAATTCTGTTATGAAAAGCTGAACACAGAAGGCACAGAGAAAGGTAACTGCGGGAAAGATGGTGACCGTTGGATTCAGTGCAGCAAACAGTAAGTTTAGCACAACAGAACAGATTTTCATTACATACATACATCCTTTTTTCTGATTTACTTTATAATGTAAAAAGGAAATAATTAAGCCTGGAAATTGTTTAATTGTAGCAATAGAAAAGCATATACCAGGATAGACAAGGACACTGCTACCAGGAGGCGGCAGCAGCCGCCAGGTTACCAGGGGCAGCAAAGAGCTGCTCCTGGTAACGTAAACAACTGAAATTAAGATTTCCAAATCAGAATTTCAGCTCTCTGCACTAGCAATGCAGAAACCCCCTCCACCCACTCAAGTGCTCAGAAAGGTAAGCCATGGGTGTCGGGGAGAGGGCAGCATCTACAAAGCCGCCCCCAGGCTGCAGAAATGCCCCTGAGGATAGAGTTGCCAATAAACAAGGGACTGTATGATTGGGGAGGAGATTGATAATTAAACTGTGTGGAGGTTGAGAGAACTGGCAATTAGTTACTCATATTTTAAATCCAAAATGATAGATTATGATTACTAATTACAGTTTTGTTGATTATTAACATGAGTACATAGGTATATATTAACTTTCTTTATATTACATGTATGTAGTTGCTATATTATTTGCCTTTAAAAGCATTTACCATAGACTGTAGAAGTTAGGAACAGATGGAGAATACTGGTGCATATTGTTGCAACACAATCTCATATGTTTAAAGGGATACTGTCATGGGAAAAAAATCAGTTGAATCAGTTAATAGTGCTGCTCCAGCAGAATTCTGCACTGAAATCCATTTCTCAAAAGAGCAAACAGATTTTTTTATATTCAATTTTTAAATCTGACATGGGGCTAGACATATTGTCAATTTCCCAGCTGCCCCAAGTCATGTGACTTGTGCTCTGATAAACTTCAATCACTCTTTACTGCTGTACTGCAAGTTGGAGTGTTATCACCCCCCTCCCTTTTCCTCCCCAGCAGCCAAACAAAAGAACAATGGGAAGGTAACCAGATAGCAGCTCCCTAACACAAGATAACAGCTGCCTGGTAGATCTAAGAACAACACTCAAAAGTAAAAATCCATGTCCCATGGGGCAGCCTGCCAGAAAGCATTTCTCTCCGAAAGTGCAGGCACAAGTCACATGACCAGGGGCAGCTGGGAAATTGACAAAATGTCTAGCCCCATGTCAGATTTCAAAATTGAATATAAAAAAATCTGTTTGCTCTTTTGAGAAATGGATTTCAGTGCAGAATTCTGCTGGAGTAACACTATTAACTGATTCATTTTAAAAAAAACATGTTTTCAGATGACAGGATCCCTTTAAATATAGAGAAAAAATTCTGTATACACTGTCACCTACCATAATTCCTCATACTTTACTGCCTATTTAATTGAGGGCAGGATAATTGTATTATCATTTGGGTTTATTGTCCTTTAATGTGATTAGGGCCCTTTTATCCCATTTTATTTTGTAATCCTTGTTTGTTAAATTATATTAAGACCCCTATTCATTTTGAATGAATTTTAAGTGCTGCATTACTTGCTAGGACTATATTAAATAAATCATCATGATCCCCAGCCTTTCAAAACTAAGCATTACAACATTTACAGTATGCTTTCTAGGTACAATATAGTAGTGAGACTTATAGAAAGGAGTCTTGACAGCAAAGGAATTTAGCATTACTGTTGAGAATATAGTGTATCACAAAAGAGCAAAGAGAATTTTGATAGTTGGTCTTACTTCTCATGAGGAATGGACATGTGAAAATGTTCTACTTAACTGTTGTCTCATAATGGGTTAACATTATCACCTAATGCAGTACACATAACTACAGCATGATAAAACTATTAAGTCCCTTCAGATCCCTTGGAAATAAAAGGCTTCAGGAGTAGGGATAGGTGAAATATTTTGTCGGGGTTCGTCACAAAAATACATTGGACTCTTAGACTCCAATGTATTAAAAATAAATATTCTAATTGTTTGAGTTTTCACATTGGAAACCAGCATCAAACAGTCCAAAACCCTTGAAGATCATAAAGGCAAAAAAACATCTTCCAGATGTAAAGTCTGCCATTGACTTTTACATGACTTTAACAGGTTTTAGCTGCCGTATTTTCGGATACTGATTTTTAGTAGCTGTGGAGTATAATGTATCCTGGCCAAAAAAATTCAAGGCTTACAAAGTAGGCCCCTAAATCTGCTTTTCTTGACCTGACTCCCAACATGCTCTTGTTCTAAACCTACCTTAAGTCTTACTAGTGTCCTTACCTTTCTATATTGTTTCTGTAGTGATGTTTTCTGTGGATTTCTACTTTGTGCAAATGTATCAAAATCTCCTCGTATTGGTAAATTAGAAGGTGACATACCGCCGACATACATTAATCATCAAGGAAGAATTGTAGACTGCAGGTAAGACCTTCTACGTGTCCTGTACCACCAATATTATGCTCCCTTAGCAGAGTTTTCTGTCTTCTACTGCACTGCAATTGAAGAATACATATACAGGTTTGGGATCCGTTATCCGGAAACCCGTTATCCAGAAAGCGCTAAATTACGGAAAGGCAGTCTCCCATAGACTCCATTTTATCCAAATAATCCAAATTTTTAAAAAGGATATAATTAATCCTTGCTGGAAGCAGAACCAGACTATTGGGTTTATTTAATGTTTACATGATTCTAGTAGACTTAAGGTATGAAGATCCAAATTACGGACAGATCCCTTATCCTGAAAGCCCTAGGTCCTGAGCATTCTGGATAACAGGTCCCATACTTGTACATACATATGTTATATTAAGAGTAATAAAGATTTCTAAGTTGCCATAATGAAGGTCACTAACTTATGTCAAAACATTTGTCAGCCTACGTGTAACATCCACCTATATTTTACTGTCTATATCCATGTCCTAGCTATAAAATATGTATCAGAGAGAAGTTTTGTGGCTGGAGTGTTTTAATAACATATCTCCACATCAAGTATAAGCGAAGAATTGGAGCCTAATTTTTATGCCTGTAGTCTGCTACACATTGACAGTCAATAGATTTCAGGTTTCTTCTGGATATAAAGCAAAACAAAATTTGTATAGGTATTCAGAAGTCCATTTGAGCAGTATGACTGGTTAGAAAGGTTGGGGTTCAGAAACTAGCCAGGGCTGTGAATGCTTAAAGATAACAAAGGATGTATCATGCACTGTGGCCTATAGGTTTCAAGTTCAGTAATATAAGAAATCTGCTTTTGTGGTCTACAGATAGTATACCTTCCACATGCCGTCACATGATCTGTATCCTGCTGGCATACTGAGTTAAATATCCATTCTTTAATGCACGCTGTTCTAACGTTTACTATAACTAGAACCTGATCGTTTTCCATCTTCCCCCCAGCTTTTCTTTCCTTTTCTCTCTCTCCGATTGTCCCCCCCTATACCTAACCTCCCCCCCCCAAGGAAACACTGCAACACAGAGTGCTAAATCTGAAACATTGGGACGAGAGATGTTTCATTCTAGCATTCGCAGATAGAATTGTAAGGATACTAGGTTATGCTTCCGACTAATGATATGATCAGATTACTGTTCTGTATGTTCTCTCTAGCAAGCTATTACCTCATTCCATATGTTGCTGTATTCTTTTTTCTGGCAATTAAAATTCAATAAAAATTTTCAATAATAATAATAAAAAAAAAAAATATGCATTCTTTAGGAAAAACAACAGTGACAACCTTGTAATCAGATCTGTAATTTTTCTCCGTTTTTAACTATGTATTGTGCGTGAATAAATAAAAAGTGGCTTCCAAAGTATTCTCTTCTCTGACTTTATTTTCCCCAGTGGTGCTCATGTAATATTAGACGATGAGACTGATATGGGGTATGTAGAAGATGGGGCTCCTTGTGGACCATCTATGATGTGCTTAGACAAGAAGTGCCTACCAATTCATTCACTCAACATCAGCAACTGTCCCTTGGGTTCCAATGAAAAAGTCTGCTCTGGACATGGGGTGAGTGCCTCTGTTTATGGTGCTGTTTATCAAACTCTGTGATCCAGCTACAAAATTGAGGAATCGTGCGGATCCAGAGTTCTTTTGTATTCCTCTGTTTGTGTACCATATTTATCTGGTTTCTCAGGGATATAGATATACTATAAAATTAAACATATCATTTTTTGTTCAATACTTTTGAAATATAGGTGAATTTGACAGTGCTTGGTGAGCAATATACATCTCACATATACTGCTGTGTTGAAGGTTACAATATGTGACAGTGGTGTAACAATAAAGGAAGCAGACCCTGCAATCACGAGGGGCCCATTGGACCAGGGGCCCTGGACTTCGTTACAAAAGCCCATTCTGGCAAACTTACAAAGATTACAAAGCTTTTTTTGGCATGAAATCCCACGTGATTTGTAAACACACTAGGTTTCATTAAAGATTCATTGTACAGAAAAGCACAAGCAATCTCAAATAGGTAACTGTTGAGAAGCTAAGCTTAGGGGTTTTTGCAAACCATCAAGCAGAAAATTAGGTTGGCCTGTAATATAAGCTGTTTCTGATTTAATTTTGATGCTAATTGCACTGGTTTCACAGTTGTCATGTAATGAGAATCTGAGTTCATTACCAATCAATCTTGTATAGTGACTTTGATATTCTATATATTTAGTATATTGTGAGTTGGACCCTAAGCTCAGGCAGTTGTCAGCAGCACAGGTCATGTGCAGTGAATCCGCAGAAAAGAAGATGGGGAACTAGTATCAGCATCTTCTGAGACACAGATCTTTACTGCTAAAGGACTGTGGTTGCCTTGAGCTTGTACAGAACCAAAACACAAAAAATCAGCATTTATAGCCTACTTCTTTTTAAACTTTAGTACTTCTTTAAGACATATTTCGTGCTATTTTTGTTTGATGTTCTGCTATTAAATTTCATTAATTTTTTTGATCTCCTAGGTCTGTAGCAATGAAGTCACTTGTATTTGCAGTTCCACTTGGGCAGGGACAGACTGCAGCATTTACGACCCAATAAAAGAACCGATAATCAAAAAAGAAGACTTACCAAAGGGTTTGTGCCATTAGATGTTACTATTCAAAACATATCCTGTAATGATGAAATTCATTATGCTTAATGAGGCAGAAATATTAGCTAAATAGTAGCGGTCTCAGAGATTATTGTGGCTCAGAAGATCAGTATCTTCTACAATAGTGGACCACTATGTCTTCAGTAGTTAAACCTAGTAGATTTCTCCTTTTTCATTAAGCAGAGGACACTACCCAGACATAGTATAAAAGTAATGTAAGCAGCTTCACTAGCAAAGGTTCAAAGCCCTCTAGTAAAGAGTATAATCCTGCCACAGGATCCTGTGATAATCTAAGCATCGCTCTTATCTACATAACGGTTTTAATTCAAAAGAAGTGACGACAAAAGTTATTAACAATAAGAGCTTACTGCATTCTCTTTTACTTTGGTATATAAACAATTTGTTTATATTAACAATTTATTTATTTTATGAACATGAAAACAAAAAGTAATTTCTGATCTGTAGAACAAAACCAAATTGTTTTATATGACAAATTCTATGTAAGTGTACCAAAAGCTTCAAAACTGAGGCCCTGAGAGGCACTTGTGCCTAGCCTTTTCAGTGCTGCCATCAAGTGATGGGCGAATTTATTTGGCCACGGGCGAATAGATTCACGATTAACGGACGCCTATTGACTTTTTAATGGGCACTGGCGTCAACTCCGATGCCGGCGCAGATCTTGACACCGGTGAATTGTTGCCAGCGCCAAAATTTGTGTTATGGAAATTTTTGCCCATTTCGAGAATTTGGCAGGAAATTCACGAATTTTGTGGCGAAGCAAATTCACCCATCACTGCTGTCAGATGAAAGGGAGGCCTGTTCTTAACACATACCTTAAAGGTCATATCAACCCAAAAAGTAATTGTTTGCTAATAAAAGAAAACTAAATTCTAAGCAACTTTGCATTATAGATTCATTACAAATGTTCTATGGTTAAAGTTATTTGCATATGTTTTGCTATTGAAAGCAGCGTTTATCCCTTTCTATTCTCTGCCCTGGTGGCTCTGGCTTTTAAAACAATGTAACAAGCCAACTCAGTAAGTCAGTAGATAAAAAGCTCATTGCTTGCTTCCCACCTGTCTCTCCTCCAGTATGCAGTGTTACGGATCAGAAATGTGATATTAGGTAGCCATTTTACACCCACAATCCTGATAATTTGGAAATAAGCAACTATATATCTGGGATTTTTTAGATCCCTTTAACCAATACTGACAGGTGTAGCCTAAAGTGATTTATTCATCTCAGCCAGAACAGAACGTTAAGAAACCTGTGAAGGCAGATTATACAGAAACTAAACAAAAATGTAAACGGTACAAGCAATGTCTGGGCCAAACAATTAATAAAGAGACGAAAATAAAGCATATCTTTATTTTTTCTTGATTAAATTCACCAATGTGCCACTTTATGGCTTTATATGGGCAAATTCCAAGTTACACTTCTAAACCCTTACCATGTGCACTATAAAGTATAGTTCAAAATCACTGTTAGCAGTTATCAACTGAAGCACAACAAACAGATGTTTAGTGTTCAGAGTTGACACAATTCGAGTTGTGCAACTTTTTCCATATAGTCGTCCTGAAATCTTGATTTTATGGAATTGTCACCTCTGCAACTCAAATTTATTAGATTATCGAAGAAAACCAGCGTCATACAGCCCAAAACTATCGAGAACTCAGAAGGTATAAAACATGTTCCAATTGTTAAAGGGACCATCTGACACCGACTTCTATATGATTTCAACAGGTTTTATCAGGAGTATTTTCAGATTTTTAGCAGCTTCAGATGATACTAAATCTGGAAAAATTAGAGGGTTTTTTCTTTAAAAATTCGAGTTTTCCCCTTTAAAAACTCAACCAGGAATTCCAAAAGTGAGTGAAGTAGTGGCAAGATATTTTAGATTATTACAGGTATGGGATCCCTTATCCAGAAAGCTCTGAATTGTAGGAATACTCCATTTTAATTAAAAAAATTCCCATTTTTAAAAATAATTTTCTTTTCCTCTGTAATAATACAACTGTACCTTGTACTTAAACTAGATAAAACTATTATATTGGGTTTATCTATTGTTTAAATATTTTTCTAGTAGACTTAAGGCATGATAATCCAAATTCCAGAAAGACCCCTTATTTGGGAAAACACAGATGCCAAGCATTCTGGATAACAGGTCCCATACATAATATAATATAATATTTACACTCGGACGATAATGTAGCATGTCCGCATATAGCCAAGTTTTGTTTCCTCACATGTTCACCAGAATAGGACCCCATCCCAGTGGGAGCTAGCATTCTGTATGCCTCAATCTCATCTTGGACTCACCTTGGACCAGTGCCCAATAGTAATAAAGACAGTTAACATAACTTGTGTAGTCTGTGCCTCTCCTAGCTTAATACTTTTTCTTTCAAAAGCTATATATATATATATATATATATATATATATATATATATATATATATATATATATATATATATATATATATATATAGTTCAGGCTGTGGTGCACTCCAATCCATGCTGTCATATATAGTGCAGATAGTCGTGTTCCAAGGAATGACGCACTCCAGGACTTCATAATGAGATCAAGCAAAGTGAAGTTTATTTGTCAACGTTTCGGTCCAGTCTGGACCGAAACGTTGATAAATAAACTTCACTTTGCTTGATCTCATTATGAAGTCCTGGAGTGCGTCATTCCTTGGAACACGACTATATATATATATATATATATATATATATATATATATATATATATATATATATATATATATATATATATATATATATATATAATTTTTTTTTTTTTTTTTTTTTTTTTCATTAAATATAATAGGACTCATATACTAATGAGGAGGCATGATGCAAAAAGCAGTTGTAAACTGCCATATTCTTCACACTTTACACACTGCTCAACCATTGTTTGCAAATGTTGCTGCACTCCAGAATGTATTGCAATGACTTGTGCTTCCCCAATGAATACAACGCTGCCTGTGTTTGTCATTGCTGTATTCATGAGGGGCAGACAGGGTTTATAGGCACAATATGTCCCTTCTCCTGCCCTCTGCCCTCATATATGAATTAGGAGGCATGATGTAAAAAGCAGTTGTAAACTGCCAAATTCTTTGCACTTTACACCCTGCTCAACCATCAACTATTGTTTGCACAGGTTGCTGCACTCCAGAATGCATTGCGATGACCTGTGCTTCCCCAATGAATATAACACTGCCTGTGTTTGGCATTGCTGTATTCATGAGCTGCAGACAGGGCTTATAGGCACGATATGTCCCTTCTCCTGCCCTCTGCCCTCAGCCTATCCTGTAGCAATAAAGCTGCCATACACCCAACAGCACTGCATTTGCACCTTTTGCTGAATTTGTAAGTCTGCCATGAGGTGCAGATTGCAGCAAAGACTCAGACATAAGTGCTTGGAAAATGAGAACTAAGGAGCTTTATTTTGCACCCCTTAGTTCTCATTCTCTTAGCACCTGCATCTGTAGTTGCTAGTATCCTTTAATTTTGTTTTCTGTGTGAAAACAACCCATTACTATCTGTCTATAATGTCCCCTAATATACTATAAAGAGTAACCATGATTCCTCATAATCACCTTTTCTCCATTGACAACAACCCCAACATTTATACTATACAAGAACCAGGAGTATATAAAGTTAATTTCTTTTTAATGCAAGGCACTTTATTTACTTTAAGAGCCATTGACTGACATTGTTTTATTATTCACACAAATCCCCAAATCCTTTTCAGTGAAGCAGGCCCCACAACACAATCCAATTTCTTGTATATCCACCATCCCTCACCTATCCTTTATTCAGTGTTTTATCCAAGTATAAATGTTATGTTCTTGGCCATTTAGTCTGTAACCTTGTGTGTGCTTTAGCAAAACCCAAAATAGATCAAATCCATTCCCACTACAATGAATAGGTTTCTGCTCCCCTAACAGAAGACAGTGCTGTTTCTTAGGTGCATATAACCATTCTGTAGCAAACTCGTAGTACAATTTTCCATTTTAACATTTTTAAAAACAGGGCAACAGAATTTTTTCAATATGCTTTATGTTCATGTTCAGAAATTTTAAATAACGCTGACTGCTTACTCGTGTTTACCAAGAAACAAAAACAGACAATGCAGATGAATATGAAATAGCCAGCTATAACTCACCCAAATTATTAGTCTATAATATTAGTATTAGTTTGAAAAATGTGTGTTTATATATAGCATATTCTCTGCACTTTTTCATGTTGATGTTGTATTTATGTGTTTTAATAATAGCATGGTCAAGTATTTTTTGACATGGATTATATTGCACTGTTCACTACTGTTACCAGAAAAGGCAGCACCTTTTATGTTAAAATGATTTTCCCTGGTGGGGTTTTATTTTAAACATCGTAATATACCAAAGGTTTTGAATCACCTTAAAATAATCTCCCTTTTCCCTCCAAACAGTGAGCATGGCCACTAACAGACTTATAGGTGCAGTAGCAGGGACCATTCTGGCTCTTGGGGTGATATTTGGAGGCACAGGGTGGGGAATAGAGTAAGCATTTTTCAAGTTTTATATCTGGTGCCTAGTGTGTGAGTTAAAATGATATTGTGTGTCTGAGCCTTCTGTGTAATTGTCCCTTTGGCTTTGTGTCATGTGGTGATGACCGTAATAGTCATGTGATTTGACTGTGTTCTTGTCATGTGATTTGCTCATGCAGTGTTGATCCTCTCCTGTCTGGGACAATGTGGGGCATAAAATGACTTTCTAGTTTTTTTTCCTTATTGACCCAAGAAGATCAATGTATTTTGTCACCGATTTTTTTGTAAATCCTGCAAAAAAAATATAAATTAGGTATGCAGCCTTAAAATTCTTACACTACAAGAAATATGTTTGCTTGAAATAAAACAGCACATTCTTTTGACTTATTTTATTTACGTTCATAAATTACATAGAAGAAATTCAAAATTGTCTTTTTTAATTGTCTTGCAAAATACTTTTTTTGAGATTTAAAATCATGACATGAACAATGAGTGAGATAGCTGAGGAATAGTATACAAATATGTTAATCTCACTATATATTATATTGAGGAATATATGTTTCAGGGCTTACTGTGCAATTAAAAGTACATAACGTACTTTTATAACGTATACCTTGGCTTATACTCGGGACGGCTTATACTCGAGTATATACGGTAGATTTAGAAAAATGCAATGAGCCAGTTAGCTAAATGTGACTGTGTTTAACACTGTTCATTTACCACAATTATATGTACTGTTTTGACTAACTTATCTGGGCATAAGCTTTCATTTGTAATTAGAACGCTGCAGTTATTGTAACCGTTCACATCTATGATTACATAGTCAACTGTTCCATGTAGTACTGCAGGTTCTGTTCTATACGTCACAATTACTTTGGTTTTTGTAGTCCTTTGTAGTTATAGTGATATATTGTCGTCATTGTGTAACAGGTGCTTCTCTTGGCCTCATTGAATTGAACCACATAAAAAAATTATTTGTTATGGGGAAAAACATATGTGAGGAAGACTTAGCTCTCCAACAACTTCTGTGCAAAAGCTTTATTAGAAAAGCCTGTCTCAAAGGAGCATAGCTGCTATCCCCAAGAGATAGCAAAACATTCTGCAAAATGATATGAAAGAAACTTCCAAATGTTAGGCACCCCCAAGTGATTGCATTGACTTACCTGAAACCCCAGACTGGTGCTCTTATCAGCAGAAAACTGCACCGACCCGGGGGTTCTTTCAGTGAACACCACAGAGTGCTCCTCTTCCACCTTCCTCTTTCTTTGCGCGGCTGTGCATGCGCAGTAGAGAGAAAAGCCAAACTTTAAGTAAAAAGTCAGCTATTTTGTTCTACTGTTCATGTGTCTGTCCTGGGAAATTTGAAGAAAGAAGAAGCCGGAAGAGGATCGCTCCTTGGTGCTCTCTGGAACAACCCCAGGCCGGTGCAATTTTCTGCTGATAGGGGCACTGGCCCGGGGTTTCAGGTAAGTAAATACAATAACTTGGGGGTGCCAAACATTTGGCACCCCCAAGTGAAAAAAAAGACTTTCCTTCTCCTTTAAAGCTTGCCTTAGCGAGCACTTTAGCTTAAAAGATTGTATGTAAGTAGGTTCAAAATAATGTCACTGAGCACAGATTCACAAAAAACAAATTATGGGTTATCCACTTATTACGGTTCACATGAATGCATTCAACTGGAAACATCAGAGCTGGACTGTTAGAACATACATAAGGATTGGTTTCAGGACTAGTGTTTTAAATGCCTTAATTTGTTGCCTATGGTAAAATGTATAAATTTATATCACAAAATCAGGTTGTTTCTATTTTCAATTTATTCTGAAAAATCAAAGTGTGTTGCTTTGTTCTAGTTAAATCTGCAGGTAAGTTCTGAAAGCCTTTCATTGTTTCAGGACACCATTTGCTTGCCTTAACACACTTTCCACACACTGTCTATGCATGCGAGTACATTATTTTATAGGTTGTTTTGAATTCTTCTTAAGTACTAACTGAATTTATACACGCACACACTTACTGCTTGTGTAAAATTGAATTAAAGAGAAGTTTGGTAAAATAAAATTATCCAATAAATGCATCATTCTAATATAAAACATAAATGCTATTCATACTGTTTTAACAAAAAAGGTAAGTATTTTTTTTTACCTGGCCATAAAAAAGGAAACCCGTGAAAACTGAGCAGTTCTGAGCAGTTCTGAAGCTTAATTTGAATCTCTGAACATGATGAATGCATTTTAGCAAGATTCTATGATAGGGTTAATGTAGAGAAGGGCCATTCACTTATATTCAAGTGATCTCTATGCTGTTCAAAGAAAATTGCACACACTAATTTTTCCCCCTTGCCACCTTTTTTCTTTTTTAAATCTTGCCAGCTGTATTTTTGATAATTGCTTTTTTGAGGCAAATTAGATTTCTTTGAAGCTTGGAATGTTCTGATGAGTATGTTCAGATGTTCTGATTGTCTCTTTGAATTCCAACAGAACCTTTTTCAACCGATAAGAATACACATAATACTTCAGATAAGGGGCATTGCAATAATGTCAAATTGTTATAATACAGGTTAAGTGGGTTGGGCAATTAGCTAAAAGTAAATGAAAGTCTTTTTAATTGTCCGGCAATTATTTTGTCAGAATAGCAGTATGTTCTGTGCATTTTAGGTAAAAAATACAAAGAGCTTATCTTTCCTAAACATTCAATTAGAAACAATGTTTGCATCAACAGGGACTACGGACAATCTGTTATATGTCTCCATTTCAAGGTAAAAAGTTAAAGATTAGTGGAGAAAGCCCCAAGGTGACATTTTGTTAGGGACCCCCACCTACAAACTTTTTTTTTATACAAAACAAGAAAATAAACACACAGCAGCACTAGATATTTACTATATTTTGATATATTTATATATATTTTTTTACTGCATCTCCCATTTTGGTTAGTTCTTATGTTTTGTTCTTCCCATACTCCATCACAGGTCCTAGTGCAACCAATCTTATAATAGGCTCTATCGCTGGTGCCATCCTGGTAGCAGCAATTGTCCTTGGGGGGACTGGATGGGGCTTTAAGTAAGCAATACCGCATGTCTTTTTTTCAATGGCTATGCCATTACTTTCTGCTGACTGTATAGCACAAGGTATTGAGTTTCTGCTACAAAGTCTCAGAAATTATGTAGGGCTAACATTATTTTAATATGAAAGGAAAAATGGCAAAGCAAACAAAAACTCCAGTATTGATTTTCAAAAAGAAAAACTTGGGTGAAAAGACAGAGATGAAAAGTAATGGAACAGGTCCTTATAGCCCTGAGGAGATGCTACATCTATAATGGTTATGGTCATGTAGGTGGAGTATATTATATCAAGACTTATTTAGTTCTTGACTTATTAGGGATGGGCGAATTTTTTCGCCTAGTTTCGCCTTGGAAATGACGCCCACAGACATGACGTTGTCAAAAAAATTACGCATAGACTTTAATGGGCATCTGCGACATTTCGTTTTTGACGAAACTAAACAGCTCAAATTCGCCCAAGCCTACTTATCATTCATGCTACCTCATTATTCAAAAATATATGGTAAAGTCAGTTGAACAAAAATGTTTCTAGTGATATACTTATGCGCATCTGAACAAATATATTTCTCTAGACTTACTGAGAGCTGACTGTCTTGGTACTGCATCGAAAGTATGTAATTCAGGGCTGGTGCCATATAAAGATTTTTTTCCCTCTTATCCATATGTGTCTCTTGCTGTTTTCTCACTTGTCTCACTCCTATTTTGCCTCACTCCCATGCATCGTGATTCCATTATCTTCTTTTCCCCACCATCTGAAAATGTTCACTCCTTTCCTTTTGTATATTGCTTTCCCTCCACTCAACTGCCATACTGTGCTAGTTGTCTTCTCTGCCATTAGTTATGTGTTATCTTTTCCTCTATTATGCTCCAAACTAATTCCCCTGTTCCATGTAGTGACCAACAACAGTACAACACTCTCTGCTGTTGATAAGAGTGTGTTGCTCTAGTGCATTGAAAAATATTGAAAGCATAGGTATATTATGCGTATTATTTTATCTTTATGGAACCTTACAAATATCTTTTTGGGTGTAATAAAGCTATCTATTTAGAAATTTTGAAGATATTTTGTTTTCTAAAATTTTTCTCAGTATAATACTCTAATACCAGAATTTTGTTTTAAATAGTGGCACATTTGCTGAGGCAACAACTTACATACTTTTGACAGTATAGCATATAGAAGTACATTTTCATTTCCAAATATAACAAAAAATTATTCGATACACTGCACTCAAAAAGCAATCTGAGCTAGACAATTTCACAAGGTGGCAGTTGCGAGTGGCTGTTTAAACCAGTACAGTATTTAGAAATGATATGGGTGAAAGTTCACCATTTCTAAATATGCCTCTAAAAATCTAGAAATGGTGTGTGTGGAATTTTACTATGGTGAGCTTTAATTTTACACTTTGATAAATTTGCCCATTTATCTTATCAACTACTTACATAAAACATAGTAACCTCTGTTTGTAATACAAGACACCATAACCCACATCAACCAATAAGATTTATCATTTTATATACGGTAGGTGACCAGTAAATGCTATGTGCTGATTGACTGCTATACATTATTAGACTTGTAGCAAACTTTGTGCCTTATTTTATGAAATACTGAAATGTTTACGAGTGAAATAGTGAAGTCCCAGACTGACCTGGGATGCTACAAATTGTGGTGCAAATAATGATCTCTCATTATAAACTTCATTATAGAGTAAGGGCAATAATTAATTTATGATTAGTTTTAGCAAGAATAGCATATAAAATGAGCATATTTTTAACACACATTTTAATAATCACACGTTAAGGAATAGAAACAATTTTAAATCTGCTTTAGCAAAAAAAAAAAAATTCTCCTCTTTCCACCCAAAGTCCCATTTATCTTTGTCACATAAAAATTGATAGATATAAGCCATGGTAAACCTTTTCAACCATACCATCAGTAGAAATTCTTATATAAAAGAATATATTGCTGTAGCAGAACCTCAAAAACATTAGCCTGGCCTAAATCACAGCTTGAAATGCATGTGTTGTTTATGACAGATGGGAAATATATGAAAAATAATAGCAACTTTAGTTTCACATGAAGAAGAGCCTTTAATAGTGTTTGCATATGCATTTAGTGAAAGTATTCAGTGATGTGGTCTTCTGTAGCAAAACTTTTTGAAGCAGTCCTGTCAAACGTCATTCATTTAGCTTGTCAGTCACACTTTTTGATCTGCCCTTAAGCTGGAGTAAATGCCCCAACTGCCTTAGGCTGCCCCATCTACAGTATAGTGATAAATCATATTGGTTTAATCTAATTTGCCTTCCTATTGGTTTCCCTTAATTACAAATATGGAAAACTTCATTCTTGTAAAGTCTAGAGTGGTGATCTTTAGTTCTTCTGTACCCCATTGCACAAATGTCTTCTGATGAACAGACACATTGATTAAAATATTTCTCTAGTGAGACATACTGGATATATAAAGTTAAGGAAATTACAGTAACAATAAAAAAAATGACGATGGTAATTTGTGTTTAATGTATTGGCCTATTTATTCTGACATGAGAACCTCAATGTGAAATAACTTGTCTGAGCCAAAATAAAATAATTTACTGCACCTGTATCTTCGCAACAAGGGTCTCTCAGCATCTGCTCACAGACTGTATATTTTCCATATGTGGTCACAGCAGCAAAAGAAGATAAGTCAGCAGAATTGTGGGAATCAAATTGCTTAATTTAGAGAGCAGATGTGAAACCCAATATTAAGTAATATTGCACAATTATAACTCCTTGTTATACTTTAGTGAATGGTTTTGACAAGCTTATCTTTAAGTTTTATAAGATTTTTATTCATAGATCCATCTTCTAATAAATGTTGACCACTGCAGTCCCCACAGATGAAGATGCTTCCATAGAGAATTTCTGACTTTCCACATGACAGATGATGATATTCATATAACTGTATAGGATACACTAGTCTGCATTTATTTTGTCCATTTGCCATAATGACTGGCATACCCTGTAAAACATATTTGAGATGTTGGCACAAAGTACAAGAGTTTAATGTGCCAAATTTGTTCAAAGCATCAAACATAGTTAAATGTGAGGTGTTGTTTTCATTATTAGAAGCAAGCAGGGCCCTCTCTTACTGTTCTATTTTATAATTCTTGTTCATTCATGTATTGGAATACACCTGTTGGGTGTAAAATAATTGCCCTGTGTATCTTGTTGGAGTTATATAATTGTTATGAGGTTCCCAATAGCTTGTTATATTGCAACTTCTAGCTCCATTCCAAATAAGGGCTTTGCCGTAGAATTGATACAAACATATGGATTTTGGAGAACCCCTTAACCATGTGTTGTGATGCATCCCAATACCTTTTGTTTTTGTCTGTAAAAGTAGTTGTATGTTTACTGTCAGTTTATAGTTATTAGGTGAGAGTTGCATGTTGCGCTAGCAGTTGACATGTTACTTTTATTGCCATTCTTCATATAGATAAAGATTTCCTTCTTCTATTTAATACAAACAGATAACTTCAAGCCAGTGACATATTTTATTTTTTTAGTTATTCAAGCATTTTACAGCCTATACTAGAGATAACACATTAACTAATATAGCCACACCACTTTAAGTATTGCCTGAACTAAGCAAAATTCTAAAAATGTGAGTAGTTGCAGTACGGATAATATAATTTGCTATTGTTGGGTAATAAGCCAAAAGGCAAAGGAATATGGGACTCTACAGTTATTTTTTATAATACAATAAATGGTTTGTCTTTTCCATATGGAAAAAGGTTCAGCGTGAAAGTTCTGGGCTCTCATTACTGTTATTTAAAATGATTCCTGTTGTCGACTGCATGGGTAAACCGTTCAAGTGGGCAATTTGACAGATTTTTGTGCTTTGTGTGATTTTTATTACAATGGAGTGGGTAGTTTCTAAGCTATAACATTAGTATTCTTACCCAAGAAATGTTCTAACAATAGACAATGCTTTAGGGTGCCAAAGCTATTAGTGTTGATTATATGAACATTGGTGCATATTTACAACAGTGTTTCTTCTGGACTGGAATATTTTTTACATTAATTCACTAGTGTTTCACAGAACACAAGGCTGCATATGCATATATTGAAACTACTGTTTTGTGTTTCTGCATGCCAACTTGCTGGCGGTAGTAGTGCATATGCTAAGTGTTAACCAGACTGAATGCATGAACCCGTTGCTTGATGCCCCACATAAAGCCAGATTATGGGGAGGTTGCACCCTGTGTTTGTTGTTGCCTTGTAATGTTGTGATAAATGTAGTATAAGGTTACACTATGTAAGGAGAATGGGCATCAGCACGCTTTATCTGTTAACAAAAAATGCTTCTGCACATTTATTCTACTAACCACTAACTGAGTCCTTTCTCCTTAATGTGCATTCTATCTGTGTGAGCTAATTATAGCATACAATTTGCTTTTACTTGTGGCACAGAAAGGCTTACCAGGTGGAACCACAAATGGTTTCAGCTACTAAATAAAGTGTTGTTTATTACATGATTCAAACTGGGATTTAAAAATGTAATCATAACAGAAGTCAATATTTATATCGGATTTTATTTAAAAATATAAATGTACTTATTTAAAAGGAATTCACAAAATCATATTCACATGAATAATAATGATGATAAAAGCTACCTGGTGACCTTTTTGTTTTGTCATAAGTAAAGCCATAAATCCATATCTGTTATGTATAGAACTAACTGATTTTTATGCTCTTCTTTTACACCTTCAATGTGATCGACAAGAAATGTCAAAAAGCGAAGATACGATCCATCACAATCAGGAATATGAACATATGCAGCTGGACATTTTCTTCCTGCAATTCTGGCAAATTGGTAGGATGGACACAGAGCACTTCGATAAAAATACCCATTACATCCATTACAATCTGCGAAATGCTAATAAACATCAAGTGCTTCTTGGGTTTATACAATGGAGATTTGAAGTAATATACACATCGTTTTTTTCCAGAATATTAGAAAAAAACTCACAAGCAAAGTGTTTCCTTGAAATCAAATCCAGCCTACAGAAAATATTGTTTTTGATTAATTAAAGGAAATTTGAGTGCAATAGCTTTTTAAACAAAACTTAGGCAAGTATAAAAACTACATTTTGCAGGATTGCTTTTTGGCACCAAATGAGCATCTCCAAACTTTGTCATGACTTTTACCTTTTTTTACTGTTTACTGATAAAATCCAGTAGCATGAAATTTTGAAAGGGATAAAACTGCATGGCACATTGCTACAAAAACAAGGATGAAAAAATTTAGTCAACCTTCAAGAATGAAGAATGCAAGTTGGGACCCTTATGAAGCGATTGAAAAAGTAACAAACTAAATGTGCATTGCTGTCATCTCTTAAGATTCAGGGAACAACTGAGGCACTGAGCAGCTAAGGCCCTGAAACTCGCACTCTTCCGTAATCCAAGCCATGAGAGATGAAATTCTAAAATGATCAACTTGTTAAGGACTTGTATATATGAAAATTCTTGTAGGTGGATGTTGGAAGGGATTTTCTGACAGCAAAATCTTTATGTAATGTAAAAACAGAAAATGTAAAAAAAAGGGTTTTCATATATATATATATATGAGTTTTTTGCCCCTTCACTTTTTCTAGCATGTAGAGTAGGCACGCTGCTGGGCTTGCAAACATTACTAAGGCAGACTGAGCATGTAAATGCAGGAAATTTTGGCACAAAACAAGTGTAATGAGGTTTGTATGCTTGAAACCAAAAAAGACACATTTAAGTATATAATGTAAATTGATATGTATTTAAGAATTTTAAAATTAACTTTTTTTTTCGTTGCTGCCGTGAGAGTTCCTGTACATAATGTATGAAAATAGAAAACTTGCTACATACTCAAATTATTCACTAAAGTGCCAAGCTTATATATATATATTTCTTTTTTTATGTTCATTTCTCACATGCATGTAAATACTGTATGTATCTTTTAGGAATACATTGTTTTATTTTAGGTAAGTTGGTGTATCTGTGTATACACAATATTTTCTCTTACTTCTTCATATTTATAAGTTAAAAATGTATTTATTAGTAAAAACCTATTTTGAAAATGCTGCATCTTACAGACAGACATATTGTCTGGAACGTTCTACACATAATTAAGTCTATGCCATTTTTAAACTTTCATCCTAAGTCTACTCCTTCCTTACAGTGTATGTATAGAAGATATTTTTATTCTTTGTTTAGGGATCATCCTATCAGTCCAATTCTGATTTCTGAATTGAATTTTATGCCACTTTGTTTTGTTCAGATGTTCTCAAATGTTTAAATTGGCTTTTGGTATACATATCAGTAGCACCTGAGTTTAACAGAATTGTGGTGGTATTTAAAGAATCTGTTTAATATACTGTACACACCGACATATTATGTATAAAAACAGCAATGTTTTTGGATCAGTGCCTAAAGCAAACGGACAGAGTAAAAAAACAAACAAACAGAAATAGAGAATATGGTGTAGTAATTCTGGTTCTTTCTGGAACACCCGGTGTTTGGAGAGATGAAGCTAATTTTTATGTGGACTTCCCTTTAAAACAAACTTTCTTCCAGTGCCATGGATATTTAACTTTACGTGCTTTCCAAACCAACTTTGGCTAAACTGCCTACTTACAAGAGGACAGTAACTGGGTTATCACATGTAGTAATGGTAATCAAATTTCCTTCTCTTTTTGTTTTTTTTTTTTACTCTCTCCGTTTGCTTTAGGCGCTAATCCAAAAACATTGCTGTTTTTATACATAATATTTCTCTATGCAGTTGAGAGACTGAAAAGGAGTGGTAGGAGAAAGTTTCTCTAAATGACTACTATATTCCCAATTGTTATTGTATTTTATTGTTGTATTACACACCAACATATACAGTTGACAGACATAGGTCTGGCTGACATTTTGCCCTTACTCTAGCATACTAAGAGGAATTCAGTAATATTCAGTAGTGTCCTGCTTAGGGCTTGATTAATTGAAAATGGTTACTTACAGCTGCACTTTTGCAATACACATTGTAATTGTAAAAGGCAGACAACATTATTGGTATTACATTTATTTATAAAATTTGGCTATATACTGATTGTGTGATATAATACTATAATTTAGTAATTTAAAACCATAGCCTTTGTTAAGCAGATCCATCACCTGATAAAATCTACCTTTCTTTAGTCATAAATTCTAAAAACTCTTTTAGGCTTTACTAGCATTACATAAACCTATGATAGTGGCATATTTGGAATTCAATGGTATGTCATTTGTTCAGATTAGTCAGAGGAAAGCCCATCCCAGTAATAAAAAATACGGAATGGATGGATCTGTGCAATCAGATATGTTAAGGGTAGATCAGAGTATTCAGATCTGTAGTCACATTCATCCTCATGGAAATGTAATGCACATGCAATTACCCTGTTTGGGCTAGCTACACTTATACAGAGAAAATCTAATTTTGCATGCTAATCCACCCCAGGAGGAACTGAAATAGGTGGGGGATGGAAAGGGCATTTTGATTACTTTCACCCAATTTCGATTACAAGTGCATGGCACAAACAAGTGGATGGCTGATGAATTTGATATATAAATGGATTAAAACCTGTAATATAAACTGATCTTTAAAGGACAAGTAAAGTGAAATTCACCAGTGTGTTAGTTACCGCCCCAGTCAATATAACTAACCATGGACCAGTGGTCCTGTACCCTGAAAAGTGCACCGGCCAGGGTACTTTTCCTGCCACACTGTGCTGTCATCCTTCCCCATGTCCCAGACATCTTCTGCCCTGTTCTGATAGCTTTCATATGCAGTACAGTGAAATTTGCAACAGTAAAGTTAAAAATGTTAGTCTGCTGTGTCCAGGACACCAATGATAATCGCTGCCAGTTTGTTCTTTTTTTTGTATTGTACTAATACTGTACAACAAACTCTTGAATGTGCAGTGTTAGAATTGAACTCTTATCAATTTTACATATACTTATTTTAAAGGTTTACTTATCCTTTAAGTATATTTTAACATATTGCAATTTTTATCTGATTTGATAAATCCATTAACTTGTTAAACGCTTTCCTGATTGTTGGGAAAATTTTCTTGGTAGTTAGTATTAGGAAGTCGGTAAAGGGTTTAATAACAGTAGAAAAATTATCCAGGCTTTCCCTGGTTTTAATTTTAGCAAATATACCCATAAGTGGCACCAAATCTTCTGCACCACATTTGAAAATACATTATAATTAAAAAGTAAAAAATTGTGTAAAAGGCCATGCAAGTCTAGTAAACTTCCATGGAAACCTGTGTAGTTATTCAAATGAAGTTAGTATTTTACATATTATTCCCCTTTGCAAAGTCCATTGAATTTAATTAAACATTTTTACACATCAATAGAATTCCATGGATGAAATTCCACTGATTGTAAAAGTTTTGCTTAAATTCCTATGTAAGTTCCACATACACACTTTTATAAATAGCACACCCTAAGCCTTTAAATAGGGAATATACGCAAAAGGGGAACTCGACATTGGTTTAAAAACTGCAGCTACATAATTATAGTTAAATTCACAGTAAACTGTTCACTTTTTAGAGCATAAAATTAAATGCAGATATAACTATATCTCTTAGTGTAGTTGTTGGGGGCATTATAGTGATAAGTATCATTCTCCCAATTTTCGATGGTCTTTTGAATTTATTTATAAAAGATGACTATCATTAAAAGTTACAGAATATGGAAACTGTTCAGTGGAAGACTGGAAGAATTCTAGCAAAAGGAATGATTAAACAGATTGTTTACCATTAAATTAATGTTTTAGTATGCTGATATTCTGAGACCATTTGCAGTTGTTTTTCTTTTTTATTATTTGTAGTTTTTCAGTAATTATCTTTTGTTCAGCAACTTTGCAGTTTAGAATTTTAGCAGCTATCAGTTTCTAGGGTCTTGTTTACCTTGGAACCAGGTAGTGGTTTTAATGAGAGACTAGATTATTAATGAGGGGGCCTGAAATAATAATATGGTAGTCACACATGAGCAATAGTTTTTTAGCTGCCAGGGTCAGTGACCCCCATTTGCAAGCTGGAAAGACGTAGATGAGGAAGACAAATGTTTCAAAAATTATAAAAAAAAATAAATTATTGCAAAGATGCTAGGAATAGGGCATTCTATAACCTATTAAAAGTTAACTTAAAGGTGAACCCTTATTTAACAAAACAATTATCTCAAGCTAATAAAAAATAGCTAACAACATGTATTGTGTTCTTTTCAAAATATTGTATTTTAGGCCTAAAGATCAAAAGCTAATTATTCTCTAAAACTGTATTGGTCTACTAGCTTATTTTCTAGTAAATGAATATTCTGTTTGCATTTCTGTATGTAATGAATTTGTTATTGAGACTTCTGTGCATATATGAGCCTTCAGAGAGTGAGCATTGTATGTGAAACGAGAATCATTTCATTCATGGACATTTTCCCGGGGACTAAGGCCCTGAAACAGGGTCATGTCCCCAGGAAATAGGGACAAATAGGAACCCTATTAGAGTGACAAGCAAAATGACTTGTACAAATTCAGTTGTTCAAGAAGTTTTCATAGAAGAGCATTGTGTTAAATTTAATGCAATGGTTTTTATTTCTCAGCCACTTTCTCAGCGATATAAGAGTTCAGCACTGCAAGAGGAATTAAAGTAACCATAAGATGAAATATAATTTGATTGATAAAAGCAGTTCATTAAGTATACTGATGAATTGACACACTGATGTATGGACATTTTGTTCATAATTGTAAAAACATTCAAACGACTAATCCTTCAGTATACCAAATTCTCAATATGTTTTAAAGTATGTACAGTATAGCTATTATCAAAATGATTGTCAAGCTGATAAACCAAGTTCAGTGTGCTATTATTTTTATGCAAGCAACATTCTACAGTCAAAATTTAAATTTGTTTTCTGAAACTCTGGTTTTGTATTTCCCGTCAACAAGAAAATGTCAATTTTCTGAAAAAATACTTTATTCTGTAAATCACAGAAATGAGATGTTAGACCACAAGAAAACAAAAGAAGCTGCTACATAAACTTAAATCTTGTAGCTTCGTTGCAGTCCTGTGCAGATTTCTGAACATTGGAGTCAACGGTGGTCTAAAACATTGTCACTGGGTGCATTTTAACACTTCAAGGCCATCGTGGAATTATTAAACTAATTTTGTGAATGCAGCAAAAATGTGAAACTTTTCAGAGAGCCAAGGCCTTTCTGCCAAAATTCCAGTACTTCAGATTATGAGGTGTTGATTGTGAAACATGATAATATCCAGAGTATAACTTTGCCCTGATAGATAAAAACAAATATTTTCCTTGTTGTCCCTTGAGAATGCTATTTTCATTGTTGCTGGTCAGCATAAATTGCTGCTTAGAAAATTAAAACATTTCTCCTTATTAAAGGTACAATTCATTTTCTCCAAGCTTGATTGGTCTGCACAAGAAACTTGCAACATGTTAATTTATAGTTTATAATGTGAAGACCTCTTTGGCTTCTTTTTGGATTTATAGCATGTTTGTATATGGTACATTCATTGAAAGATTAATCATTTTAACCTTGATTTTCTGGTAGACCAAACCTTGATTATATACATGTATGGTTTCTACTTTTTAAAGGAAAACTATACCCCCAAAATGAATACTTAATTAACAGATAGTTTATATCAAATTGAATGACATATTAAAGAATCTTACCAAACTGGAATATATATTTACATAAATATTGCCCTTTTACATCTCTTGCCTTGAGCCACCATTTCGTGACTCTATCTGTGCTGCCTCAGAGATCACCTGACCAGAAATACTACAACACTAACTGTAACAGGAAGAAGTGTTGAAGCAAAAGGCAGAACTCTGTCTGTTAATTGGCTCACGTGACCTTACATGTGGTTTGTATGTGTACACAGTGAATCTTACGATCTCAGGGGGCGGCCCTTATTTTTTAAAATGGCAATTTTCTATTTAAGATTACCCAATGGCACATACTACTAAAAAAGTATATTATTATGATAATGGTTCATTTACATGAAGCAGGGTTTTACACATGAGCTGTTTTACTCAGTATCTTTTAATAGAGACCTACATTGTTTGGGGGGTATAGTTTTCCTTTAACAACTACCCTAATTTAGAAGAAAAAAATATATATGCTATTCTGCTGGATAGATACAACACATGTGGTTGATTCTTAATCAATTCCATAAACATGAGCACTTCTTTGAATTAGAAAATATTTCTGTTTTGTGTGTTCCAAACAGAAGCTCTTATTAACTAAGCTCTCATCTACTACATCATTGAACAAACCATAATCAATTGCAGTCAGTTAGGATGATCACAATGGTAAAGGTTATAAAACAGCACTGTTCCCTGTAGACACTTTCCCGTCTTTGGTTTACTAGAGCCAAACATATATATGCACATATGACTATAGTCATCCACTATTAATCTAAATATCCTTGCCAGTATTGTTATTTTTCTGCACGACTCAATGGAAATAAGTTAATTCTATATGATAATGGTCAGCTTTTATCAGAATTCCAATAGGTGCATGTCAAGGCAATCTAAGGTGATCAGAAATGGCAGTTTATTTTATGATTTTTCTTTACTATGCAATAATGGAAAGTGCACAAATATCTGTAAATGTTTATAAAATACTTGAATTTCTTTTTATTCATGAGTTGCTTTCTTCCATGTTTGATTACTGTTAATGCTGTTTTAGTCTTTTATTTCTTAAACGGTTTGTAAGAACTTTGGCTTTTCAAGTGCACCTTTATTTTCTTTACTTTTGCTTTAAATTAATGCTCATTTTGCAAACGTGATCATTGATTATTAAGCTTCAATGAAAATCTGACTGATATAAAACACTTCAGCTGCTTCATTTCTTGAGGTTTGCATTGTATGAATGATCTGCATGGGATGTGGTTCTGTAGCTATACCTATAAAGCCAAGAACTCTGCACTTATTTATAAAGACAAAGAGGTGGGTGACAACTTTATCAAAGTATGCATGAATGGAGTTGACACCCCAGGCAAGAAGTGCAACGTTTAACCCACAACCTATTTTGAGAATTGACTGCTGGTGATTAAGCTTCTTTTTTGGGAAGCCTCTTGGATTTTTAGAGATGCCTTCAGCCCTGAGAAGTCCAGTGCTCGCAGAATCACAGTAAGAGAATAAGCTAGTCCAGAGTATAACAAAACAGAAAAGGACCTGTTCGTGTAGAGACAAGTCATAGCACATGTAACATCTTACACATTTCACAGAATAGGACAGAGTAAGCTGTTTTAAAGATATTTGGAAATGCTAAAAAATAAATTCATGTAAAACTTTTCTTATGCAATAAATTAAAGGTTTTTGACATTCCAAGATATTAGTAAAAATATACTGCTAATATTATTATTTAGGGCTAATAAAAATTGGGATAAACTTAACTTCAGCTATAGGCCCAGTGCAATAAACCCCTATGCATTTCTTTGTCATTCTTATTTTACTGAAATGCAGCAAAGAGAAAGGTTAAAGAAGGTTTAAGAAGTGATTAATTCTAGTCAAATTACCTACAGTATGAAAGTGTTTGCTACTCATAGTACTACCTATTCTATTTAGTGTAAGCATCCACATCTGAAATCTGAAAAGTGTTTTTCATATATTGAAGTTCTTGTAGCTCAGCTATTTGTGCCAGACACAGTGTAGTATAGTGTGTGCTCTGCCCCAAGTATTTTATTCCTGTGCTGGGTTCTGGAGGGACAGATCAGCATTCACCAGCCCAGCACCATGTTCATATGACTCCAAAAGCTCCCTTGCCATGTGTTATGGGTGATTCATCCTTAACCTGGGACTCACTAAGTGATATATCCTACAAAGGTGTTTTTTAGCAAAAATATGTGAAAATGGTACCATCTAAATAACGAAGGGCATGCTCCTCATTTAGACTCCTAAAGGTCTAAGTGTAATGATCACCGCTGGGAACCAGGGTGATCGAGGAGAGCCACTCCCTGGGGAGCGGATATGGGGGAAGCCCTGGGGTGTAGCCAAAGATGGTAGGAGGCATGGGCAGGGTTGAAACGATGATTTAATAGCAACAAAAGGGTAAACAAAGGCAAGTAGGGCAAGGTGAAGATAGGGTCAGGCCAAAGTCAAAACAGGGGTTCCACGGGATACGAGGTAATGGGGTACTCACACAGGAAACAAGGATTTCTGGAACAAGGTAATCAAAGTCCAAAGCATTTAGGGCACAGGATCCAGGATACAACAGCACAGAAAAATTTATGACTCAGCCCTGAGCAAAGCTCAGGGCGGGGTTAATAAAGGGCAGGTAATTGGGAATGGGGAACACATGAGGGTAAACGAGGTGGGTGGAGAATAGGGAGGAACAGAAGAACAAACTGTGAACAGGCAGATAGCATAAGTAACAACAAGAGTTCATGATGAGCCCCAAGAGCCCCTGGTGGCTCATCTGGCAAGGTGCCGTGTCCAGAACCCAGGAAACCAGGGATCGATCCTGGGCTTATCCTGACACTAAGGTGTCCAGCTCCCCTACAAAGATGGCAAATTGGAAGGCTGTCTCATTGACATGCAACTTTTGCCTTTTGTGCCATAGTTAATTATGTGTGCTTGACACAGCATTAGCTTACCCACAAAAGCTCACACAATGCAATAAATATTGTAGGGTGTATTGCTCGGATGTTTACAGGTTTAGGATATATTATCCTATATCTGTATTGGGACCTGGGTTTTTCCATGTAAGGTGTGTTTCTTAATTTGAATTACCATGCCTTAAGTCTACTAAAAAAATGTAAATATTATGGGGCCTATTTAATAAAATTCCCATTTCTTCTTTTTTTTACAAATCAAATTTTTTCTCTAAAAAAATATATTTTTCTAAATTTCTCGAAAACTCTAAAAAGTCAAGATATATTAAGTATAAAAACAACAAACAACTCTAATACAAAAAAAAAGCAAAAGCAGTCATGTCCTATCGAAGTCAATGGGAGCCGCACTGATCCTGTTGGACCCATTTTAGTGCAATGATTAGTAATGTTTGTTTTTTGTTCATGCTTTTTAAGTTTGGATATTTTAATAAATACCTTGGAATTCATGGTTGTAGAGAAAATGAGTTTGTGTTTTTTAAAACCTCTAAACTACTACAAGAGTTGATAAGTGGGCCTCTATCAAACCCAATAGGATTGTTTCACTACCAATATTGCTGTACGATGCTTACTAAGGATCAAGTACAAGGTACTTTTTTATTAAATGTAAGTTATTTTTATTACCTAATCCAAAAAAACATAAATAAACAATAACATATGCATAACATTGAATCAAAAATGAAATATTGTAACCAATAGACATTTTCAGAAAGACATGCCTGAAGAATTTATTTAATAAGAGGATTAAAACAAATTAGACAGGTTTTTCTTATTAACAGCAATGAGTGCTCGGGCCCTCAGGGTCTTGCAGACACATTTCACTGATAGCATGCCATAACAATGTCTAAATGGCAAGTGTCACGGACAATCAAAGTTAACAGAAAACAAGGGTATTATCATACAAAAAGTGAACCTAAACAAATCTGGTGTGAAACAAATGTTCTGAGGTGCGTTCTAAAGATGTCATAGGGTTGATATAAAGTAGACTGAATGATCATCACTCATATTTCATTTTACCAGAAATGAAAAACCACCATAAATGTACTGTTCATCCTTGTAATAAGATTGGGCATCAAACTGTTCAGCAGACCACTGCTATTCATATTTACGATGCTTTATGTTGGTACGTTATAAACTGTGGGAGATAAGATCCTGTAGGTTGCACGTTTTGGGTGATTTTTCCAAATTTTCAGAATTTTAAAAAAAAAAAATAATTGTGGAATAATTGTAGCTATTTAGTTTAGAGCAGAAAGACATATTAAACCATATTGGATTTGTCAGAATCTGTTCTTTCCAAAAAGATATGGTTTCCTGGAGTAAAACTACTGTCGTGGCATTTTTGACCTTGACATCTAAAGTTTGCAGATTTCTGGAGAGATGCTTTTGTTAGTTTGGTAGTGTGATGCTGGTAGTTTTCGACAGAAATCTTCACAAACCTAAGCATACTTGTTTTTTCTGTCAACTCCAATTTTCAATCCAAGCAGAAAAGTATGAAGTTTTACCCATAATCTACCTGTACTAGCTGGAAAGGAACTGTTAGGCCAAGATGGGGGGGGGGTACACATTCTTTGAGGATATCTTATACATTATATATCCCTCTATATAAAAGATCTGAATGACTGAAAGAGAATTGGGGATGTACAGGTATGGGTTGTCCAGAAACCCGTTATCCAGAAAGCTCCAAATTATGGAAAGGCTATCTCCCATAGACTCTATTATAAATTAATTAAAGTTTAAAAATGTCCCCCCTTTTACTCTGTAATAATAAAACAGATCCTTGTATTTGATCTAAACCAAGATATAATTATTCCTTAATGGAAGAAAAACCAACCTATTAGGTTTTTTAATGTTTACACAATTTTAGACTTAAAGTATGAATATCCAAATTACGGAAAGACTCCTCTGGAAAGCACAAGGTCCCGAGCATTCTGGATAACAGGTCCCATACCTATATAAGAAAAAAAAAGAAATTATACAAATAAATAAATAAATATATATATATATATATATCTATATATATATATATATCTATATATATATATATATATCTATATATATATATATATATATATATATATATATATATATATATATATAGATATATATATATCTATATAGATATATAGATATATATATATTTTTTTTTTTTGTCAATGCTATTTGCATCTATTAATTAAGTACTATAGCAGAAAAACATGATTTTCTTTAAAATAGGCAGATAAGATTTGTAATATTATTTATATTAAATATGACTTTTTATTTCTAACTGTATTTTTCTAAGAAGAGTTAACAAAACAATTACCTTTTAACCCTGAAAAATAGAATCACCATTATAGAAGCATCACAGTAATAGGGATCCTTTAACATTGACATTAAAAGGTTAAAATAGCAACGCATTAGTACTTTGCAGGTTTAAGGCGGCGAATAGCTGAATTCGAATTCTTAAAGGGCCAGTACATGATAAATTTTGAGAATCAAATTCAAAATTTTTTAAAAACTCGAATTTTAACTATTCCCTAGTCGAATTCCACTAAAAAATTTGAATTTTTTTGAATTTCTAATTTTCAATTTGACCCTTGATAAATCTGCCCTATGCAAAGTTCACAGCGGGAAGCCGCTGTAACGGGAGTTGGTCTTACACCAGATAGTGGGTGTGGTGGAAGCCCAGGGAAATAGCCACAAACACTTGGAGCAGGCATGGTGAATTTGCAAGGTTTAATGGAACTGAAGATGAACACAGAATCAGGTCAAAATCAGATGAAAAGTCAAAATAAAATCTTTACCAGGCAGACAATGAAAAACTGGAACAAAAACACAGGAAAAAGACTCTGGAACTTGGAATCACAGGAAAACTGAACTTGGAACAAGGAATCACAGGAACAAACAGATTCAAACACCTTCACATTACAAGCAAAGCTCAGGGCCTGGTTTATAAAGGGCAAGTAATTGGGAATAGAAAACACATGAGGGTTGGGAGGAGACAACTGGAAACAGACAGAATACAGAACAATAATAATACAGGATCAGGACAGCCCCAAGAGCCTCCAGTGGCTCACTTGGTAAATGCACTGAAAGTCCAGCAACCCCAGTCCCGGATGTCCTTACACCCTAAGGGGCCGATTCATGAAGCTCGAGTGAAGGATTCGAATTAAAAAAACTTCGAATTTCGAAGTGTTTTTTGGGCTACTTCGACCATCGAATGGGCTACTTCGACCTTCGACTACGACTACGACTACGAATTGAACGATTCGAACTAAAAATCGTTCGACTATTCGACCATTCGATAGTCGAAGTACTGTCTCTTTAAGAAAAACTTCGACCCCCTACTTCGGCAGCTAAAAGCTACCGAAGTCAATGTTAGCCTATGGGGAAGGTCCCCATAGGCTTGCCTGAGATTTTTTGATCGAAGGATATTCCTTCGATCGTTGGATTAAAATCCTTCGAATCGTTCGATTCGAAGGATTTAATCGTTCGATCGAAGGAATAATCCTTCGATCGTTCGATCGCAGGATTTGCGCTAAATCGTTCGACTTCGATATTCGAAGTCGAACGATTTTAGTTCCTAGTCGAATATCGAGGGTTAATTAACCCTCGATATTCGACCCTTCATACATCTGCCCCTAAGTGTCATGTAGTAAGAGACAGTAGGAAGGAGGTCCCTGCCCCATAGAGCATTACAATCTAAGTGGGTGGATAACATACAGGCACATATTGAAGGGCAAAAGTGCACAAGGTAAAGGCATTGTCCCTTAAGAGTTAGAACTAGACTAATGTTCTAGTGCTCCAAAAGATAGACTCTTAGGGGCTTATTTATTAAAGTCTGATTTTTTCAGGTCAGACTTTTAAAGGGGTACCGGTCAAAGATTAACCCCCAGGCAGCATGCAAGGAGAATGTTTGGACCTACATAAATATGCATTTGCTACTATTTTAGCCTGACCACACATGCTCTTGCAGATGTAAATGACCCTTATTGTTTTCTATGTGACATAACCTAAAAGTGCAAAACATTAAATAATGCTAGAAATTTCTTTAAAATCGAAGAAACAAAAATAACAGGATAATGGTTCCTCTCGGTTTACTACATTGTACTCTAGATATATGCTGTATGTGTAGAACAAGGTCTATACAGATTTTTCTAAGTTATGAAGCAAAGGATTGAAGGTACAATATTCCTTGCTGGCAAAGGGTTACTGCATCTGAGCTGGATGCAGAATGAACTAAAAACTTGTTTACTTGAATGCAATTATCTGTTATCATATAACAAGGTTACAGATATATGAAAACTAGTGATTGGACAAATCCATCATTTTTGGATTTAGCTGAATAAAAGTTTGAAACCCTAATTAAACCATAACTTTTTGGGGGGGTTATTTATCGAAATCCTAATTTTTCAAATAAAAATAGTCTGACCAAACTAGAATTCACATTTTGCCCTTATTTATCAATAAGAAAAACTCCAAAAAAAACACAACTTTTTGGATTGGTGCAAGAAAAACCTGCATTTTCTAGTTTGACCTCCAAAAACCATGAAACATTTGTGTTTTCACTGAAAAACCAGTGTCAAACCCTGAAAACTTTGAACTTTTTGTGAGAGTTAAAACATCTTTAAATTGTTAAGGGGACTGCCATTGACTTTTACATGAATATAGTGAGTAGGTTTTAGATGGAGTATTTTTGGATTTGGACTTGGAACAGATTCGGGGCATAATAAAACAAGGGAAAATCTTTTTTGTACCATGACTTTTTCGGGTTTTTGGTGTCAAAACGGACAGAAATAACCCCACAGGCCAGACTGGCAAATGCCATAGGGGCTGTTTGGGCCTCTGTGTACTTGAAATGACAGGGCCTATTTTGAATCCCAGTCCAGACTTGTATCCCCGATGTGTAAACTGAAGCTTTTAACAAAGAAGTAGGGTAGAAATGCTGTATTTTATATTTTGGGATTCTGTACAAGCATAAGATAATAACAGCTCTTAAGCAGTGAAGATTTATGCCTCTGAATATACCCCAGTAGCTTTTTCACTTGCTTTTGGCTATTTTCACCTAAATTTAGGGAATTACTCACAATATACGATATTCATATATACTATGAAAGTCACAATACAAGGATGATAGTAATTCATTCAGATTTACATTACATGGTAGCTCAGAAACCAGTACAATTTGCATCATAATTGTATCAGCCATGCAGCATCAGCTTTGAACCTCATTTTCTGGTGCTTTGCAATGCCCCCTAAGAAAATCAAAGATGGTAAACTCCTATACACAGCTTCATAGACCTGCATCATTACTTTTACACAAATGATAATCCTTTGGACTGATACAGTAAGTTCAGTATATAAAATATTGCATTCCAAACCATGTTAAGTTTTAGGTTTTAGCTCTCCTCTAAGTTGTGTTGAAGTCTGGGATATACTCTCTGTTTGATGGGGTATCACCTGTAATTATGAAAAGTAAATTACAACCAATTTCACCATAAATTGCCAACAGGCTGAACCCCATTTCCATTACTTTGGGACCCCCAAAAGAGAGACACTTTGGAAATCACTGAATTGTTTTAATTAGAATTTACCAGACATAATTATCATATTAATGAATAATGCAGTGTATTCTGTAATTTATATGAGTTATTTCACCAGATAAAAGTATAGTGTAAAGGACTGATCAATTACATGGTATGAATGCTACAGAACTCTAAAGTGAACTGTAATATCCTTTATATAGTGCAATAAGAGGTCCTTTATAATGTAATATATATAAGTCGTTTTGTTAGCAGTGTATTTCATAAAACATACTTTCATGCAGATTTTGTATTACAGCGGTGTAAGTTTCTTTCTGCTTTCTTTTGCTTCTGAATGAGGCCATTCCATGGATGCAAGTTGCAAACTGAACAAGAGGAGCTTTTAACATTTGTAAGGTGGGGGTTAAACTAAAAACAGAGGGGGCTCTCTTATAAATTTCAAGACATCGGTTAAAATAAGAAGTACAAGAGCGTTTCTTTTACTAGATTATCCAGAAAATACAAATTAATTAAAATAAGGCATTTACAAAAACAATAATGTTTGAAAAACAAAGAAACCACAAATACAATGAGAGTTTTAGTATTAGCTAGCTCATTATTCTATAAGATTTTCAAGGCCTTTTTTTGCTGATAAAAAAAAAGCAAGTTATATAAAAGATGATGTTGATCAAAGTTATAATGAATTCTTATTCTATAGAGTGATTGTTTCCTGTAGTAAAAGTTCCTTTAGAATCTTGCAATATGGAGCATTTAGCCTCCCACTCACTTCCTGCATTGAGAACCGCTTCTCCAAGCTTTCCTGTATACAATATTTACACATACCTATATAATCTTGAGCCTGGCACAGCCACACTGCATAATTATACCGTTTTATGATGTATTTTGAATTAAATTCAAATAAAATTATCAAAAGTGCTACATGTAGTCAACAGGTCAGCTTTGGGTGGTATATTACAAGTAGCAGACATGAATGCTATAGACTGAGCTCTAAGCAAGCATATCCTAAACATCGGAACTGATTACTAATCAATCCATAATCACAGAGAATGTGCATATAATTTGAAGCCAGCTTTAACTGGGCCGTCTGCTTGCTCCTAAAATCAGTGCATACCCTGGGCAAACTCATCCCTGGCAAGATGGATTCCACTAAGTCAATAGATGTGTCTGCATTTACAAATGAACTTGTTGTAGAGAGAATGCACACAAATTGCTGGGAAACTAAGTTTGGTCACCACCACGACTGTTGTTTTTTTCTTTTGAATTGGTTGTATCCTTAACATCCCAGGGACCACGAGCAGAGGGGTTGCGGTAAGGTTACCATCTGTCCCATGGGGATCCACGTCCTCGACGAAAAATCCCCTGGGAAGCACCCCAACATCCAAGGGGCTGTGGCTGTCCTTTAAATATTTAAGGTCCACACAGGACAACATCGTTTGGGAGTTGACCATCATAGTGATAAAAATCAGGTATGGTAACAGCATTTTAAGCAAATAATGGATTTTCAATTATTCCCTTCTTCTTTGTAATAATAAAACAGTATCTTGTACTTGATGGTAACTGCATGGATCCATATTGGTGACAAAAAATCCTGTTGTTTATTTCCTGCCGATATGATTTTTAGAAGACAATAAAGTATGGAGATTCAAATTATGGAAAGATCCCTTATCTTGAAAAAATCCAGGCCCCAAGCATTCTGGATAATAGATCCTATACCTGCACATTAAAAAAAACTCTGTCCTCGCTTACTCTGCATCGGTTAGAACTGTGACCTTACAAAGGGGCTCTGTGCAATGAGGAAACAGGATAAAATAAAAGTCCACTGTGCCCATGAGTAATATATCTTTCTATCTACTGTATGCATTTACAGTGAAGTTGATTCTGGAATCCTGCAGGTATGTGGTTACTCTGCAAACTACCTAACTAATGCATATCTTTTCTATTCCTTGCTAAACATACAGTACAAATATATATATATGTGTTTTTAACACAAACCTTATTGTTGGGCTCCTGTTAAATTCAGGTATGCATTACCTCTTAAGGAAAAAGGCATTCCCTCCTGTTTGTTTTACTTTATGTTAAAAGAGCACTGCCTACTATTGCCTGCTACCTGTTGTTATCACTTCAGTCTTTCAAAAAAAAATTAAAGGGGTGGCTTACCTTTTTACTTAACATTCAGTATTTTATAGAATGGCTAATTCTAAGCAACTTTTCAATTGGCCTTAATTTTTTTCTTTTTTTTATAGCTTTTGAATTATTCGCTTTCTTCTGACTCTTTCCAGCTTTCAAATGGGGGTCACTGACCCCATCTAAAAATAAAATGCTGTGTAAGATTTATTGTTATTGCTGATTTTTATTACTCTTATTTCAGGCCCTCTCCTATACATATTCCAGTCTCTATTCAAATCAATGCACGTTGCTATGGTAATTTAGACTCTAGCAACAAGGTCGCTAAGATTGAAAATTGGAAAGCTGCTAAATAAAAAAACGAAATAATAAAAAAAACACAGATACAGTAATAAAAAAATAAAAACCATATCAAAAATTGTCTCACAATACCATGCAGAACATACACTTATATAAAGAGATAGTGAGACAGAGAATGTATAAATAGGGATAGAACTGAAGGCAAGTGAAAGCATTAGAATAGGAATGGCATGATTAAATAGTGGGAAAGGCAGATACATGAATTACAGTTGATTTGCAGTCATAAATTATATATACAGTTAATCAAAAGGGAACCTCTGACAGGCTGCTAGATATAAATAAATGGCGCAATAAAAAGCTGGTAATGTTTCACTTGCTAATCTTTATACAGTGAATGTGAGAATAGCCTAGAGGAAAAGAAATGGAAAAGATGTGACATAGCATACAGCCCCATTCAAAAACAATTTGCTTTACTGTGCTCCAATGCAACTGCTAGTTTTATTTTGGAACGTCACTGCAGTATCATTTGTAACTGATGGCAAAATAAGTCTGTGTAAAATCTATTTAGCCTTTTCATATTTAATTCTTATTGACTTTGATTGGGCAGTATGTGACACAGTTCAAGAGAGAGCACAGATGAAGTGCCGAATAAAGACATTGTTGCTCCAGATGGGTGGGAGAATCTTTAGAGTGCTTTGACGTAACAGGGAAGGAACCCTGAGTACACCCACTTCTTAAAAAGAGCATTTGAATCCTTCTGAAGTCTGGATCATAAAGAGATACAAGAAGGCAGGGTCTAACACATTTGTCTGCCTGGGGTCAAAAGGACCTTCCATTGACCTTAGTATAACAAGACGTCTAAAGGTAAGCATTTGCATCTGGCAGCAAAGGGAATATACTTAAGTTGTGCTATAGGAAAGTTTAAAATGATCAGTGCAAGCGTGGGATCTATTATCTGAAATCATTGGGTCTTTCAGCTAAAGGGTATTTTGCATCATCAGACATTAAGGGGGTTATTTATCAAAGTCCAAATTTATCTCAATATTTTCTGCTACAAACTCCAATCAAATCTGCTCTGGTTTTTTACACTTATTTATTATTACATTTTCCCCAAATTTGCTTTGTGGGGAAAAATAAAATTTTCACGACTTTTTCATCCGATTTTCACAAATTTCACAATTTTTTCGGAATTTTTACCCGAAACTCCGAAAACTTTGGGGTATTGCATGAAACCCAGCACACATCAAAAAATCATTGGGAATTCTCCCATTGACTTATATGCAACCTCAACAGGTCTGGGATGCCGGATTTTAAGATTCTGACTTTTCCATTCTCAGGCTTTAATAAATTCCCAAAAAATTCATGATTTTATAAAAAAAAATCACAAATTTTTCATGATTTTTGCACTCAGAGTTTAGTAAATAACCCCTACCCATAAATATTAAAAAACTAAAAAAAAACACCAGACATGATTGTTTTTGACTCTAAAATTCTTTTAGCTTAATTACCATCAAGTACAAGCTACTGTTTGCCTTATTTCAGAAATACAGGAAATCAGCCAAAAAATTTGAACTGTTTGCTCAAATACAGTAGGACTCTATGGAAAATAGTGTTTCAGAGCAAACCGTATAATGGGTTTTCAGGTGATAGATCTCATATCTATAAATGAACAAAATCAAAAGTTTTTAAACTTTATATTTATATAAATATTATATTATATTTATATTACTTATACTTTCAATGTACTGCATGTAAACACACGAGGAATGTCATCCCCGTCAGGGACTAGGATACTGCAACAGTCTAAATGGCAGAGGGAAACATAGCAGCAGAGACAGAGAGATACAGGAGGAGGAGGACAGCACATCAGCAAGGCAAACAAGTCAGTACCATGGACAGCGATATACAGCAGAAACAGCAGGCATATTCTATCATCATTGTAAAGTGGCAGAGGGGCATTTATCTAGGAGTGAGAAACAAACTATATATATCTATATATCTATATATCTATATATCTATATATATCTATATAGGTATATATATATATATATCTATATCGATATATATATATATATATATATATATATATATATATAGATATATATAGATATATATAGATATATATAGATATATATAGATAGATATATATATATATAGATATATATATATATATATAGACATATAACTAGATAGGTGCACTCAGATAGCCATGGTGATGCCTAGGTGCTGGAACAAAAATTCATATCTATAAAGCAAAAAAACTTCCGCACACATAGGTCTTGATAAGTAAAAAAAGCTGGTAGATTTATTTCAAATAAGAAAAAGTAGAAATAAATCTACCAGCTTTTTTCACTTATCAAGACCTATGTGTGCGGAAGTTTTTTTGCTATATATATATATATATATATATATATATATATATATATATATATATATATATATATATATATATATATATATATATATATATAATTCCCCTGAATGTTTCAATTATGTTTCCTCAAAACAGTTTAAACTAGCTGGTATACATCTGCTATTGCTCAGTACCCACATGTTATTAAATGTGACCTGATCATGTTAAAATAATATATTTTATGGATAGAGGATTCTTATTCTACCTCTTATTTTTTCTTACATGTTGTTAGTAAGTAAATGAATGCTGGAGCAGCATGTTATCCGTTTTATTCAATTATTACGTTTTTATTAACTCATTTTATTCAATTAGAAAAACAGCATAAATGTTACATTGGATCAATGGTCAATTTCCCTGAGTACCCCTGTAGCCTGCTGATTGATACTGTAAAATTAGTAGGTTTTGAGAAATCTTTAGTAGCAGAGTGTTGTACAGTGTTAGCAATTGATCACAACAAAAACAAATAGTACTTATGTACTATTATAATACATGATCTTTCGGGACAGTTTTGGTCCCTCCTAAAATGCCCCAAATGCTTGCATTTTATAAACTACTAGATTAGGCAGTAAAAGGTATCACTTATTCTATATTTTCCTGTTTGGAGAAATCTTAAAGCTGAACTTGCAAACATTTTATCTACTCTACATAAACACCTAGAAACAATTATATAAAAGGTACACAAGAGGGATGCACCAAATTTTCTATTTGCTTCAGGATCATGTTGAATACTAAACTTTTTTATCCAAGTGCCTGGCCGATTCAAATGCGAACCCTTTCATGCCTTAATTTACTAATATTCCTTAAATTGCATATGCAAATTATGGTTCAGATTCAGTTTAGGATCAAAAGGAACAGTAACAAGCGTAAGTGTTTTAAAGTAATGACTATATAATACACAAAAGCCATGAATATCTTGTAAATTATATCCTTATAAACGGTGAGTTCTGATGTCATTTCTGTCACGACTCACTGAAATTTGTGTATTATAATAAATAAAGTACACCCTGTTGCAAAATATGAGGATATTAGAAGTTACCTCGGAGTTTCATGACCTGTATAAATGGTCATGAAACTCCTCTGTAACTTATAATATCCTTATATTTTACAAGAGGGGGTACTTTATTCACTATATAATGCACTGTTGGCCTGCACTGGTAAAACTGGTGTGTTTGATTTAGAAAACTCTACAAAAGTTTATATAAACAAGCTGCTGTGTAGCCATGAGGGCAGCCATTCAAAGCTGAAAAAGGGGAAAAGGCACAGGATATACAGCAGATAACAGATAAACTCTGTAGAATAAAATCTAATTAAGTATCTGTTATCTACTGTGTATCCTGTGCTTAAATGTCTGCCCCTCACGGCTACACAGCAGCTTGTTTATATAAACTATTATAGAGTTTCTGAAGCAAACACAGCAGTTTTACCAGTGCCGGGCAACACTACATGATATTGTCATTCCTTTAAAACGCTTACATTTTTTGGTGTTACTGTTCCTTTAACCGATTCCTTTGTGAATGTGATTCAACCAAATTCTCACATAAAAATGTATTTGGTGCATTCTCCCAATGTTAAAGTAGTAATGTCAGGTATTTTGCAAATAAAGCAGGAATCCCAGGAGTTTGTGTACACTTTGCATGCTAATTAAGAAATAGGTAATAGTTTCTTAGGGCCTATTTAGTTTCTTTAGGGGCTTTCAGCATGTGTAATGTTAAAGGAAAAGTGTGTTTTCTAACTCAGGCTGGGTTTTGGCCTGAAAAACCTCAGCAAGTTTCATAATTTTACCAGAATGGGCTTTCAGAATAGACAAATCTTTGACAGCTTTTAGTAGCAAAGCTAATACAACTTGACCATGGCTGATCATTTAAAGAGAACACTCCCTTCAAATAAATATTTTTATATATCTAAGAACAGCTTTATCTTAATAATCCATTACAATCCTATATACTAACCGAAGGCCTATCTATGTCCCGAGTGGAGGGGAGGCAGATGCGCACGCAACTTCGGTTAGGATCTATGAGATGCGCGCGCAACTTCAGCCGAAAGACATAGATGCGGCCTTCGATTAGCAGATGTGCTGGAAGGTTAGGATCAGAACAGGTTAGGATCGGGGAGGCAGATGCGCTGGAAGGTTAGGATCTAGGGAGGCAGATGCGCTCACAGTCTCCTTCTGCCTCCCGCCGCCTCTTCTTTCCTGCTCACTCAGGCGGCGACCGCTGGAAGGTTAGGATCTAGGGAGGCAGATGCGCTCACCGTCACACTAGGGGAACCGGTTGCGTACCTGCACGAAAGTCTGTATAAGCGTCGGCCATCTTGCTACTCCTCTGCGACTTTGTCATCCGCCCACTGCCAAATCCGCCCACTAAAGTCTGTATAAGCGTCGGCCATCTTGCTACTCCTCTGCGAGTTTGTCATCCGCCCACTAAAGTCTGTATAAGCATCGGCCATCTTGCTACTCCTTTGCAAGTTTGTCTAATGGCGGCGCTAGCGTCACTCTAGGAGGGGAACCGGTTGCGTACCTGCACGAAAGTCTGTATAAGCGTCGGCCATCTTGCTACTCCTCTGCGACTTTGTCATCCGCCCACTGCCAAATCCGCCCACTAAAGTCTGTATAAGCGTCGGCCATCTTGCTACTCCTCTGCGAGTTTGTCATCCGCCCACTAAAGTCTGTATAAGCGTCGGCCATCTTGCTACTCCTTTGCAAGTTTGTCTAATGGCGGCGCTAGCGTCACTCTAGGAGGGGAACCGGTTGCGTACCTGCGTGGGTGGCCATTTTTAGCAAAACGGGCTATATTATCTCCAAAAAATATTGATGTTGACATGATAAACAACCAAGTGATTGCATTACTTCCTGGACAAAGCTGTGTCTTTCTGAGTACTGACTGTATTGATTCTGAAGACGAAAGTGAGAAACTTAACTTCCCATTAGAATATTTAAACACTATCAACAATGCTGGATTACCACAACACAATCTTATACTCAAAGTAGGAACAATAGTCATGCTGTTAAGAAACCTTAAGGGTAGGGGCACACGGCGCGATTTCGCCGCGATTCTGCGCTAAGCGAGTTGTCGCTGCGTTTTTAAGCCGAAATAGCTTTGCTAACTTTGGCGCTGGCGTCAATGCAAATCGCGGCGAAATCGCTGCGCTAATTCACACGCGGCGATTCGTTTTCTATTGTCGTCCGAAGTTGCCTCGCTGAGCGTTTCCGGGCGACAGTAGAAAAAGAATCGCCGCGTGTGAATTAGCGCAGCGATTTCGCCGCGATTTGCATTGACGCCAGCGCCAAAGTTAGCAAAGCTATTTCGGCTTAAAAAACGCAGCGACAACTCGCCCAGCGCAGAATCGCGGCGAAATCGCGCCGTGTGCCCCTACCCTAACACTAAGCAAGGTTTATGTAACGGTACACGGTTGGTTGTGAAGAGCATGAGACAAAATGTTATCAAGGCAGAAGTGCTTACAGGATCCCATAGCGGTGATACTGTTTTGATTCCCAGAATTGACCTTACCAGTTCTGACCAGGAATTACCTTTTAAACTTAAACGACGACAATTCCCCATTAAGGCTGCATTTGCCATGACAATCAACAAATCACAAGGACAAACATTGGATAAAGTCGGCATTTACCTATCTGAGCCTGTGTTTGGTCATGGTCAACTTTATGTTGCATTTTCAAGAGTGCAGCGTTCATCTGATGTTAAAGTCAAGATTTTAAGTACAGCTCACCAGGGAGAACTCATTCAAGGACAGGAGAACATTTTCACAAAAAATGTTGTTTATAAAGAAATTTTTCAGTAACACTTTACTACCAATAAACTCAAAATTTAAGAATTCTAATAGCAGATAGGTAATAACAAGCAATAGGCACAGATTCACTCTACATCCCCACAAATTAGCGTCGCCAGTTGCTGCCTGGGGATGCCGAGTGAATCAGCACCCATCGCATTTTGCTGCCTCACTGTTGTTACCATTCTTTCATTAACGATTCTTTAGAGAATCGGGGGTTTACTGGTACATATATGGAGCAATCACTATTGTATATGTGTCCTTCTTATTCAGTAAGTGTATCAAATTTAAACTGTTACATCCAGCTTTTAAGAAATGATGACACCTAGTGGTCCTTCACCAAAAATACATTCAAATGTAAAGATGTGAACCTGTAACAGAGACAATTTATTACATATAAGGGTGTTATTTATGACTGCAGGTGGAGTGAGAAAAATATAACTTTGAGTGTAAATGCTATGTTTTTCCCTTGATGTACCATTTTTCCACAGAATTCTCGTGTTTTTGTGCACAAGGGGGGCATTGCATCTGACACAAATTGGACATGATTGCACCAGTTTACACCATTTTTGGTGTTTGGCATACGAGTGACCAAATCTTTAGGCGCAAGTGCACTGCGCCCATGATGTAGGGTGCTCAGGGGATCCTAGAGCTACTACCTGAAGAACGACTGCAGGGAAATTTGTAGGACAACAACTTCACTTGCGGTTGTAAATGACCCCTATAATCTTTAGTCCCTAATTTTGTAGGCAATAATGTATACTATATGGTGCTGGTCTTACTTTTGGCTGTAAAAGTTGTCTTCAAAAATAGCCCCATATTATTTGATCTCCCCATATATGTTCTCTGGCCCCTGTCTGTGCTTCAAATGAGGGGTAGCTTGTCCTAACAGTCACTGCAAGAAGCACAGTAGAAGGTGATAACCAATCACAGCCCTTAAGTCACACAAGCAAAGACAGGCTTCAGTTCCCTGTCAGGTCAACCTAGCTGCTGATTGGTTCCTGTACTACAGTACATTGTGCTGAGTGCCTCTGGCTTCCCTGCACAGCCTGGGAAAGGAGGCAGCTGGAAGTGGAACATATGGGCAGGACGAGTAGTGTTGTTGCATATATTTTCAATAAAGTAAGCAGAAACACTACTTTTGAAAGCACATGCCTTCTATATCTAAAAGAGTTGAATGCACTGGTACATTCATATTTTTTACATAATATGTCTCCTTTAACTTTACATTTTATTTGTAGTGTTTTTCAAGTGGCATGAGCAGCAGAAACAGTGGAAGAGAATACTACAGTATGCAACTAACAGGTTCATTGCTTTTCCTGGGAATATTTGTGATCCCAGCCATCTGTTGCCATGGCCAGGTTGATCCCCTCGCCCTAGGCCGTGCAGATTCCCAGTGCTGGGAGACATCAACAGCAATCCTACTGGAGATGAAGAAGCCACGTATCGCAGACACTGTCTCTGGCTTCTGGGATTTAATGATTTACCTGAAGTCATCTGAAAACATAAAACATGGAATTCTGTTCTGGGACCTAGCACAGCTATTCTGGGACATTTATGTGGAATGTGTGCTTTCTAGAACACATGGCCTTGGGAGGAGACAGCTGAATGATGGAAACAAAGAAATTACAAATTTGATTTCACATCTCACATTAAGTAAGTTGCTTTTAGTACATCATTCTAGAGGATACCTCCTAATGTTCGAATGCCAAAAGAGTTAGGAAAATTACATAAAATTGTTCTAAAATCTATAAAAGCGGATTTAAGGACAATCCAGCGTTTTTATATCATAAGGTAAAAAATATGAAAAGACAGAAAAACGTTTCAGTTTTGTAATAAGCATAATTTAGCTGTAATAAACTCTGTTTATAGAAATCTCTGTAAACTTAATTTTTTCAGTTTACAGAGTGCTGTTTATAAAAATACCAAGGATGTAACAAATGATCACAGTAAGGGGGTAAATCGCGAAATTTGGATTTTTTTTCCCGCAAAGCAAATTTTCAGGAAAATGTAATAATAAATAAGCATAAAAAACCTGAGCATATTTGATAAGAGTTTGTAGCAGAAAATATTGAGATAAATTTTGGACTTTGATAAACAAACCCCCTAAGTGTATAAGATATGCATAGATTCCATTCTCTTTCCAGATGCAACACAGCAATTCAACATAACCCTTCCAAATACAGTAGCTGACAACAACATGACTTTCCATTCACTTTTCTGGGTCTCACTTGGCAGATCTTTTTCCATCTATATAATTCTCTACACCCCCAAAAACCTCCCATATTCCAAAGTATGCAACGCAGGGTCGTTCTGTCCTATTTAATGATCCCTGCACCATTTCTCGTTAGATGGAAACAAGTAGATAAGGGTTTGATAGTTGCAGTCGTCTCAGGATTTACTTCAGTGTCAGGTATGCTAAGGGATTTATGACCAAGGGTGAACCAAATGATGCCAGTGCCCTAGAGCAGATTCTTTAGGTGGTGTATATAATGGTGATGCTTTTACAAGGGTCAGCAAATGTAGCATGTTGTCGAAATGATTGCTCTAATTAGATTTAATTTATGTGACTTCACTTTCAAGTCAGTAGTTTACATATGGTTTAGTAGTGTTTAGTTTAAAAAAACATCACCAGGATCATTATAAAAGGAAATACAGGCATGGGACCTGTTATCCAGAATGCTCAGGACCTGTGGTATTCCGGATAATCACTAGTCCAATAGAATGAACAGTTGGATTAGGTTTGGCATGATAATTAATCCTCTTTCAGTTTACCTCCTGTGCTCCTGCCCAGCCACCACAAACTCAGTGTAAATTGAAGAAAATTGAGGAAGCAGAGGGGCAGACCTATGCTGCAAACTTCATTTATTTGAAGTATATCTCACTACATGTTTCGGGCACACATGCCCTTTGTCAAGTACAAAACTACACCGCAACCTGTGTTAAATCACAATAGCAATTAAACAATGCCCACCTCTCAAGTGTCCATTGGTTCATTCACATCAGTCCAATTTATTTGAATTTCCAAGGGATAGTCCAAAGTTCTTTTCTGGGTAACTGCTCATTGGCCACATGAAAAAATGAGAGCCTAACCCAACAGTTTTTTATTGGCCCAAGGAAACTACCTCAAAAAATCAAGGTCAATCAAGCCCATATCATTCAAAATAAGGGTAGAAAAATATATTTATATATCTAAATGGTATGATTAACAGGCTGCCTTAATAATGGTAGAAAAAGGACGATCTTACCCTATGTTGTTTTCATATTTAACTAAGGTAGCATTAGATTATCTGTGGATAACAAAAGACACATTAGATGCTAATTAAGCCAGATACAATATGTCCTACTAAAGAAAAGACTTTATAATCCATGAGTCATTTATCTCAAACGGTGCGAGATAGCCTCACGCTGTAATAACAATTTTTGTAAACTTCCTCCTCGTAACGGGCGTTTGACTACTTCCGATACTTGCCAACATAGTTGGGCCTGATTATGTCTTGTTTCATGGAAGTGATGGGATACTACCATAAAATTACAAATGTCTCCCTTATGTTCCTTGATCCTAGTTTTTACAGATCTCATGGTTTGGCCTATATATATATATATATATCAAGCAACAAGGGCATTTAAGCAGATAGATAACCTGTTTCGTATCACAAGTTGCAAAGCATTTGAGAGCTATTTTGTAACCTTTAGTGGGGAGATTATTGTTATCTCCGTCGATCACTCCTGAACAACACAAACAATTCAAACATGGTGCTGTACCAAACGTGGGCTTGCCAAAAAATGTGTGTGACCCCACCCTCTTATTTTGTTCTGCAGGGCATAACTCATATTTTATTGTTTTCCCTCTTGAGGTAGGTTCCTTGGGCCAATAAAAAACTGTTGGGTTAGGCTCTCATTTTTTCATGTGGCCCATGAGTAATTACCCTGGAATGAACTTTGGACTACCCCATGGAATGAACCAATGGACACTTGAGAGGTGGGACATTGTTTAACTGCTACTGTGATTTAACACGGGTTGCGGTGTGGTTTTGTACATTTGACAAAGGGCATGTGTCCCCGAAACATGTAGTGAGATATACTTCAAATAAATGAAGTTTACAGCATAGTTCTGCCCCTCTGCTTCCTCCATTTTCTTCAATTTACACCAGATAATGGATCTTTCCATAATTTGGATCTTCGTACCTTAATAATGTAAACAATAAGGATTAATTATTACTTAGTTTGGATCAAGTAGAAGGTAGCGTTTTATTACTACAGGCAAAATTTTTTAAATAATTTTGATTATTTGGATAAAATGGAATCTTAGGGGGACAGTCTTTTGGTAATTTGGAGCTTTCTGGATAACAGGTTTCCGTAAAAAGTATCCCATACCTGTATATCCCAACTTATTTATGGTGATATATTGAACTTTGAATTGTAGCAGTGTTTGTCTTTCATGTATTTTTCATTATACATATATTAAACCTTGGGTGATATCAAATATTTGTCTTGTACATATGGGTATTTGAATTTATACATAATGAAATGGCTCAGGTGCACTGCTTTCACTTTTTGCTGTAGAAAATAGCAACTTCTATCAACTAGACAGTGATTTACAGCTAGCAGTCTCTGGAGAACCCTTTAGCCAAAGTAAGAATTATGCAAATGTGAGTAGAAATAATCTCCTCTGCACATAATAACATATGATTTAATCTTTACTGTCTTCAGGGGAAATTAAATACAAGGATGAATTAAAGGAATAGGTAACATTCTCTCTTTAAGCATTTATTACTGATAAGCCTTTGACCAGATGCAGCTAACCTTTTTAGGATTTCAAGATGCATAAATCATAAGCTCAGACTTTCCAGGAAGCCTCAGTGGTTATGCACAATGATAAAGAACTGGCAACTGGCATGCATTGCAACATTATGCATTTCTAACATTGTCATGGATTGCTGATTTTTTAATGGAACCTATATTTACTAAGGAGCTGCTTCACCAAAAGAGTGGTAACAATGTTTGCTCTGTAAAATAATACCTTTACATTGATATATCTCTTATTCACTCTGTAAAAGTTCATTAAAGCATGTTAGAGTTTCCAAATTGCTATGCCCCACATTAACTTGAATTGCATTAAAAAGTACGTCAAGCTGTTTTTGCATAATGAGAGCATATGTGTTAGGCCATATTTCCCTCCCCCTACACCACTATTTTTTGAAGTCCACAAACCACATTCTAAAGTCTCGCCACCAAATTCTTCTTGATGGGAAATCCAGCAATGACATGCAGGCTACCAATATAACCTGTGCATCGTTGCTGAAGGTAATCAGCTGCAGAAAGGAAGCGTGCAGGAGCATTATCCACAATGTGTGCTATGGGGTTTTATGTTTTATGAACCCTCTGTTGAAAAGGGAGGCACATCCGTTACATATTTTCTAATATATCAACATCAAGCAAGTGTAAGAATGTTCATTAAAGGGGGTTTCAGATTCAGATTAACTTTTAGTATGATGTAAAGAGTGATATTCTGAGACAATTTATAATTGGCTTTCATTTTGTATTATTTGTGGTTTTTGAGTTAATTCTCCCATTTGCAATGTCAGCAATCTGGTTGCTAGGGTCCATTTTACCCAATCAACCATGCTTTCATTTCAAGGAGAGACATATGAGTAGGAGATGCCCTGAATAGAAAGATGAATAATAAGAAGTAGCAATACCAATACATTTGCAACCTTACAGAGCATTTGTTTTTTTCATATGGGGTCAGTGATCCCCATCTGGAAACTGGAAAGAGTCAAAAGAAGAAGACAGAAACTATAAAAATGAAAAAATTAAGGACAATTAAAAAGTTGCTTAGAATAAGCTATTGCATTACATTCTAAATGTTAACTTAAAGGTGTCCACCCTTTAATAGCTGTCCAAATGGGACTTATTAAATGTTTCACTTCCATTGTGGTTTATTTTAACACCATACTCTTTAGTTTCCTTGGGCTTAACGATTTGGTGAGGTGTTAGAGCTCAGCTCTGCTGCTGGAGTTTGTTTGCTCAAAGCAGATAGAACATTTTTTTGATTTGATAAATGTGGTTATTTATCAAGAAACTTTACTATCTGGAAAATGTGACAATTCTTTATAAGGCTGCCTCTAATAAGGGGCAAATTTACTAAGCGCCGAAAATTCACCAGCAACGGCTTCGCAGCCGTAGCAACATTTTTCCACTAAAAAATATGATGTAGGTAACTGAAGATTGAGGAAGATCTATGCACTCCAATGCACTTTGTCTGGTCTGAGCTGGTGAAGGCAAGTCTTGCGAAAGAGGTAACGTTCAGTAAAATCCGCATCTTAGTGAATTTGCGGAGCAGAAATTCGCCTGGCGACAGAGTTCGAATGAACGCTAGCGTCTGTCTCTTTCACTAGCGAATTTACGCCTGCGCTCGTTAGTAAATCAGCGAAGTGCCTGAAAGCGGTAACACTGGCAAATCGTCGCCAGAGTTACTCACTTCACCCTTTAGTAAATCTGTCCCTTATTCTTTAAATAGCTATAGGCTTGTTTATGAAACCAAATGTTCTCTTTCCATAAAATACCCAATTTTTCTGATTGAATTCTCAAACTAAATTATTATCTCTATACCAATATTTATGATTTTTATTTGCCTGTAGAGTTTTGAAGATATGTACTGTATGTATAATGATATATATAAAGAAAAAAATAGACACAGCACTCACTGTTGTTGATGCCATTAAATGTATAAAAAGCAGATCCTTGATCCTAGCAGTACACAGACTCCTTTACCAAGCACATGGGTTCAATAGTTACAATGAGATACAAATTAGTACATCCCTTTTAGGGTATCAAACTAAAGGGATATGACATCACAACACTCTCTAGCCCATTCAATTAACCCGTTAGTAACTACATCTATGCTGCCCTTCGCCATAACATAGGAAATAATCCAAAAATAGAAAAACAGTGGAAAGCATTACCTATTAAAATACATACAAAGCATAATACTTATTTAACCCATTGGGGCTTATGTGTTTAATTGATGGATCCACCATACCTCTCTCTTTCTCAATAACAGCTTATGATCTCCCCCACGTCTAAGTGGGCTGACCTCCTCCAATACCATGAATTTTAATTCTGAATGTCCCTTTTCTACATAATGTTTGGAAACCGGTAATTTGGTATTAGACCTTCTAATGGTCGATCTATGTTGGGATATACGAGTCTTTTTCTGGTCTCACCCACATAGATGAGACTACATGGGCAGACCAGACCATACACCACAAATTTTGATAAACATGTTAAGTGCCCTTTGAACGGATAGTTACGACCTGTTAATGGATGATGAAAGACCACAGACTTGTTAACACAACTGCATTGGTTACAAGATAAACAAGGGAACATGCTCCATGATCTAAGATCACTGGCCCCTCATTTGTTCAAGTTTCCGAATGTACCAACTGACTCCCAAACTCAATGCTATGTGCAAACATTTGCACCAAATACTATTCCAGTACCCCTGAGTACCTGAGTTTAATTTTGAAATGGTCGAGGCAGAGTTTATTTCAAAGGACATTTAGTGATGGAATTTCAGAGACAATAAGCATCAATATATAAAGGTTTATGATGAGAAAAAGCAATGGGTGCAATGAAAACATGTCAGCTCTGATAGGAAAAAACAAGACAAACGCAATCATGCAGAGACACACATGTAGAAATGTAGTGGGAGCAGAAGAGTGAAGGGTAGAAGGTCTTTCTATGTTCCCCTTTGCTTAAGAAGGAGCCATGATAACAATTTTAACTTGTAGCAGGAGACAGCAGGATCATTCATTTGATTTGACTGAAGAGGGGAGAGGTGGGAGTCAAGAAATGTAAAAAAATTCAAGCGTACATGATCAATATTAAAGTGATACTTACACTAAAAAAACTACTTTTTAAAATATGAATGTACATTAAAAGTTACATATATGTCATGTTGATAATTTTTTGCTGAGAGGTTTATTGTTAGTTGAAGTTTCTAAATCTGACTGTTTTGCCAACCTGAATGTCCCATCTCAGCCTGTCAGTTAGAGTTTCTAATGCTAACGGACTCCTGCTACACAAATATGGCAGCCCCTCATACAGGAACATGGGGCATCAGACAGGTAATGTAAAAGTATTGTGCAAATACTTTACTGCAAAGTTATAATTAACTTTCAAAGGCAATATTATGACTGATGTAAAAAGAGTTCAATTACTCGTGGCAGTAGCTCTTTAATACAATATAGAAAATGAAAGCCAATTAGAATGCCTCATATGCAAGTCATTTATGTGTGTTCTATAATGTGACTTGTACTTTTGTTGACAATGCTTTAAGAAAACATGCAATACATTCAGCTGTGTGGCCCTTACATGTACTTTGTTGTATACTTATGTTCTTTGTCTGCAAAGAAGACTTTGTATAATGATGCTCATGTGCATTAATATAAAATCGGTTTAATGACATATCTGCTTTTGTATGCCTTGCCTTATAGAGACATATTCCCGTGGTCAGAGATCAATGCTACCACAAAAGAAAAGTCTCAGTGAAGAGTTAATAGGTATCCGAGTACACAAAAGTGAATCCAGACTGCTGGGCAGCATCCAAAGGGGCGTCAAGAGGAAATAACCAAAACTTGAGACAAACGGCAAGATACCAGATCAGTCAAGTCCTTAAAAAGAGTCATACCTTAAGTTGTTACATTTCTTTCTAGACTGAGTTTCACCAATGTCAAATATCGCCTTAATTTTATACAAATACTTATGGACAGCTAAGTTAATATTCAAAAAAAGTTGAAAATATTTTTGCAATGTTTCCTCTTATTATTATTCCTAACATCATTAAATATTTCATGCTAAATTTCCTAGCACTACATTGTAAGAAAATGGCATGCGATCAACATGAAAGCAAGCAAGAGGTGTGCACTGCTATCCTTCTGAGGGGGTTTTGTCCATTATTTTCTTGGTATTTCTTGGTTATATACTGTACCTACCTATTATCAGCTCCATCTAAGGAGGAAGGAAGAGCAGTTGTGTAGAATCCTACAATTCTCACACAGAAACAGTTGGGCCTGACTTCTGCAAATGCAGAAGAGGGAAGAGACTGTCTTGGTCAGGAAAAAGGAAGCATAACTTATTTTTATGTTCTCTGGTGCCCTTTGTTAACGAATATAGAGTAGCTAAGAAAAAATAAAAAATGCAAATCCATTTTTTCATCTGTTTTACTAAATGTGAAACCTTGCTATATTACTAAGGAGGATTTTGTAAGAGTTTGAGTAAGAAGATATAATCTTCATATCATTGTAATGGTAGAATATCAGTCAAGAAACACAATAAAAGAAAATTGCAGTAGAAAAAAATTAACAAACATATGTATGCTATTTTCAGGTTAATTCAATGATAAAGAAAATAAAGTTAAGTAATAAAATAAAGCAGTAGATGCTAAGCAAGCATGGCCTACCTTTCAGATAGTTGGGCTTGTGCTTCCATTGTGTTCCAACATTTAGTTCAGGCCACCCTTAACTCGAAGCAACCTTACAGCTATTAAAACATGGATTTCATAGTTGTTTTTTTGTACCTTAGTAATATCTAAGACAGATAACAAGCATTCACTTCCAAATGTTTTGCTGATTGCCTTTAAGACTGAAACCCTTATCGCCTACATTATCCCCATATAAGTATAAAAAGCTGAATGCCAAATTTAACATGTCTTTTCCCAAACTAGCCACTTTTTTATGAAAGCCCTTTACAGTTCACCACTCAAACATCAAGAGACTGAATTATCAGCGTTCTGATTTTTACAGTTTTCAAAACTCGAATTTTAAAATTTAATTGCTAAAAACTATAAAAACTATAAATGCGGCTCCTGAAAACAGTTCAAAACAGTGGAAGTTATCTTAAGCAAATTGTAAATTCAAGTTTTTTGAATTTTTTTTAAGAAAATTATTTTCGGGAAATAGTTTGCTGCTTTCTATTTTTCAATTCAAGTTTTTTTTTCATAAATAATCACTCAATTGTTTGTTTTAGGTAAGATTTTGTAACTTTTCAAGTTTTTTAAATTTAAAGAAAAAAATCTAAAATTCACAAATTGGAATTCTGATGAATAAGCCAACCCCACTTCATAACCTACTACAGTTTTATACATACAGGCGCACATTTACTTAGCTCGAGTGAAGGAATATAAGAAAAAATACTTCGAATTTCGAACTTTTTTTGGGCTACTTAGACCCTCGACTACGACTTCAACTTCGAACGATTCGAACTAAAAATCGTTCGACTATTCGGCCATTTGATAGTGGAAGTACTGTCTCTTTAAAAAAAACTTCGACCAAGTACTTCGCCACCTAAAACCTACCGAACATCAATGTTAGCCTATGGTTAAGGTCCCCATAGGCTTTCTAACAATTTTCTGATCGAAGGAAAATCGTTTGATCGATGGATTAAAATCCTGCGAATCGTTTGATTCAATCGAACTATTTTTCCTTCGATCGTTCGATCAAAGTAATTGCGGTAAATCCTTCGACTACGATATTCGAAGTCGAAGGATTTTACTTAGACGGTCGAATGTCGAGGGTTAATTAACCCTCGATATTGAACCCTAAGTAAATGTGTCTTACATCAGACATTCAAAAGTTATATTTCCTTTTGAACAGAAGTATATAGATTAACTTTATACTGTTAACAATATGTGTTAGAAATCTACTGTATTCTGACATTTTATAAATTCTTAGATAAAAACAAAACATACCAGATCTAGCCACTTCCTTTGTTGAGGTCACCACTGCTGTTCCCACTTATAGGAATAAATACAAATATGTAGATTAAGGTTCCCTGAGCAGGATAACCCAAGGCAATATGCATTGATGAATGCACTGTTAAAAATCAAATACATTTAAACCCTACTCATATGTAGGGTATATTTTTCCCTTGAAGCTATTGCTTCCAATAGAAATTTTGCTCCCTACAGAAATATCTGCAGGGTAGAAAAATGCAGCAGTAGGAGATTAATCAATTTAAACTATATTGACATAATAGAAAAATTGAGTTGAGTGAAAATCCATGGGGTTATTTGAGTTAAGGCTCAGGCATGTATTGCAGTACAGCAGGACCAGGGCTAATATGAGACTTTGGGAAAAAAAAAAAGTTTATTTACGTGATAAGTCAGCATATTGTCTCATATATCACCACGATGTATTATGCGATAAAAATGATACTTTTTTGAGTCAAAAAGTCCAAAAATCAGCCATTTAGAGTTTTCAAAAAAATATTCTTAAGTATATTCATGTTTGGGTTTTTTGTAGAAAAAAAACACTCAATCTTGAATTTTGATCTGTCCATAAATTTGATTAAGTCGAGTTTTTCGGGGGCGACAATTTGAAAAAGTTGCGCAACAATGTCGCACCATTGTTTTCAAGAAGTTTTAATGATAAATTAAGGGGATTCAGGTTTGGGGGTTTGTTTAATTTTTTTTTAATTATAGTGAGAAAAAGTACATTTTTAGTAAATATCCCCCTTATTGTATGTAATGTACAGACTTATAGTTTGCCACATGTACATACAGGCAGATACTTAAATCTACAACAATAGGTCACTTTTCTCCTATATGACAACATAATTTATACAATCTATGGGGGATTTGTTTTTGTTGCCAACATCCTTATTTTGAGGTTGCTTCAATTACTTTGTTAAGAAGGGTAGAGTAAGAATTACAGACCTGCTTTGCTGTGTGTAATAACTCTTGTTTTGGCCCAGGAAGATGTCCTATAGAAAAGAATAAGAAAAACAGAAAGCTCAAAAAGCCAAGAACCAAACAACAGATTTGAGCCTTGTAAAAAGTCATTACTGCGCTATTTGTAAGGATATATTTCCAGGTTATTCATGGTTTCTGTGCATTATAATATGAGGTTCCACCCAATTGCAAATGACAGGGACAGGCACCACATTGTTATGTGTCCCCTACATAGTCCTTTGTGTAGCTGTCTACTTGCCAGTATGTGCAGGCAGTGTTGCGCTGGCATACCGGGGTACTGGAATATATCCCCTAATGGCGTTTTTTTCAGTTTCTGCTTATGTTTAATTTATTCCCAACAGGAAAGTGCTAGTTCAGGAGTTTGTGATGGGATCAGGGAAATTACTGAGGCCAAATTTATTTCCACAGATAAGCAGGAGAATCCAGGGAGGCTGTCAGTTATACAGGGCTGGTTAGTTCCAGATTGGGGGAAATGGTAAGTGTAACACTTCTGCTGAACGATACACATGGTAGGAATAGAAAGATTTTATTCCATTTATAAATGTTCTATTTATTCCCGTGTAGGATGTGTGTGTGAATATCCTAAAAACTGCAATGTATCATCCTGAATAAAAGTCAAATGACAGTTAGACTTTTTTTTTACATAATTGGATATGCCAATAAAACATTTTTTGAGTACAGCAAAGGAATCATTACATAAAAACAGTATGTATGTAAATATCGACTTTTTGGGGGTTATTTATCAAAATCAGAATTTTTCTCAATATTTTCTGAAAAAAACTCTGACCAAATCCGCACTGTTTTTTTCTTTTTTGTTTGTGGGGAAAAACCTGTAAAAATTGTGAAAACAATGAATCGTACGAATTTTTCTTATCTTTACTCGAAAACCACAAAATGTTCGCATTATTGCACGAAACCCAGCGCAACTTCTCCCATTAACTTATATGCAACCTCGGCAGGTCTGAGATGCCGGATTTTTGGATTCAGACTTTTTCCATCCTCGGAGTTTATATAATGTACTACATTATGTATATAATAAATACTGAAAGATTCGTGGGTTTTTTCCACTAAAAATTCGGATTTTACACTGAAAAAACAGTTTTGGCATTCGGAATTTAATAAATAACCCCCTTTATGTTTTTTTGTTTTTTTTACTTTATTGGGAAATCATAAAAAAATATAAGTACCTTAAATGGGGGTATATGGATAGATAATGCATTCTTTAGTTTCTCAACCAAAGTCTGAAGTTCATCTTCTTCTTTCATCATTGGCAATGTTTCAGTACATTTTAGTGAAGGAGAATTGCCTACATCTTCTCTTGTTGCAACGTTGCATTTCAATGGTCTAAAGCTTGCATTCTTTAAACAACTATGACTTCCATTTCCCGATTGGGTTTTATATCTTGAAACAGCTTTTATGGACTCACATAAATGTCTCATATGTGCCAATGTCTCTCCGTTCTGTGTCCTCAAAGAATCTTTTTCACTCTGGGATGCAGATTGTGAACCTTGGAAACTTGGAAATCCCTTGATTAAATGACTCTCTTGAAATGAATTACTTTCATCCAAAATAAAGGAATCCCAGACAGGTGGCATTTTAATGAATTTCTCTTTTAACTTGATGCATTGTCTAAATAAAGAAAGGTATAAATCTTAAAGGAGAACTAAACCCTAAAAATGAATATAGCTAGAAATACCATATTTTATATACTGAACTTATTGCACCAGCCTAGAGTTTCAGCCTCTCAATAGCAGCAATGATTCAAACTTGTCACAGGGGGTCACCATCTTGGAAAGTGTCTGCGTCAGCTTAGGGGTTGCCTCATATTATCAAGAAAAAAAATTAGATTGGCCTGTAAAATAAAAAAGTCTGACTATTAAATTATTATGCTAGTTGCACTGGTTGTGATCATTTAACTGATGGATAAAATGTGACATATGGACCTTTATTGACTAATTTGGCCCACTACATGTCCTGCTGTATCACTGAACTTCACATTCAACCAGGAGGTTAATAAGGAGGATCTGATGCTTTGTGACCAGGTTTACACATATTCTAAGCCCAGCACTTGCTGGGAGTGTGTATTTCTCACTGTTATCTCACATACACTATACTACATACACACACACACACTACACATACACTACATTTTTGAGGAATGGGGACCTATACCATTCATTAATAAACCATTCATCACGTAGTAATTATCTGTATTAATTAATAGTCAGAGTTATATTCTGACATTTTTTATAAATTTTTGGGTAGCAAATAGGTCTAGTGACTGGTTAGTTCTCTAAGAATTAGAGATCCCCATAGGAAGCTGGTTCTCCAAAATCTGAAAACAAACAAATGTTTGTGCAAATACAGCAGTTGCCTATGATTAGGGGTGGTGATGTCTGAAATGTGACAGGCAACAGTGGTGCTGCTACATTTCTACCTTTTATTGAATATTAATAAATAATATTTTGTTGGACTCCAGTAGGAGCTGCAGCCATTTGTCTTTTTATACTAAGTTTAGAAGAAAACAGTTTATTGAGGGAAATGAAATATGCCACCTTGCAAAATGTATATGTTATATATTTTAAGAACGAGTATTACAGTATGAAAATATCTCTCTGCAAGGTGGATCATGGAAGCAAGGTGGATCGCTAGCATTGCCAAAGTAACGCTAGCGAAAAGTCGTTAGCGCTCAGGGCCCGCGGCGAAACTTCGCATTTTTGTGAATTGCCATAGTCTGAGCCCATTTGCGCCTGGCATGTTTACGACCCTTGCAGCAATTAACCTGCATTCTGTACCCCTTCTTGAAGCCTGCAGCCAAATGATTATTAGTAAGTTTGGCAACATAATGCCACATAACATTACAGGAGATTATATTGTGTGCACTTTTTATATGAGGCAAACTAAGCAGGTGAATAAGGTGTATGTTACTTTTTTCTTTGCTTGCAGAGTAAAATTTGGCTCCATATCTGAGAGATACAAATGATTGCAATCACTCTACCATGCTTTGATGGATGCTGAGGGCATGGTTTCATTGAAATGAATAGAAAATAGAAAAGCTCCTCGCATAGCATAAAAAAGCATGCATTTAATAAAATCTGTTTCATGTTTTACATTCATGTTTTATAAATAGGAAAGTCTAAATCCCTGGGTGGTGCCAAATGTTAGGCACTGCTAGTAATTGTAATCATTTCCTCATACTGTTGGTTGGTGCACCAGCCTGGGGCATCACAGAGAGATCCTCTTCCTGCATCTTCTTGCGGTTGTGCATGTGCAGTAGAGGGAAAAGCCAAGCTTTTACATGTGTCTTCACAAAACATTTAAGAAAGAAGAAGCAGAAGGAAGAGGATCACTCAGTGGTTCTAATGGAGCATCAGAATGTGAGTGGAAACACTTACAGACAATGTCAGGGTTTTGTCTGCATTTCTCCATTAGAACACTGCTACAAAAAACCCAGTGTGCCATAGGCCTTAGACTAAGAAGGAAGAATTACACATAAACTAACTTGAAAACAACCTCAGATTTGATTTTGTGGCAATGGTATTATTAGTTTGACTGTGGGTTACAGGTATGGGATCTATTATCTTGAATGTTTTGGGACTAGGGTTTTCCAGATGGTATTTTTCCATAATTGCATAAATTGAATCTATTTAAAATGATTTAAATATATTTTATTATTACAGGAAAAAAGATTTTTCAAGGACTCTATGGGGGAACTTTCTGGATATTGGTTTTCAGAATATTAATCATGCATTAATCGTGTATTAATCATGCACCTGTTTTTCTTATTTAGGTTGTTTAGTAGTGGTAAATGTAATTGGTTATGTAGGACTGCATTAATCTATTCATAACTCCATAAGGCAAATAAGGAATATTTCCTTTTTAACAGGTGATCCTTTCCATGCTGGAAAATTTAGGTTTTCGGCATGTCCCTTTATTAGATGTCTTTGCAGAAAGAGTGATTCAAAACCCTGAGTCATTGACTTTTAAAGACTTATTGGTCACCGTAAAAATATATTCACTTCTGAACCACCTCTCAGAAGGGAAGAGTCAGCAATAAGTATCACAACATATCAGAAGTTGAAACTGAGAAATGCAATTGTCTTCTGAGAAATATATGCTCATTTTGATTTAGATATCATCAACAAATTTTAGAAAAGTTGCAAGACAACAAAAGACTGGAAAAGTTGTATAATTCTAAAAAGAGCAAACCCCAAAGTCTCTCAGAAGTGGAGGGGTACCCCAATCTGTAACACACTGTGTGGACAAATATTGCTAAAATGTAGGAATAATGTTCAAAGTATAATTAGCAAATATTTTGGGAATATCATCATCTACAGTACATGATATTATTGAAACATTCAGAAAACCTGGAGAAATCTCTGTACACAAGGGACAAGGCTGAAAGCTAATATTGGATGGCCATGATCTTACGGCCCTAACTTGATACGGCATAAACAACAGATTACAATTTTTGAATATATATTTCTATATCTTCTCTGAAGCACTACCAAATATTTGCTATTTTAGCCAAATTATTAGGGGAAAGGTTGAGTTTATCTTTAAATGAGTATATTATAACTTGGCCTATTATAAGCATCTTTTCATTTTTAAAAAAAATATTTGAATTCTAATTTTGTTCTTTCATGTACTTCTACATGTCAGGGTCATTGGCCCCAGCAATCAAAGAAAAAAATATTTTTAAAGATGGCCATAGACGTTATTTTTTAAGAGGTCTCGTAAGATCATTCTTGCAAGACCAAGCTTATCCTGAAATGATTGTTTAGTTCTACGATTCGTCCATAAATTAATATGGCTGTTTCATCTAGTTGACGCTAGGGAAACTATTGGTAGTTGCCTGCTTTGCCCTGCAAACAATTAGACAATGGATAGATTTCCTTGTGAATGATGACCATTTTCTAACCTGCACAATCTTCAGTGCCCTCTAACCTCACGATAATTTGGTGGATTTCTAGGATCACACTAAACTCTGTTGTTGGGTAGCAGTTGCGTAATTATAAGGGAAGCAGACCCCACAGTCACAGGCCTAAACTGTGGGGTCTGCTTCCTCTATAGCTAATAACAAATCCCTCCTCCCCAACCGCTATCTTACCTACAGCGAGGAAGGGGGACGCGAGTTGGTGGAGAGTGGGTGTGGTGGGATGATGGGGATCAGTATAAATCTGTTGATTAGAGTTTTGTTCTATATCCTTCCAGTTTGGAACATCTATGTTTGTTGATTGTGAAGGCCCCAGTGGTTTGGAACTTTAAATAGAATATAAAAGGGAGAGGTCCAGCATAGAATGATAAGAAATAAATACTAACTAGAGTAACTAGAGTGTCCTGGGCCCCTCTGAAGATTTTTTTGCAGTAAATAAAGTAATGAATTATTAAGCACTTCCCTTTGCTTTTCTAGCAAATTACAATGTGGCAATAAATGAGCAAATGTTGTCTGTGGTCCCTAGACCCAACCATCAGTCACAAAAATACAATTTCTCTATAGACCAGTCAATATGTTCTTTGGCAAATTGTAACCTCTTAAGAACATGTCTTTTTTTCAACAATGGGACTTTGTGGGGGATTCTTGCCGATAGCTTGGCTTCACATAGGCGTCTTCTAATTGTAACAGTACTCACAGGTACTTTTAGACCTTCTGTGATGTTCCTGGAGCTGATCATTGGCTGAATCTTTTAGCTATTCTTCTATCTATTCAAATGGTAGTTTTTCATTTTCTTCCACATCTTTCAAGTCTTGGTTGCCAAAGCATTTGAGATGATTTTAGCTGAGCAGCCTATGATTTTCTGCACGTCTTATATATATGTTTTTCCCTCTTCAATCAACTTTTTAATCAAAGTACGCTGTTCTTCCGAACAATGTTTACAACAAGCCATTTTACTCAGATTTCAGAGAGAAATGCACTATAACCAGCATGCACAATATTTGCTGCCTTCCTTCCTTAAATAAGGGCCTTAATTGACACCTGTTTTTTCACAGAATGAATGACCTCACTAATTGAACTCCACACTGCTATTATTTGGAACAATCTATTATTTTCTTTGAACACTGCTATTATTGACTAATAATTCAATGACACAGAATCAGCAGCATGCATGTCATGACTGTTGGGTCTGTTGGTTTTCTATTACACTACTACACCTACTAATAAGTTATTTGCCATATAGAAATAGAATTTCTACCAAAAACAGTGATCAGGTTAGAGATGAACTCATATTATTCTGAACATAACTGTGTAACATTGCTATTAGTAAGTGACAACATATTTGAGTGTCCATTGGGTGATGCTGTTGTTTCACATTTGGTTGCGCAGTAAACCATGAAATGTGTAGCATTGATCTCTGTTTAAAGGGCCAGTATAAAGATTATATAATATTTTCATTTTAAAAAGACATTTGCAAGGGGAAATGATCCCATTGGTGGCCCCTTGGAGCATCCAAAACAAATCTGTGGCATTTATACCCTCACTCCATTGTTTCTCCTATTCTATCTCTCAAATGTAGAGATTTAAAGGGGAAAACAATTTTTTCGTAGAAAAAAAACGTAAAATTTTTATGATTTATTAAACTCTGAGGCTGCTAAAAGTTAGAATAAAAAAGTACTCCATCTCAAACTTGACAAGGTCATGTAGAAGTTAGTGGCGGATGTCTCTTTTACAATTGGAGATATCATGATCTGCGCTGGGTTACATACAATAACCTGAATAATTTTGTTGTTTTCAGATTCAAATCCAAAATATATCTTGCGATTCGGATTTTGTCACGATTTCATCGAGTCTTTTACTGCGCCAGATTTGTTTGAGTAAATTTATTGATAAATATGGTAAATATGTGCATGGTTGTTTTGTCCCAGTGGTCGAAGAAAATAGTGAGAGATTTTCAGATTTTAGTAAATAACCCCCCCTAGTATAGATTTGCACTACAGTATCCTCTTTTTGATGCTGTTTAAAATTAAAACTTTATTAAAATAAATGTTAAACAAAGATCATCTCAAATTCTGTATTAAAGATCCGGTTTTGAACACACTTTATGCATGCAAAGAGATTAATACTTTCCCCACTAAATGGCCCCAGACCCCACTCATGAAATGGTGTCTTGTGAGATGATTATTAATAATAAGAAGGTGATAGGATGACTAAAGTTGTGGCTAGATGGCCTGGGAAAATAACAGTTCAACACCAATAGCCTGTAAAATATCACAGAATATGGTGCTTTTTCACATACAGTATATAGCGATTATAGGTACAGAAGTAGCACAAATTAAATTGTCTTTTTCAGATTTTTTTTAAAGCAGAACATGAGCACTCTGCTAATCACAAATGAATACTATAGCGCCAGTACTATATTCTGTAATTTTTCTGTAATAACTGTATTTTCAGCTGGTAAAGCAATTGAATCTGTCCCGCGTTAAATTGCCCCAAAAACCAAACTTAAATGGTAGGGTTGTGAAATACAAATGTTCAACTTTTTTTCCTTTGTGACCTAAGCAAATTGAATGGTATGAAGAATTCACCCGGTAACAAGAGACAAATGAATAAATGAGATTCATGTCTGGCAGGAGCAGGAGCTGGGATGAGCAGAGTCAGAGGGGCAAATTCACTAAACGACGAAGCACCTAACGATCGCGTGAATTCGCCAGCGTAGCGCATTTTCGTTAATTCGCCGATTCACTAACGGACGCTAGCGTAAATTTGCTAGTATTACTTCGCACCCTTACACCTGGCGAATTTGCGCAAACGGACGTAACTACGAAAATTCACTGACGCGCAAATTATTCTGAACGCTACCTTTTACGCCAGACTTCCTTCACCACCTTAGACCAGGCGAAGTGCAAAGAGTAGATAGGAATTGCTTCAAAAAAAGTTAAAAATGTTTCTAAGTCTCAAAAAATGCTGGCGTTTTTTCTTTTTTTATGGGTGATAGGCTGAAAAAGATCGTAATTTTTTTTGGGGCCACCCTCCTTCCCCCCTACATTTCCTAACTCATGGCACCTTAACTATACAGTGCGCACATGTGTAGGACAAAATAAAAATTTTATTTGCTGTTTTGAAGGTTTCCCAGGCTTGTGTATTGCTGCTACATATACCTCCATTGTAACTTCAATTTGGCGCCGTATGCGAATTAACGCTAGTGCATCTTCGCAACCTTACACTTCCCCTGAGCGCAACTTCAGATTTTAGTGAATTTGCGTAGCGCTGGCGAAACTACGCCTGGCGAAGTGCGGCGAAGCGGACGCTGGTGCAACTACGAATCTTAGTGAATGTGCCACAGAGAGAGAATTGCACAACAAAATTTGGTTAATTTGCTTTTGCGCTGCTATTCTTTTTTCTTTTCAGTTTACTGTCCTTCCAAATAAATAACAAATATATCTGCAGAATATTGATGTTTGAAAACGATCACTAACTTGAAGGATAAGTAAACCTTAAAAATATGTAAAACTGAGGAGAGTGCTATTCTAAGCACTTTTGGAATGTACGTTATTTTTTTTTTTTTATTCCAAGATATTAAAGGATACGTGTACTGTTAATATGAATTAATTTTGATTCAACACTACCTGCTGAACTTTTTTCCACCAGTCTGACCATCAAGTAGTCAAGGAAGTTGTCAGGAGAAAAAAAGAGGCTGCTCTGATGTTCTTCTGCTTAGGAAAAAAAAATAGAAACCTTTCTCAAATCTTTCCTAAGAAGAAGAACATCAGTGCAGCCTCTCCTGACAACTTCCTCGACTACTTTGTGGTAAGACTGGTTGGAAAATAATCAGCAGGTAGCACAGTTGTAACAAAATGCATTCATCTTAACAGTACATGTATAAAGAAATTATGCAGTGGGTGGCATTGCATCTTCTTTAGTGATGGGCAAATTTATTTGCCAGGTGTGAATTCGCCGCGAATTCCCGCGATTCACCGAATAAATCTGCAAAACCGATGCGAAAAAAATGGACGCCAGCGCATTTTTGCCGGCGAATGTCAAAAACAGACACCGGCATCAAAAACGAGATGCCGTCGCCGTTTCGTGATTTTTTTCCGTTTTGCAAATTTCACTGGAAATTAGCGAATTTTTTGGCGAAGCAAACGCCCCAAATTCGCCCATCACTAATCTTCTTGTGCATGGGTTTCCATCACACACAACATAATGAAAAGTTAATTGGCTTCTGATAAAAGTAAACATAGCATCTATGGAAGCATGTAAAGACTTTAGCAGCTGAGGCCATACAAGGAGTGAATTTAGCCATTGTGTATTGTACCTGCTATATTGTTTTAGGAATCAGAACCAGCAAACAAAAAAAATATAGGGAACCAAACTGATACTATTTTCAACAGCAGTAGAAATACATTCATTCATTTCATTCAGTGGTGTAACTAGTGACCGGCAGGCCCAACTACAGAATGTGAGCATCAGGACAGTCACACGACTCTTTAGAAGGGGGGCCTCTTCGTTCTAAAGAATCTGGTGCATGCACCCCAAAATTCCACCCTGTCACTTATGATAATACTTATTGCAGCTCTGCTGGGCTCTAAGGGGGTACGGGACGGGGTGCTATCCTCAGCACCCCTGGTAGTTATGCCACTGCTCCAGGGTCAGACTAGGCCTCCTAGGGCCCACCAGTAAACCTGACATTGATGGCCTATTCTCACAATAATGAGCTGTGAAGTGGGCTAACTGTAATAAGGAAAAAATAAATTCTCTGCTATTCTGGCAGGCCAGTCTAATCACTGCATCTGGGACATGGCCACATTAATATATGACTAAATTGTCCTGCTAAACCAACTCCAAAATATATAATTAGAATTCCAGGGCACAGACACTCTCCCACATTATGGACTCCCATTTATCCATGCACTGGTGATGTAGTTATCTATCTTGCAGGAACCAAATACGGAGTAAGTTTAGGTTCCCTCTTTCCCTTATTTAGGTCAAGAAATAACAAAACCATAGATTTATTGTAGAAGTAGAAGTAAATTAATAGGCAAAAAAATGTTTATCATTTATTGAACTCATGTAAAACATGGGGATATGCTGTCCCTTTAAATAAAAAAGTTTGAAAATGCAGTTTATCATTGTAAGGTAAAGGGCATTATATATTAAAGGCATAATCATAGGGAATAGGAACATTTTTAAAAGAAGCAATTTCTCCCAGAACACAGTCACAAATTTGTTTTAATTTAATTGATGTAGAGCTGGAATAAAAAGTTAGAATGAAGAAGAATGTGACTACACAACTTTAATCAAAATTAAAATTTTCCTTTGAAATGTTAGAAGACTAAAACTGAAAATTGTAGAAATGTGTTTAAAATGAGGATATTAATGCAACAATCAAAAACAGTGCTAGGAGCCTTGTTTGGAAAGTATTTATCATTAACATATTCTATAATAGTCATCACCCCAGCCATAGTTTCTTCACAGGTTGGTTGTATTTGTTCCTCGGGCAAAGTAAACTTGTGGCTACCATTATCTCTTAGTTCCAAGGTGAAGGAGAAGTCTATGCCTAGATCATGAATCCAGTCTTGGGATGTTCCAGAAGCTTCATCTGTTGGAGACACATGAGAAAATAAATTAGCTGTAGTTTGTAGTTTTATTATTATTAGTGCCAATGTTCTTGAGTCTATTTCTATGTATGGGAAGATATATTCATATTACACTTTTATTTTTAAATCATTCCCTCTTACTTTATGTGTGTGCCTTGCCTTGCTTGCACAAGCTGAAGTCTCTGTGTTAGGCAGAAACTTATCTATTCGAAACATGGCAGGTGGAATCCTCATAGTTGGAGAATTCTGTCTTTTTCTATATTAGAATAGACCACTTTGATAGATTGAGTAACGTTGCAAAAATAAGGAATAACTGGCATAGCTCACTATTACAAACAGTTAAGAAAAATAGTACAAACTGAGGGTAAATACAAAGTAAATCCTATAAAAGGTTTGACTGAGGATTATCAATAAGGAATAAAATGCAATGCCTGTAGCAAAAACAAAACAACATAAAACAACAAAAGACAACAAAATCTATCACCCAGTAAACCAAAGAGGCCCTTGGAAAAATAACTCTATAGGCAATTGCATATTTATTTGTACAGTATGATAGAAAGACTGGTAGATATCTTCTTTGAGGCTATAACGTTTACTAAACCAGGCTCAAAAAGAAGGACTGAAGAGTGAAATCTCTTTACAAGAAATCCTTAGAGCTATAAATTCTCCACCATACGCAAAGCCCCAGACACATACATGTTCAGCAATGTACTGTACATTATAAAATGTGCTAAACTGCTGGCACCAGCAAGACTTATAACCAAGCAACCAGGATCCCAGAGGAGATGTTATTGTTAAATATATAACCCATCCCTAAACCAAGGAAAGACATTTATCAGTGCTCAACTACCTTTCAGTTGTGAAATGAAGACATCAAAATACTGTCCATGATAACATAATGGTGTAAAGATACCCCCCCCAAATGATAATTTCCTACAAAATAGGTTTTATAGAAGGCAATCGCTGAATATAGATGTCATTACAACTTACAAAGGCAGGTTATATGCCTTCTCTGTTCTCTTAATGTTTGATGTGGAGAAGGCATTTGAAACACAAAGCAATCATGACCCTCTGATACATAATAAACAACCAAAATTTCCTTCTGTACAAACAATGCCCACATCAAGGATGTCACTTGTTGTCAATTCCATATTAATAGCTGAATTACAATAACTATAAATGCAAAACAATCCTATTGGGTTTAGTTAATGTTTAAATGATTGTTAGCAGACTTCTGGTATGGAGATCCAAATGACAGAAACCCTAAGGTCCCAAGCATTTTGGATAAGAGATCTTATACCTATAGTTGCATAATGTATGTATGTTGGGTTACACACACACATACATATTTTTCTTCTATAGTAGTATGGTGTGTGTGCAAAATGTGCATTCTGACAAAACTTAACATTCTACCTCATAAATCTACTAAGAGGTGGAAAAGTCAAAGGTTATTCTGAAAGCTATATTTTGCTCTCCTAAAATAAACAGGAGAGTTGTAGTTGTACTTGAGCTGCATTTCATAACTCAACTTAAATATATAAAAATATGAAAAAATATATTGTGCTTACACAGGAGTTTGGAAAATGGACCAGCCCTGTACTTTGTACCATGTGTTTTTTCCATGATCGATGCTGCCATTTGAGCAACTTTTATCTGTTGGAAAAATCAGGAATAAGTTGAAATGTTTATAGACAACTTTTTTTTTGCAAACAAATTTTAGTTTCAATTAAAATCAAAGTTACCTTTAAATGAACGTTTACTTTGAAGTAGACTGTGATATTCTAAGACAACTTGCAATTGGTTTGATTTTATTATTTTTTGGGTTTAATTTTTTTTGTTCTGCAGATCTCCATTTTGGGGACCATTTACCTTTGCAACCATGCAGTGTTTTGAATGGGAGACTTGAATATGAAAACTAGAGGACCTAGCTATAAACATAAGTCACTGAATGTAATACTAAGGGGCCAATTCATGATTGCCCAAGCTTTCACGCTCAGTTGATCATAATGAATACTCCATGTAAGCATCTCAATCTTTGTAAGTATGCCTGAACGGGTTCTGTAATGAAGAAAAATTACGGCATCTTGTAGACTAGGCAATCATAAATGGGCCTCCCCATAAGTCCCACAAGTGTTTTAGCTGCCAGTGCCAGACAGTGACCCCCATTTGAAAGCTGAAAAGAGGCAGAAGCAGGGGCGCTGTTGCCATGAGGTCAGTTAACTCACTTCAGGCGACAGCAGCCCGCAAGTTAACAAGGGCGGTAAAAAAGTCTCTACTGGCATTTTTAGGAGCTTAATAAATCTGAATTTAGGTTCTGCTACTGCAGAGAATGCACTTGTGCTTTCCGCTCTAGCGATATGGCCCCTCCTCAAACCACTCAGGCACTGGAAATGGTATGCGCCATGTGCAAGGGGAGGGCAGCATCAGAAAGGCCATCTAAAGGGAGGGAAAAACAATTTAAGCCTTTTCAAATATAGGCATTTTGAAAGGTTGCTAATAATAGGATATTCTGTAACATACTTAAAGTTACCTGAATGGTGAACAACCACTTTAACGTAAATAAAAAATAGAAAAAAAATAATAATTTCTTCCAAGGTATCTTCCTGCTTTACAAAAAAAAAAAAAATCAGCATATTTTATCATTATAAAGGAAAGGTAGCACTTTTTAATGTATATATATTTGGAATGCATGGTATTTCTGATTAAGGTATAATTTAATAGTATGTGTTATTATTTCTTGAATACAAACAAGTTTCTTTTGTTGCAATGTTCCCAGTTTCAGAATTTACATTTTTTGTGTCAAGTTGTCAATGAAGTTGTCCTTCTCTTTAGTGACTAATACTGTACATAACACACATACAATACTTGCTGAAAAAGACATCAAAAAACAAAGATCAAAAAAGCTCAAATAAATATATAAATTGAAAAGTCAATGCAAAAAGATCTCTGGTACAGTACTGTGGTGGTGAATATAGTAAGGTATATAGCAAGGTCAAATATTTCTGCCACTGACTGTACTGTTGATGTATGTTTTAATACGCATGCACAATATCGGTTCACAAAGTTCAGAGCATATCGAGAAATTTATACAAATTCCTGGTTATTTCCTACAACATAATCTTAGAAGAAGAAAAAGTTGTAATAAAAAAATTGAAATGCAAACATGTAAATTTTTTTATTTAATTTGCTTTAAAAGCTTTGTTAAAACTCCAGTGAGTTCCATGAAGGCTGAATATGGGAAACAGATAAGAAGAAGGCAATAGTAACATATAATTGAATCTTACTGTTTCATTAGAGTTCCTTGATAGTCCTGTAGAGTAGCCATAAGGAGTCATGATCAGTTGGCTGTATGAGTGTATTGTTAGGAAGCAAACAATGTCTGACTTGCTGCTTTCCACAAACTCTACCACTGCCCTGGTCTCTGGTTCTGAAACAGGTGAACTCCCACAGAAGGAGTTAGAACTGCAGTTTGTGGATGATCTATGAGCTTTAAAAGAAAATACCATAAACAAAAATACTTAACTTAAAAATATTCTGTATATGTATCACAAGCAGAAATGTATTACTATACCACAGTGCTAAGGAGGATTTCGGTCAAACAGCTCAGCATTAGCAGTACAAACCCTGTTATCCCTACCCAAAAAATGCCAGCATATGCCAAAGGTTGGTCAATTAACATTAAAATTAATGCAACTATTCTCCCAGAGAATACTACAGCTTTCAAAATAAATACCCCAGGGCTGATTTCTTAAGTCTTAAAATCGTAAATTATTTCACCCAACGTGTGGTTTGGAAGATAAATGTCCTGACTGTAGGAAATTATTCCTAACAGCAAGGAATTTTGTAAAAGTGGACATATACCCAACCATAAAGCTTAATCTAAATAGGACCAGTGTGACAAGAGAAATATAACTGGGAAGAGAAGTGTTTAGAGATACTTCCTGCATTTGCCATTCTTTCCAGTCCTCTCCACTATAGAACAGTAGTGGGTACTCCTTTTACACTTTCATAATATTAATTGTAAAACATTGCCAGTGTCCTGAAATCTAACCACTCGTGGGACAAAAGTATTTCCTACTATCTCCCTTTTCCTGTCTCCCCTTTTTCTTCTCCTTTTCATATAACACTGCTTTACTTACTTTATTTTTTCATCTTTACAACAAAACATTTATTGAGGTAAACATGTCTAAACTTCAGTAACGGAACTAGGTGGCCCCCCCCCACCCTCGTCCGTGCAAATTTACTTTGTGGCTGCAGTCAACTCCAGCCGGCTGCAGCACGTGCGATCTGCCGGGGGGGGCACTGCGGGGGTGTGGGCCCTGGCCCAGTTGCACCCCCTGCTCCCCCGGTAGTTATGCCACTGCTAAACTTGCATCTCTCTATAGGATCAAATAAACTGTGACGCACTTGTTTTACACTACTTAATTTCTAAATGCAACTGTTGCATGAACTTTGTCTTGTACCTCATTGTATCTAAAATAAAAATAAACTTTAGAATTAGAGGAGAGCAATTATATATTGGTATTTTGGATCTGTATATGCCCCTTTAAATGGATCGAATTGCTGTGAATCTTTCTGTATTCTCTAGTTTGATCAATAGTAAGGGGCACATTTACTAAGGGTCGAATATCGAGGGTTAATCGAGGATTTACCGCAAATACTACGATCGAAGGAAAAATCGAACGATCGAAAAACGATGAAATCCTTCGAATTCGAAGGATTTTAATCCATCGATCGAAGGATTTTCCTTCGATCAAAAAAACCTTAGCAAAGTAATGGGGAAGTTTTTTTTAAAGAGACAGTACTTCGACTGGTCGAATAGTCGAATGGTCGAATAGTCGAACGATTTTTAGTTTGAATCGTTCAAATCGAAGTCAAAGTCGTAGTCGAAGGTCGTAGTAGCCTATTCGATGGTCGAAATACCCCCAAAAAAATTCAAAAATAAAAAAATTCAAAGTTTTTTATTTCGAATCCTTCACTCGAGCTTAGTAAATGTGTGTAATGGAAACTATGACACTCACCCAAGATGGCGTCCAAGATGGCGACCTTCTGCTCCACCGCATGGCTCCTGCTGGGCGCTGTCCTGTGACATCGGCATCTTCTCGATCTGGGATTGGTCGCCGGCGACGGAACGGACGCCGGCGTCAGGGCGTCAGTGTGGGGACGCTGGCGTCTGCGTCTGACGCCAGCGCGTCAACATTTCGGCACCAAGCCATGGACTATTTAAACCCCATTGCCCTTTCCTTCCTTGCCCAATTATAGGTTCCATTGACTTGTGTTCCTGGGTGTGACTTCTTATTCTGATTTTCTGTGTACCGATCTTTGCCTGTTTCCTTGTCTCCGTTGTTTGCCGCCTGAACTGACCTTTTGCCTGTACCCTGACGATTCTTCTGGATAAACCCTTTTGTACCTCGAACCTGGTTTTGTCTCCTCTTTGGTCCGCACTATTACTGCTGCGCCTTCGGGCCCATTACAGTATAATTGGGCCATGGACCCTTCGGAGGAGGCCCAAGCACCTCTTGATGTCGGAGGGGCCATTCGTGGATTGGCTTCTCGGATGAAAACATATGAAGCTCAGCGATCCCATTTTGGCCAGGCCCTTGAGGCGATTCTGGAGAAGTTGTCTGCTCTGTCTCCTGCGGCTCCTGCGGTAGTGCCTGCTCCGGCCATTCCTATTCCGCTCCAGGTTTCTGAACCGCGTCTCCCTGCTCCACCTCTTTTCAGCGGTGATCCGGAAGCGTGCAGGGGCTTTATCAACCAGTGCGAGATTCAGTTCGCCCTGCTGCCAGGTCAGTTCGTTTCTGAACGTGCCAAAGTGGGTTATATAATCACTCGTCTACAGGGAAAGGCTTTGGAGTGGGCATCGCCCTTTTGGGAAAAGGAGGATCCACTGATTGACAACGCCAGGGCATTTGTCCAAGAACTCCGTACGGTGTTTGATGCTCCAGGTCGTGCCACTGCATCCTCCGCTAGGCTTTTCCAACTGCAGCAAGGCGTCCGCTCGGTCTCCGAGTATGCCATAGAATTTCGCACTCTGGTGGCGGAGACTTCTTGGAACAACGATGGTTACCATGCAGCCTTTTACAATGGATTAGCTATGCGGATAAAGAACGACCTGGTGTCCCGAGAAATTCCCTCCAGATGGGAGGACCTGGTCACCCTGGCCGTGAAGGTGGATACCCGCCAGAGGGAATTCCAGGTCGAACTAGATCGAGAACGCTCCAAGAGGAATTCCCGATTTCAGCCTATCCTGGCCCCCCGTTTCCAGAGACCCTTGCTCTACGATCCTGCTTACATCTCGCCCTCTCCAACTCCTGCGGCTTCTGCTTCTTCCTCTTCTTTACCAGCAGAGGAACCGATGCAGATCGGACGGGCCCGTCTTTCCGAACAGGAGAAGAATCGGAGAAGGGCGGCGGGGTTATGTCTCTACTGCGGGGGCAAAGCTCACTTTGCTCATGAATGCCCAGTGAAGCCGGGAAACGCCAAAGCCTAGGTAAGTTTGGGGAGACTTACCTGGGTGGGATTTGTCGTTCTCCCCATTCTTCTGCTCAACGTTTCCTCCTCCCAGTGCAGATCCAGTTTGGTTCCAAAAAAATTTCTTCTCAGGCCTTCCTTGATTCAGGCGCTGCTGGAAATTTCATGGACCGAGTGTTCGCTGAAAACCATTCCATTCCTCTCCAGTCCTTGGCGAATCCGCTTCGAGTCCTGGCGATTGATGATCGTCCCTTGTCTTCTGCTATCATCTCGCAGTCTACTCAAGAACTCTCTTTCAAGGTGGGCACTATGCATTTGGAAAGACTGTCCTTTCTTCTTATCGATTGCCCCTCCACTCCAGTTGTTCTAGGTCTACCATGGTTGTGTCTCCATAATCCTGTTATCGATTGGGCCTCTACACAAGTTTCCAGGTGGAGCCCATTTTGTTTACAGAACTGTTTACCCGCTGTTCCTGTCGTTAAAATTTCTTCTGTGTCTTCAAACCCTTCTCTTCCCTCTGCCTATCAAGCATTTGCCGATGTCTTCAATAAAAGTTCTGCCGAGAATCTTCCACCTCATCGTCCATACGACTGCCCTATAGAACTTTTATCCGGTTCCATGCCTCCTCGTGGCCGCACCTACCCACTTTCTCCCTCGGAGACTTCTGCTATGAAGTCCTATATCCAGGAGAATCTTCAGAGAGGATTTATTCGTCCTTCCATCTCCCCTGCAGGAGCGGGGTTCTTCTTTGTTGAAAAGAAAGATGGTAGTTTGCGGCCCTGCATTGACTACAGAGGACTTAACAAAATCACCATTAAAAACAGGTACCCTCTTCCTCTCATTTCTGAACTGTTCGATCAACTCAGGGGTGCCAGCCTTTTTACTAAGTTGGATCTTCGTGGGGCCTATAACCTCATTCGGATTCGTGAGGGGGACGAGTGGAAGACCGCCTTCAATACTCGTGATGGTCATTATGAGTACCTGGTCATGCCTTTTGGTCTCTGTAATGCCCCTGCGGTCTTCCAGGAATTCGTTAATGACATTTTTCGAGATTTATTGGGGCAGTGTGTGGTCGTCTATTTGGATGATATTCTTATTTTTTCTAAGGATCTCCAGGAACATCGCAACCAAGTACGTGAAGTACTATCCAGACTGAGGAAAAATCATCTTTACGCCAAGTTGGAAAAGTGCATCTTCGAAGTCTCTTCTATTCCTTTTCTTGGTTATATTATTTCTTCTCTTGGCTTCAAAATGGATCCGGCCAAGGTCTCCGCAATCCTGGACTGGCCTCTTCCTACCAGCGTTAAAGCTGTTCAAAGGTTTGTTGGCTTCGCAAATTACTATAGACAGTTCATTAAAAACTTTTCTTCCAGACTTTCTCCAATTCTTGCTTTGATCCGTGGTGGAAACAAACCTCAACACTGGCCCCCTCTAGCTTTGGATGGAAGCCTTCAAGTCTCTCAAGGAAGCATTTTCCTCCGCTCCAATCCTTAGACACCCCGAGCCTCTTCAACCCTTCTTCATCGAAGTTGACGCCTCGGACATCGGTGCTGGAGCTGTGTTATCTCAGAGATCTTCTTCTGATGGTAAACTTCATCCATGTGCTTTTCTTTCCAAAAAATTTTCTTCCCCAGAACAGAACTACGACGTTGGCAACCGGGAGCTACTTGCTGTTAAACTGGCCTTAGAAGAATGGAGACACTTATTAGAAGGTTCCTCTGTTCCGGTAACGATCTTTACTGATCACAAGAATCTCGAATTTATTCAGTCCCTCAAACGCCTCAATCCCCGGCAAGCCAGGTGGGCACTTTTCTTTTCTCGTTTTAATTTTGTCATTACTTTTCGCCCTGGGTCCAGAAACAGGAAGGCCGATGCACTATCCAGAAGCTTTATTCCTGAGGATTCTTGCTCCGAGGACCCTGAACCTGTTATTCCTTCTTCCAAGATTATCGCAGCCTTGTTTCCTGCCTGTGCTCCTCAGATACTCTCCGCTCAAGCTTCTGCCCCTGAAGAGACTCCCCTGGGTCTAGCTTTTGTTCCTCCTGAATTTCGTCTTGCCATTTTGTCTCATTCTCACAATTCTAAACAGGCCGGTCATCCTGGGATTAAAAAAACTACTGAACTTTTGTCTGGTTTGGTGGCCATCTTTAAGGAAGGATGTTAAAGACTTTGTTTCCTCTTGTTCCACCTGTGCCGTTTCTAAGTCTGGACATTCTCCCCCAAAGGGTTTTTTGTTGCCTTTACCCATCCCTTCTAGACCTTGGACTCATCTTGCCATGGATTTTATTGTCAATCTTCCAAGTTCTTCCGGCCACACTGTCATCTGGGTGGTGATCGACAGATTTAGTAAGATGGCTCATTTCACTCCTCTCCGCAAACTGCCATCTGCTCCGGAACTTTCTGAACTCTTCATCAAACATATTTTTCGTCTCCATGGCTTTCCTGCTGAAATCGTGTCTGATCGTGGTCCTCAGTTTGTGTCTAAGTTTTGGAGGTCACTGTGCAAAGCCTTGAATATTTCTCTTCAATTTTCTTCCGCTTACCATCCTCAGTCCAACGGGGCCGCCGAACGTGTCAATCAAGCATTAGAGCAGTTCCTGCATTGTCATGTGTCCTTGTGTCAGGATGACTGGTCGGACCTTCTTCCATGGGCGGAATTTGCCCACAACAATTCCCTTCATTCTTCTTCCCAGAAGTCTCCATTTTTCTGTGTTTATGGTTTAAACCCTTTGGCATTTCCTCAGGACCTCCTACTTACCAACGTGCCTGCCGCCAATGATCAAGCAGCCCATATGATGGCCATCTGGCATGCTACGGCCGCTAATTTGGAAAAAAGTGCTTCTTCCCAGAAGAAATTTGCCGACAAAAAGAGGATTGCTTCGCCAACTTACTCTCTTGGTGATAAGGTTTGGTTGTCCACTCGAAATATTCGTCTCAAGATTCCCTCTCCTAAACTTGGTCCCAAGTTCATCGGTCCCTTTCCCATCATCGAGGTCATCAATCCTGTGGCTGTCCGTCTTCTTCTTCCGCCTGAGATGAGGATCCCTAATGTGTTTCATGTGTCTCTCCTTAAACCCGCAGTCTCTTCTCCCTCTTCTTCTTCCACAGCTCCTGTTGTCGTCAATGATCTTTCGGAGTTTGAAGTTAGCAGAATCTTGGACTCTCGCTTTTCCAGGGGTGCTCTCCAATATCTCATTGAGTGGAAGGGTTTCGGTCCTGAGGAATGCTCCTGGGTGAGGAAGTCTGACGTTCATGCTCCCATCCTTGTCCGCAGGTTCCACAAACAGTTTCCTTCTCGTCCTGGTCCCAGTGGTCCTGAGGCCCCCCCTAGGGAAGGGGGTACTGTAATGGAGACTATGACACTCACCCAAGATGGCGTCCAAGATGGCGACCTTCTGCTCCACCGCATGGCTCCTGCTGGGCGCTGTCCTGTGACATCGGCATCTTCTCGATCTGGGATTGGTCGCCGGCGACGGAACGGACGCCGGCGTCAGAATCGGGCGCCGGTGTCAGGGCGTCAGCGTGGGGACGCTGGCGTCTGCGTCTGACGCCAGCGCGTCAACATTTCGGCGCCAAGCCATGGACTATTTAAACCCCATTGCCCTTTCCTTCCTTGCCCAATTATAGGTTCCATTGACTTATGTTCCTGGGTGTGACTTCTTATTCTGATTTTCTGTGTACCGATCTTTGCCTGTTTCCTTGTCTCCGTTGTTTGCCGCCTGAACTGACCTTTTGCCTGTACCCTGACGATTCTTCTGGATAAACCCTTTTGTACCTCGAACCTGGTTTTGTCTCCTCTTTGGTCCGCACTATTACTGCTGCGCCTTCGGGCCCATTACAATGTGCACCTAAGTGTGCGCCTCTCTGAAATTAGCTTTATTTAGTTTTTTTTTAAATTTCTGTAGTAAATCAACTACTAATGATCACAGAAAAGAATATACCTGTAGCCAAGTTCTACATCTGCATACTGCACTGTAACAAGTAGGTATATTTTATCATTTGATTGTTTGCACTTTTTTTTAAAAAAAAATAACTTTCTTTGATTATTTTAGAAATGGTACTGAATTTATATTGAGAATGTCTAATATGCCATAAGATAATGCTCAAGTTCAAGTTCATTTTTGAATCCTCATTTCACATATAGTATTAAAATTTAAATGTACAAAGTTGGTTCATTATATTCATCTAAAAATCTCTGTTATTTTCCCATATGGTTTTTGTGTCATTGAATACATCACATACTGCACCACGATACATTAAAGTTGCGGTTAAGGTCCACGCCATAGCAGGTACCATTCCCATACTGAGAACGATTTTTTCTCCAGAGCCTTTCCTAAAGAAAGAAGCAGGAATACATTTAGGCATTTTTTCAATACTGAAAGTTGTAATAAGACACTGAAATAGACAAAGGATGTTATAGCATATACAGTATAAAAAAATATTTTTATAATATAATGTATTTAAGTAAAAAGTGAGAAAAAAAACGTACAATTTGCCAGACTTACTTTTGTCCAAGAGTAGATATAGCCATCAATATTGAGAACTGGCAAGACATATATGTCTAAATTCTGGAGGATTTTTCTAATCCTTTGATCATTTTGATAATTCCGTACAATCTGCTTGAGAGGAGTATAGGAATTAATGTGGAGATTATCCCTCTATGCAGTCTATAATCCTAGTAATCATTACATGTTGAATCCTGTTAAAGAAGGTGAGTAAAAAAAAAAAACCTGTTGTGCAATACATCTGACATTTTGAATATTAATACTTATTAAAAGTTAAAATGTTTCTGTTTTAATAACAACAGCATATTTGCTATGTGAATGGTAGGATATCATACCTCTTTCACAAACCATTGGCAGAAGGCAGGTGCAATCCATTCCCTTGCGTGGATTCCACAATCAATCCAAACAATTTTTTTATGATTTACAGATGGCTGACTGATCTGTTCAACATGACACACAAAGGGTAATAAATAATAAAAGATCTGTTAGAATGGTTGAAATGTCTAAGCGGTGTCAGTTACTGCGGCATCTGCAATACTATATATAGGTTCTATACAGTTCTATACAGTAAAACTAAAGGATAAAAATATACATGCCATTCACCAGAGCACTTGCTTAGCCAAGTTTTAATTCCTGACCTGAAGGGTGCTTAGGCCAAACAAGTATTTTAGTGTCTGTTGGGATTGATCAAAATACTAGTTTGGGGACTCTAAACACATGATAGTCTACTATGCTGGTCAGAAATCAGCAGATTGGTTTGCCTACTTGGTCCAAGTGAAGCCAGCCATAATTGGTACATTTATAAAAGGTTACCTTTAGATACTGCATAGGCTTTGACTCATATGTGAAACCCAAAAGATGTTGTGTCACCAAGTCACTGTGATGTATTGCTATTCCATTCATCCAGTCATAAATCTGTGGATAATAATAGCGTACTTTCAGCCATAGTTCATTGTTTTATAATAACCAAAAGCCTAACTCTGTAATTTCAACCATTATCTGACAAATATAAGGTTATCATGTAAGTTGGCTCCGACACATGAAAGTAATATATTTCTTGATCGATTTGAAGCCAATGCAGTCTTTTTAGTGAATGTGGTGACACTAAGTCACCTTTGTCTGCACAAACCCAATGAAGGTGAGGGAGGTACAGATACACTTATGCAGTATATCCAATGTTTTCTTTGTTGTAAGCAGTTATCCACTGTGGGTCAGTTCTCCCACTGTTTGTATGCAATGTTTTCATTTAAAAGGCTTATACCAAGTATGGCCATTTTTGCAGGCCACATCTAGCCCCTTAGACCGCCCTATGCTAATGTACTTCTTAATACAAAATTAAGGTTACTATATTCCATGTATGTGGATCCTACTCCATCTCACCCAAAGAAAGAGGTCATGATCCCTTTATCTCTTACATCAAAACAGAGCAGCCCAATGTTTTGTTTTTAACAAAAGGAAAATAGATGAGGTACAATAAGAAAACATAATATGATTGTATTTTCCCTTCACCTTTGCTAATCCTCAAAATTAGCAAAGGTGAAGGGAATATCAATACAATATGCATAATACAATATCAATACAATATGCATACAGATAGATAATTATGCTCTGTTTTGTGCTCTACCAACAGCTAGATGATGACATTAGAAATATCTTTGCTGCAAGTGAATAAAATTTGCCGCAGGTGAAATGTCGCTGACGCCCATTAAAGTCTATGGGCAACAAAAAAATTTTGACGCGCGGTGAAATTTTTTTTGATGCGCAACTTTTTTTTGTCGCACGACGCCATACTATGGCCATCATTTCTACGGCGACACAAGGAGAAAAGATTTGCCCATCCCTATTTCTCACCCACTGAAGAAAAGTGGCATAGAAAGCTCTAGTCTAGCGGGATAGTTTACTATAGTTGAAAAGCGCAAAAAAGTTTACAAAAAATTGCATCTATCCAAGTGCTATTCACCACAGTACTTGGGTCAATAGATATTCATCTGTCTATTACCACTTTGCTGGATAAATATGCTAGGTGAAAAAGAAGAAAATGCACAGCATAATGGAACCCTGGAATTAACAGAGGTGGTAGGTGGTGTTATTCTAAGGGTTTCCCTTGAGTATTGTATCTACAAAGATGGCTTGCACATAATAAATCACATGCTAATGATATTTCCATCACCAAAAGCATTGCTTCATTGCAGGCACAACAAGCAAGTCAGCAAAAACATGCAAAATGAACCATGAGTTACCGAAGTGAATGAAAATTACCTTCATTACTGGTGAATGGAGCTGTAATAGCTACTCACCCTGGTGGTCTAGCGGCTTGGCGGGGACAACCGCTGCGCCATCATGTGGCAATGGCGCGAAATTCAAAGATATTTAAAGTGGCCTTTTGTATTTTTTCATTGCCAGTTATAGGTTCTTCCTGAGTGCTTTGCCTGTTTGTATCTTGAATCTGATTCCTGGTTTGACCCCTGCCTGCCTGATTAATCTGTCTTCTGTGATTCTGACACCTGCCTGGTAATTGACTATTCTTAAATCTGTATTCTGACCCGTGCCTGTCTGACTCTTCTTGATTGATACCCTGGTTTTGACCCTTGCCTGTATGACTCCGATTGTATTCGGCCTTCACTGACCTGGCCTGGTTTTGACTACGCTTTCTGCCTGCTCTTTGAATGTTGACCTTTTGGCCAAAAGACTTTGCCCCTCTGCTTGTCCAGAACCCTTAGCTTGGCTCCTCTCTTAATAAGACCTGGCGGCATCCAATTAGCCGAGGGCTCCTCCCGAAGTGAAAGGCGGCTGTTAAAGGCAGAAGAAAGAGCCGAGACCAGGGAGCCTAGCATTGGTTCTGGATTCTGGGTGCCGATCGTGACAGAAGCACAAGTTGCGGCCACTATTTAATTTGCTGGAATTCAGGAGAAAATGCTGCATTTTTGGGTAGATTTGCACCCATTGTTGCACTTACATTTGTAACTGAGCCACTGTATATTTTTAAAAAATAAGCTAAACAATAATTTTCAACAGTAATGTAATAAAACATATTGCAGGTTATTTTCAGGTGTATTTTTTTTTTTTGGATGATATATTTTTAAGTTGTTCCACTCTGCCTGGCAACAGTCAATTCAATGCTCTGAAGATCCCAGCAGAGAGCAACTTATTTTCAGACAGGGTGAAGCAAGTTTGCTCCTCTTTTATTAATTAATTTCATTTACCTCATTCATTGGATGATATGTGGTGTAGTTATATGAAGTGACGGACTTCTTACTCCTGGTTTCTTTGGTCTCTGTTTTATTGTCCGCTATGTGTTTTATATTGTCGATCAGAATTCTGAAAAAATTAGATAAAGGAAAAAAAGTAAAATAAATCTGATTCAGTATTACAAATTAATGATATTCTTATCCTGATCAACAAGCATTGCTGCCTTGAATTGCTGTCGTCTTGTGTTCATTTCTGACCTGGTACTGTTTGTATGTTCTCCCTGAGTCTGGATGAGTTTCCTATGGGTTCTCTGGTTTCCTCCCACAATATAAAACATTCAGACAGGTTAATTGGTCTCTGATTAAACTGACCCTTGTGTGTTGTGTCAATGTGCTGGGGATTCTATAAAATCCTATATGTACTTATCAGTTCTATTAAAAATGTAAATAAATACATATGATCCCACTTCTAGACATACAATCAGCACTAGAACAGGGGGAAATACAATGCATGTCTGCATTATGAAAATCATATGGTTGCATTTCTATATTAAGGGGCTATAAGCAAAATAGGTTAGACCGTTGGATTGTAGCATTCCACGTGTTTGGACACTTTGCATAGTATGAAACCATGTACATTTTGTGTGGATTTCCTGAAATGTAATCTGCCAAGTGGGCAGATTCTATACAGTATGAAAAAAGACAAAACAGCACTTAGAGGACCCTGTATTTTTATGGGACCCTTTTTAAGGCTGTTAGCCAGTGACTGCTTTTGTAACGTAAAGAAATAATCCATTGCTAACTGCTTTTTAAGAGGTGCCGCAGAATGGAAAATGGTGGGGTAGCTCTGTTAATATAAGTGATAGTTTCTGCTGTGGTTGGATGGCCAAAAAGTTAACTACAATCCTGTACAGTGTAATGACAACAAGGCATTGGCGTATAAACAGTATGCTTAGTATAAACAGATTGGAAGTCGTATTTCTAATCTGAGTGCAAAATGAAGTTCACACTCTATGTTTTTACCCACAATGCAGCCTTTTCCCCTAGAATTTCAACATCTGGGGGGATGATCTGTTGTCTGTTGGCAACAAAAGTTTTTTTTAAAAGTGTGTCACTTGCAGACTGACGTCAATAACAGGGCTGATTCACTTGCCACTAATTGACGCACTCTGCTTGTAGAACCCTGAAACAGTTTTCTTTCAGAGAGAATTGTTCCAGACTGTTGGGGTTGGTTTGGGTGGGATTACAATTTTAGGGCAAATAGAGGAAAACAGCATGTTCCTTCTTAGACAGGAGTGGCTGTATTTGCAAAACACACATATTGAGCTTAGTTTGGCCACAGTATCATACAACCTTTTGTTAGAGTTCCTTTCTACCACTTACCATTAGCTCCCTTACTTCACAAACTCTTTCAAATGGTACAGCATAGCAGGGGGCCTCTCACATGTGCCTCTGGAACCCAACTCAGGGCAACTTGCTTGCCGGCACATCAGAGACATCTTCACTACCCTGAGAATGCTTGTGCCCAGGTAACTTCCCCAACAAATCTGTGGTGGTACTGCCATAAAGCTACTTTACACATATCAATGTTTCTTGAGAATAAGTGCTGTCTTTAATTCTGTTGTTATTGTTAGAATTATTAGACCCAACAAGTATAGGTCTGTGGTTGAAAGAAGAGTCTGTAGTAAAGATGTAAAGTTAAAAGAAGCATATTTAATTGGAATCTTTCAATTCTGTGCCCTGTGTGTGCATTATCTGTCACTAAGAATAATTATGAATATTAATGCTACCTGGCCTGCAGACACTGTGTGCTCTAAGGAAATGAATAGATTAAGCAAGAAAAATAAAGTACAAAATAGTATAACTCTTACAGGTTATTAATGAGGGGTCTGTTATTTCTGCGCGATGCTTCATTCTGAAGTTACTGCAGTTGATGGTGAATCCTAGGCATATGCCCCTTTCACCCATTTATGATGGGATACTACCCACCCCACACACACACTTTGCTGGCATTTGAGCCACAGTGATAGCCCTACTGAAATATCTTTCATGTAAACCTTTAGATTTCTGCATAATCTATTCTACCTTCTGTTTTAGCGAAATGCCCACATAATAAAGCTATTTAATGTTATCTAATAGTGTCTGTTATGTGTTTATTTACCTTTTGTGAATCTCAGCTATACACTATGTAGAGAGTGGTGGCTGCAATTTTAAAGCGTTGGTAACTTTCTTTTACTCTGCAAACAGATAGCAATTATTTTAATGCCTTTAAGAATGGCTTGGACGATTTCTTGGACAAGCCTAATATCCAAGGCTATTGTGATACTAAAATCTATAGTCAGTGTATGAGTATATATAGTTTATGTGAGTGTATGGAAGGGTCAGTGGATTTATGTATGGATGAGGGGTTGGTCTTTTTTCAACCTGGTCTAATTATGTAACTAGTAGCACTGCTTCAGAGGTTATTTTTGGTAATATATGTAAGTTCACAGTGAAGCAGACTGTAAGGTCCCACCAGTTACCCAGTTCTGCAGTTCTCCATAATTTCATAGCACCTATAGAGTGGGTGCTGACGTCAAGAGGCACATGCTGATTGTGCTCTCATTGTCGAATCTAAAATAAAAGGACTTGGGTTCAATGCCTAAATGTAAACTATTTTGAGCTACAAAAATGTAAGGTACATTGTCCTTTAGAGATGCATGTTTCTGTGGATCAAGTGGGTCAGGTAGGCTCCTTTGAGAGTAGTACCTAGAATCAAGTATGCAATTTTGAATTCAATTATTGTAATTGGTTTTAAGTTTTGGTAACATTGTTTTTAAGTGTTTGAATGTTTCAGTATTTTCAGGTATGGCACTACTATGTTTATTTAATGGTGACACATTTGAGGCGTTTTTCTGACAAGATGTATGGCTGCATATAAACTAGGCACTATAAAGAAAATAGAAAGACTTGTAACATTTCTGCAGCACTAATGGATTAATTGGGATTAATTAATGACAATACGGAGGGAGGAGCATCACTGTGGGTTTGGTGTTAAACAATTGTGATTTACACTTGAAAAAGGATCCATGTGATCCGAAACATGTCCTAAATGAATAAAAGTTTGTTGCAGCAGAGCCTGCGTTTGAAAAGCTTCATCCTACTTTATTGCTTATGGATTGAATCTGGTCTGCTGGTGTGAGAGAGCACATTAACATGGGTGTGGAGGTGAACAACACATAGGGGCAAATTCACTAAACAAAAAAGCGCCTAACGCTAGCGTGAATTCGCCAGAATAACGCAATTTCGTTAATTCGCCGGTTCACTAATGGTCGCTGGCTTAAATTCGCTAGTGTTACTTCGCACCCTTACGCCTGGCAAATTTGCTCATTTTTCAGAACGCTACCTTTTACGCCAGACTTCCTTCGCCACCTCAAACCAGGCGAAGTGCAATAGAGTAGATAGGGATTGCTTCAAAAAAAGTTAAAAAAATTTCTAAGTCTCAAAAAACGCTGGCGTTTTTTCATTTTTTATGGGTGATAGGCTGAAAAAGATCGAAAATTTTTTTGGGGCTACCCTCCTTCACCCCTACATTTCCTAACTCATGGCAACTTAACTATACAGTAGGCACATGTGTAGGGCAAAATAAAAATTGTATTTGCTGTTTTGAAGGTTTCCCAGGCTTGTGTAGTGCTGCTACATATACCTCCATTGTAACTTGAATTTGTCGCGTATGCAAATTAACCATCGCTAGCGTAACTTTGCTTTGCTTGGCGAATTAACGCTAGCGCAACTATGCAACCTTACGCTTCCCCTGAGCGCAACTTCGGATTTTAGTGAATTTGCGTAGCGCTGGCGAAAATACGCCTGGCGAAGCACGGCGAAGCGGACGCTGGCGCAATAACGAATCTTAGTGAATGTCCCACGTGGTGTTTTGTAGCTCAAATCACCCCATGTGCTATTGCCTCTAACCTGGCTATTAATCTTGTACAGTATATACATGGATAAGGGGTATTTCCTAGCAGCTTACATAAGTACATAAGTACAAAACCTCTCCACTCACTGAAACGCATATTATCCCTAATCATAAACAGTGCACAAAAAAAATAACCTTTACATCAAAACTGCTCATGGTTGTAAAAAAGGCAATATAAAAGGTGGGCCTTGATTTTACAATGCATAGAATTATTTCTAAGAAACAGGAATAATGGGATAAGAAATTCCATGCATGCATAATAGCTCCTCGGTTGGCTATAAAGGTCATCCTCTACTCTAAATTTAATATCTAACGCAAGAATATATACACAAGGAAAAATCCCATAGTAGCTGTTAATGTTCGATTGCTTTATATCCTTCCTAATATGAGAGGCAGTGGTGCCCTGCCATCAATTATTGTAATGCTGTGAAAAATCTGATGAATAAATTGAGACTAATGAAATAAATGTTTATATCTAGTCGATAAAGCGCAGATTTGGTAAAGCATGAAGTGTTTTACACATTAACTGATTCAGCTGAAGAAGAATAAAGTATGCATTGCTGTGCATTATGCCATTAGGTTTTTCTGAAACTGAAGTGGTTAACAGTATTTTTTTTAAATGTAAGCATTAATTCAGCTCATAAATGCCACCTACAATACGAAGAGTAGAAACACATTATTATTAAAATGAGCAGTACTTGTTAAATGGAACCTGTTTCATCTATCTTAAGCTGTCCCCTGATACCTTGCATAATACACACACTGAAATATTGCTGGATTAAAAGAAGGTCCAGTCCCGCCTTTCTACTCTCCATTTAAATGAGATTGCATTGTTCATTCAAATAAATCTTATCCTTCTCATTTATCACAGATTCTGCTCAATGAAGAATCATTTCATTTCATGGGCCCTCTCCCCTAAGTGTATTCTTTATGTATCTATTGTTTGCCTTGTCAGCTGTTAACATCTTAATAAACCCAGTTGGGTGGTAATGGATAGGGGTATGTGGAAGGCAGAATAAATGCTTCTGGCATTGTCTAAATGACTTAACCCATGAAGTACCAGACAGGTGTAAGGCGCCCTGGGAAACCGGCGCGTATACCTTCAGACGCACCGGTCCCTGGGTGCCTCTGGCCGCAAGTAAGGTTAGGCTTGCATGTGCAAAGGCAGCATTGACGTGCGCAATGTCGGTGCGGGATGATGTCGGCGGACGCAGTGACGTCATGCATGGTGCCAAATTCAAAATAAAACAAGCACTTTTGGCTTGTATTAAGTGCCCAAGCTGGCTCTCAGTTCCAGGCTGCAGGTAAAGCCTTTATCTATTGCATCTACTCAGGGCCGGATTTGCCCTGAGGGTGCCCGGAAGCCGGCGTCCTCCGCCGCCCCCTCCCTCTCTAAAGATAGCATGCATGTGCATCCTCTTAGCTTGGTTTTGGAGCACTAGCCATTTGGCGCTAGTGCTCCGGCAAGAAAACTGCTTGTGTCGCAAATCTGGGCCTGGATCTACTGGATTTTCGACCCTTTTGCCTGTCTTTTGACCTCCGAACCCTGCTGCTTGCATTTTGACCCTACACCTGTCCACGACTTGTCTCTGCCTGATCCTTTTTGTACCTTGACTCCAGAAACCTTGGCAGTGTTTGAGGATCCCCGCCTATTCTGCAGCAGAAAGTTCCAGGGCCCCAGTTTAGGAGAAGGAACACGAAGCTTAATGTTCTTAGTGGACAGCCATACAGAATCACCAACATTAAAACAAGGAACAGACTTGCAACGTTTATCAGCTGCCTTCTTTTGACAGACCAAGGATTTATCAAGGGTCTTATGAGCAGATGACCAAATGGAGTTAAAGTCTCGTACCGCAACTTCAGCCGCGGGAACGTCTACTCTGAGTACAGAAGGTGGAAGAGAATGAAGATTTCCAACTCCTTCCATGTCTCTCTCCTCAAACCTGTGATCAACAACGCTTTTTCTTCCAATTGTTCTTCCCCTTCTCCTATCCTGGTCGATGGGTATCAAGAATTTGAGGCCCAGGAGATCATTGACTCTCGCAGATTTAGAAGTAACATTCAATACCTCATTCATTGAATTTGGTCCTGTGGAGAGGTGTTGGGTTGCTGCCAAGGACACTCATGCCCCTCGATTAGTTAAGTTGTTTCATAAAAAAAATTCCAGAAAAGCCTTGGAAGCACCCAGTGGGTGCTCCTGAGAGGAGGGGTACTGTAAGGCGCCCTGCGAGACTGGCATGCATTCTTCAGATGCGCCGGACCCCAGGTGCCTCTGGCCATAAGTAATGTTAGGTGCGCATTCGCAAAGGCAGCATTGATGTGCATGCTCAATGGTGTTGCATCATGACCTCGGCGGACGCAGTGACGTCATGCATGTCGCCATATTCAAAAAATAATAGGCACTTTTGGCTTGTATCGAGTGTCCAAGTTGGCTCTCAGATCCTGACTGCAGCTAAAGCCTTAATCTTAGTCTTCTGACCTCCGAACCCTGCTGCCTGCATTTTGACTCTACACCTGTCCACGACTTGTCTCTTCCTGATCCTTTTTGTACCTTGACTCTAGATACCTTGGCAATGTTAGAGGATCCCCGCCTATTCCACAACAGAATGTTCCGGGGCCCCAAAAGAGCGTCGGTGAAAACCGAATTTAGGTGGGGCTCCCCGACTACACCTAAAGAGTATTTTCTGTCAGTCCTTGGGCTCCTAATCCTACAGACCATAACAATGGGTGTATATTTAACTAAACAGAGCCTTTTTTAGAATAAACAAATATCTAAGTGGAAAAAAATTGTGTAAACTGAGTTTATACTCTCTGTATTTTCTCTGAGCTTGGGACTTTGCCTTGGGTGGGCTTACCACACGGGTACCCCAGGACAGGGTTAATATCGATAGCAATTGCTATTTGCCTTTCTTTATTTCTGCATAAAGTTATATTTTGTTTGCAGCACTGGTATGTTTAATTATTGTTTCCTAGTGGGGCCACCTGTAGGTGTATCCCTGGATCCCACTTTGTGGAGGCACTGCCATTGAGATAAATTCCCAGTACCCTTTCAATTTTAATGTACAAAGTCTTGCATTTCACATGTCTATAATTTAATAACAGTGGTCTGGAAATGAAACTCTCATATCAAAAACTCAGTTAGAGACATAAACTAAAAGTTTCTCCCTCAAGGTACTATGAGTAAATTCCACTGTGGTGTAAACCTTATGATGGTCAACTTTATCTTCATTTTGGCCAAAAAGTACAGACCCACCAATAGATAATGGTTGGGAGGGGGGCTCTCACCATACTGGAAAAATCTTTATTTGGTGACATTTTGGCAATCAAAGAGTGACAATTCATATTTACAGACATAACTACTTCATAACAATTCCCACTGAAATAATTTTTTTTGAAAGGACAATTTCCATAAACTGACATTTTTTCTTTAAAAAAAGCTAAACTTACAGTATTTCTTCTCTATTTTATCAAACACTTGTCAGCTCTTTTCTTTTTCCTTCTATTTTCATCTGACATGGCACTATGAACAACAGTATCTCCACCAGCTTTGAATGCAGCCCAGGTATTGTTATGCAATAACTACAAGCACTGAATAAAAACCATAGGGCTAGAGTTAAGAGAAAAAAATATCTCCTAATTAGGAGATTTAAACTTAAATTGCGTTTTCATTTGATAAACTGTCATAAGATTTCTTACTGATTTGAATTTAGCCAAAATTGTGATAAGGGTATTGTCCTACAATCACAATACCAGTGTCTAACACACATACGCAAACTACTGTATAGGGAAAATGTATTAAGATGTAAAAAAAAATGGCAAAACTCAATCGTATAGTCAATTGTACCCTCAGGGCTTTATTTATCAAAATTCGAATTTATGTAATTTTAGGTTTTCTTTTCCAATTTCAAATAAACGAACAATTTATGAAAACACAAATGTTTGCTTATTTATTTAAAATCTCCAATACCTTGAATACATTGTGAGTTTACAAGCTCAAACCCCTCAAATTGAATAAATAATTTATATTTTGCCTAGGACAACTTCCTTTGATTTCCTTTGCAAGCTTTTAGATGCTAAAGTGTTACATTTGAGTTTTTAGAAGTTTTTTTTTTTGGCTTAATAAATACTTTATTTGAGTGTTGAGAAATAAGGCCCTTAATGTCATGTCTCCAGCATAAATTTCATCTACAATTTTTTTTTCAAAACCCTCTGCTGTCCTGTCAGTGTACCTACACAAAACAACTATTTGGTTCAGTTATGCCTCAATCTAATCTTCAGTAGTAAACTCTGAATACTACTGAAAAATTTTTTTTTTCTCTTCTTGTTTTGTTTTTTGTAAAATTCAAATAAAATAATGTTTAAAAAAAAAAGGGGAAAAAAAAAAGGGAAAAAAAAAAAAAATACTTCTATCCTTTGTCAACTGACATTTAGGGGCTATTTATTAAAATCCAAATTTTTTTTTAATATTTTCGTAAAACCACTTTGACCAAACTCCTATCCACAAGTTTACCTTGTTTATCAATACATCAACTCGAAAAAATCTGGTGCAGGAAAAGACTCCATAAAACCGTGAATAAAACTGAATCGTACGATTATTTTCAAATTATTTTTTTGTATTATTGCCTGAAAACCACAATTGTTTTGATTATTGTACGAATACCCAGCACAGATCATGATATCTTACTATTCTTGAGATCAGGAAAACTGCTTGCTCTTTCTAGAGAAATTTTAGGAACATTCTCAGCCAGGGCTATATTATAGTTACTTTTAGTCTGGTGATCTGAAGTGGAAATGTTCCTTGTGAAAAATGTTCCCTACATTATCTCAACCAGCTTCACAATGAAAAGTGTTTCCATAAAACAAGAATTCTGAAATATTATCTACTGACTTGGATATAAACTACAAGCCATTTATGACTGTCTCATAACTGTATGAGACATAACTCTTGACATTTGCACAAGTCCTCCTCATTGCTTTAGTAACTGCTCCTAGTGATGGGCGAATTTATTCGCCAGGCACGAATTTGCGGCGAATTTGCGCGTTTCGCCGCCAGCGAATAAATTCGCGAAACGCCTGCGAAAATTCGCGGCAAAAATTCGCCGGCGTCAAAAAAATTTTTTCAAAAAAACAGGCGCCGGCGCCGTTTCGCGAATTTCGGGTGAAATTCGCGAATTTTTCGGCGAAGCGAAACGGCGCAAATTCGCCCATCACTAACTGCTCCAACTGATTTACACACTACTTGAACATGCCTATGCCTTTCAGAGTTCTGCATCTTCTCACTTTGCTTGTAGACAATATATACAGTAATTTTAAGACCAAAGCCTTGTTTGATACCTTGCTTGTGGGACATCATACCAGCTATTTGAGTTTTCTTCTTAAAGGAACAGTAACACCAAAAAATTTAAGTATTTTAAAGTAAGGAAAATATAACGTTGTGCTGCCCTGCAATGGTAAAACTGGTGTGTTTACAGTACAATAGTTTATATAAACAAGCTGATGTGTAGTTATGGGGGCAGCCATTCCAAAGCTGAAAAAAGGAGAAAAGGCACAGGTTACACAGCAGCTATCAGATAAGCTCTGTAGTATACAATGGTAGGGCCAGGCCAAGCAGAGGGGAGAACAGGGGAGAGTGACAGAAGGTACCTGCACATTGCCCCCCATCATTGCACCCTAGGCAGGTGCCTACCCCTAGTTCCAGCCCTGTGCAATGGGATACTTCTGAGTTTATCTATCTATTGTGTAACCTGTGCTTGAATGGCTGCCCCCATAACTACACAGCAGTTTGTTATATAAACTATTGTACTATAAACACGCCAGTTTTACCAGTGCAGGGAAACACTACATTATATTTTCATTCCTTTAATTTTTTTGATGTTACTGTGAATTTATACTTATTTAGTATTGTTTATCTGAATACAACAAAATGGGGTTGAATTTTTCAACTCAAAGCTTTGAAATAGATTTATGTTTTTCTCATGTATCTAAGAAACCCAGGAGCTTAACTATAGAGGAAGCAGAGCCTGTCGATGCAGGGGGGACCCAGGAGTGTAGAGGGCAAGGTAAGGCCCTAATTCATGAGCATTTGCAATATATTTTGGTAGAGAATGTCAATGTTTTGGGGTCCTAAATTTATTTTGCTGTGGGGCCCAATAACATCTAATTACACCATAAAGAAATCACTTCATAACAGTCTGTGAAAGAAGCCCAGAAAGATTTTGAAAACTCATACATTATATATGTTAGAGCAGTTATTGAAGAGGCCAAATATTGACAGAATTTTGCTCTTTTATTGTCTCTACTTTTGAAGTTTTACCTATGCTAGATCAGGCTGTTTAGGGCTAATGGGTTTTCTCACTATCATTTTTCTCATGCATGACTCAAAGAGAAATTTAATCAATCTGCACAAATAAAATTTGCATTTGCGCATAACACACTTTTAAGGCATGACTGAAGGTGCCATAATCTTTGGTGCAAATATAACCTTTTTACTAAGACATTTTGTTACATTCACTGCCCACAGGTGCAAACTACACAATTCACAGTCTTCCTTCCACTGGCATAAGTGGTCACTAAATAGTTTCCAGATATGCAAAAGCTATATTTCATTCACACAAACTAAACTTTGGTGCACAAAGGCACACATTTTCACATTGTGAATATATTTTCTGTTCAGTTTTTATGCAGTTATACTATCCATTTGCAGTGAACAGGATAACGCTCACATGATCCAGAGTGTAAGGCAAACTAACCAGAATATATAGACCTCAAAATTATACTTTTGCTTAGAACATTTTGTGGTAATCATATATTTCACATAATACGTGTGACCATGCATGCCCCAGCCCTGAAGCAAACTGTTTAGTGTAGCCTCTGATATCAATATACATCAGGTTGGACAGCCATGACCTTTCCATGTCACTCAGTATGACAGCTCAACCGCCAAATGGTTTGGCCTTAGAATTCATGGCCCTTCTGTCCGAGGGAGTAATGTACCCCATTAGAAAATAGGCCATATTAATAGATTTACCGTCCATTAGCCCCACATGTCTCCCATTGTAAAAATAACCTAAATCATGAAACTTGCAAAATAAATATCTGCCAGTAGAAAAAAAAAAATGATATATATATATATATATATATATATATATATATATATATATATATATAATAACATACAAGGAAAAATTGTGCTCACCAATAATTTTTAAACCACTAAGCAGGAGTGCAATAAGGCTGTGACCACAAAATTCATAGAAATACAAGAGGTCCTCTGCACTCAACCCATTATCAATATATTGAACACACTGAGACATTTTGTGCCTTAAGCTACAGGTACTAAAACTGTTTGTCCATATATTGCAATATATTTAAGCTGGTCAACTACATCAAGGACATCTTGTATTTGTATGAATTTTGTGGTCACACCCTTATTGCACCCCTGCTTAATTGTTTGAAAATTATTGGTGAGCACAACTTTCCCTTGTTTTGTTACAGTTTATACAGGAGCAGTGACCAGCCCCATGTTGTAGCTCCCACCCTTTCCATGTTGGGGAGTTTTAACCTTGAAAGCAAGTGACAAGGCACAAAACGTCTAAAATATTTTTATAATGGGTTGAGTACAGAGGACCATATATGTATATGCTATGTTAATGCACACCAATGTTTTGCATACAATGAATCTATTTAATGAATAGCTGATATGGAAAAATTGGACACATTGATTCTGATATCTGCTTGAATGCATGCAAAGTGCCTGACATATTTAAACAACAAAGAAAAATGTGAATCACTCATAAAGAATGTGTGTAGCTTTGCTTGTTCTAAAATAAGAAATGTATTTCATATGACAGCATACAGTTTATATTCTTGCATGATCTTATACTCAATCAACTGTAATAAAGGATTTAGGCGACTTCTGATGTGGTACAATTAAATTGCCACATTATTTGTTATATTTTACAAAAGTATTTCGAGCATTTCTTCTTCTTTTCATGGGTAGGTTTCTCTCCATTATAAAAAGACATGGGCCCAATTCCAGGGAAGTTATTGGGCCCATGTCGTCCCAGTTAAAGTAAATGTATAAATATATTGATCTGAGTGCTATATGTTGGGCTTTATTTTCTTTCTTTGGTTTATTTATTCATATGCATTTCTGGTTCATCAACAGTGCAACATCCCATGTCATGCTCATAGTTGAATGGGACAACAATTATTACAGGTATTGGACCTATTATCCGGAATCATCGGGACCTGGGGCTTTCCGGATAACGGGTCTTTCCGTAATTTGGATCTTTACACCTCAAGACTATTAGAAAATCATGTAAACATTAAATAAACCCAATAGGCTGGTTTTACTTCCAATAAGGATTAATTATATCTTAGTTGGGATTAAGTACAAGCTACTGTTTTATTATTAAAGAGAAAAAGGAAATAATTTTTAACATTTTGGATTATTCGATTATAATGGAGTCTATGGGAGACAGCCTTTCCGTAATTCGGAACTTTCTGGATAACGGGTTTCAGGATAACGGATCCCATACCTGTAGTTTATTGGAGGTATGGGCCCATTTGTAAATTATATTCCTTATAATAAATAAGGTTACTTCTTCAACCATTATTTACACATTATACTTTTTGCACAGTTTGTACATGTGCCTCGATCTGCATGCATCAGGGCACATGCACATGCCATGTCTGCCACCCAGCTCAATTAAAAATAATTATTAAAAGATTTTTTTAAAAAGCTAGATGGGTCCCAGATCACACTGGACCTCTAGACTGTAGTCTAAGTAAGCCTATCCCCTGGTTGTATAAAAACTAGCTTCTTATAATAATAGCATCTGTTAACATTGTGGGAAGTCTTTAATTGCTATTCACAACAAGTTTATTGTTGACAGTTGAAAGTGAATTGGCTCTAAGACATTCTGTGAATGGCATGCTACTGGGCCTAAAATTAATATAAACTTGCATCAGATGAGTATGCACTTCTAATAATTCCTGCTCCATATGCCTTAACCTTCTCGTCGGTACTGCATTTTATCTTTGTCAGTTAGTATTATTTTATATGTATTATTTCAATGTAACTGCCTTCATATTACTCCACCATTAACAATGAATACCTTTCAGCCTACCTTCTCTATAGTCCTGCTAGTCTTCATAGTCCTGCTAGTCTTCATTAACCCAAAATAAATTTTTCAGTAAAAAATCTCTGTCTACTGATGGCATGTCTGATGTCAATTTATACACCATTGTATAAGCTTAACATGTTATTCATATACACTGTATTTTAACATGTGAACATTCTTGGAGCTATAAACCAAGCTAATGCTGTACAGTACACTTTCTTCTGTTGAGTTTATCATTCTGCCTGAGTGCTATTCCAGGGCTGCAATATTACAACTTCTAAACGCAAATCAGTTCACTTACTCCAAAGATTGTGAACAATGAAGCAGGTCCTCTTTCACGAGCTGTAGAGCAGTGGATGGGATCCTGACACGCACTGCAGTCTCGACATTGATGTTTTCTGGCTGCAATGGCTTCCAAAGATCCAACTGGAAAAAAAATCATGCATTGATAAATGGAACAGCAATTCAACAGAAATATTACAGCTTTACAACTGAACCACTTGTTAAACTAGATGACTCCCAGCAATATTAAAAACCTATCTGAAAATATTAATATTAACATATTACTAAACTAAGAATATATATATATAAATATATAATGGACTTCAGAATTGGTTAAGGGAAAATTAAACCTTTTTCCACCATCCAAACTGTAGTGCACTATAAATCCATACATACAGTGCATACACTAGAGCAATTTGCAAGCTCTAGTGAGTATATATATATATATATATATATATATATATATATATATATATATATATATATATATATATATACACACACACACACACACAAGTCCCGAAAGGTGCATACTGTTTACTTAGGAACTGCCCAGGTGCCCGCAATAGTTAAATAGATACTTGTGCGAGAAGTAGCGACACTCACGGGACTTTGTATTGTGCAAAGAAGTTAGATCCTTTATTTGAACACAATGTTTTGATCCATTACTTGGATCTTCATCAGGAGAATACAGGACAAACAACCAGACAACCAGTTAAAAAAGTTAAAAAAAACTTCACTGGTGACTAGTAGGGATACACCGAATCCAGGATTCGGTTCGGGATTCGGCCAGGATTTGGTCTTTTTCAGTAGGATTCGGATTCGGCCGAATCCTTCTGCCCGGCCGAACCAAATCCAAATCCTAATTTGCATATGCAGTGGGAGGGAAATCGCGTGACTTTTTGTTACAAAAGAATGAAGTAAAAAATGTTTTCCCTTTCCACCCCTAATTTGCATATGCAAATTAGGGTTCAGATTCGGTTCAGTATTTGCCTGAATCCAAAATAGTGGATTTGGGGGTTTGGCCGAATCCAAAATAGTGGATTTGGTGCATGTCTAGTGGCTAGTCCCCTACAAGTAAAAGAAAACCCATTGGCGGCCAGGATCCCCCCTACAAGCTAAAAAAAATCAATTGGTGTTCAGGTCCCCTCCAAAAATTTTTTTAAAAAAAGTTAATTGGCGGTCAGGCCCCCCACAAGGTAAAAAAAAATTGGTGCCCCCCCCTTACAAGGAAAAAAAACTATTGGTGGTCAGGGGCCCCATAAAAAATTTGGTGGCAGCTTCGGGGCATCAGCTTTGACTCAGTTTGCGGCTTTGGGTCTTTTTGTGACTTTGGCTCCGTTCGCAGCTTTGGGACTTCAGCACTTCGGGTCATCTGTGCTTCAGAGTCTTCAGCACTTCGGGTTCAGCTTTGTGTCTTCGGCTCCATCGCGGCTTCTAGTCTCCAGAGCTTCAGGTCTTCTGCATTTTGGGTCTTTAATGCTTTGGGTCTTCCGCATGCTGTCAATGGGGGCCCGGCTAATTCCGAAAGTGCAGCACCATTTTGTAGCAGATCATAGTAGTGGAGCACAGCATATCACTACTATCACCTTTCATTGCATCTCTGGCTAATTTTTACTCTGTTTTTGGCTTTGTCACTATAAATCTCAATTAGAGAAAACAAAGTTCAGGCTTAATGTTGTTATATATTTAAACTGTAAACTGTACTGTAACCAAAAATAAGCAAGCACCAGTGATTATTAATATAATTTGTATGGAAAAATGTGTGGGGGAAACACGATATATTGTCATGTGGAAGGATTATAACATTACCACCATTACCACTCTTTGTATTAATGTGTGGTTCCCATGGAAGCATAGAATCATGCTTAATAAGTATCCCCATATATATTGCACAACTTTATTAAATGCCAGTGTCAAAAAAAGTGTCATAAAAAAATGTATATTTCTGATGACCACTTACCAGCCTGGACTGAAGAATATTCTGCAAGCATTGGACTTGTTTCTCATTTTGTGGGGTAATCTCTAAAATGCTGACCCTAAAAGTAAAGAAAAAGTTACATACCACTAGGCACTGCACCATACACTATGGGGCAGATTCATCAAGGGTCGGATTTCAACTTCATGAGCGTTTGTAAAAATTCCCATAAACTCCCATGAACTCAACATTTTTAAGGAAGGCTCCAAATTGATCCCAGGACTTCCCCATAGGCTAAAACAGCAATTTGGCAGGTTTAAGGTATTGGATAGTCCAATTAGAATTCTTAAAGGTCAAGTACATGATAAATTGTGTAAATGTAATTTGAATTTCTTTTAAAAACTCTCATTGAATTTTAACTATTCCCTAGTCGAATTCCACTAAAAAAACTCAAAAATTTTAATTCGAATTGAAAATCCAAATTTTCACTTCCACCCTTGATAAATCTGCCTATGTTTTAGTTTCTTTGTCATCTTTTATTACCATTGAAGAAAATTTGACAAATTGTTTGGATTCAAGTAATTTTCCATATGAATTAATTTATGATGAGTGTGATGCGGTTAGCAATGCAAACTAAGTCTTAAAATGTAGTTAGTAAGGTCTCTAGCTCCAAGGTAACTAAATAGGTATCTGATTATATGATAGGCCTGGTCCTTGGTATCCATCTTTTTAATAACCTAACCTGTGCAGTCACATTGGTGTGCTTATAAGGGGAGTAAATTCAAAGTTGTCATTTCATAAAATATTTAGTTATGAAAGACATTTTTTTTGTGTAACTAATAAGGTTTCTTTGAGGAAGGTATGTCTTCAGGAGAGGGCATCCCTTGGCCATTTTGGCACTGTGAAGGTAAGTTCAGGCTGCAAAGGACAATTGCATTGACCCATTCTAATAGTACAGGAATAGGATCCCTATCTGGAAACCCACTATCACTAAGCTCTAAATTAAAGTAAGAACATCTCTTGTAGACTACATTTTAAGGAAATCATTTTTTAAATTAGTTTATTTTTTTCTATAATAATAAAACAGTACACCTTGTACTTGATGGTAACTAAGCTACATGTTGGAGACTAAACTATCCTGTTGGGTTCTTTTAATGTTTAAATGGTTTAAGCAGACTTAAGTTATGGACATCCAAATGATGGAAAGATCCCTTATCTGGAAAACCCCAGGTCCCAAGCATTCTGGATAATACATCCTATATCTGTATTGTAAATAAAGTCTACTGAAATGGCTTAGAGATACAAGTCTTACAAAATCAGGCTATAGGTTATCATAAAAAAAATGGAATTCATAAAGAAATTGGTATTTCAAGGTTTTTGGGCAATTGTTAAAGGCACAAAATGAAAATACCAAATGTATTAAGATACCAAAGCTGCCAAAATAGGGATGTTTCCAGTCTGAATGCATTTAAACATTTTGTGGTAAAGTATAAATAACTGAATGGTCATGCCTGACTTTCAATAAAAACAATTAAAAAAAAAAAAAAAACTGCATGGTAAATCAAAAAAGAATTAAAAATGTTACTGAAATCCATGTAAATGTGATAATTTTTTCAAATATCAACAACATTCATTTTGATGATAATTTCACCTTGGAATGAATTTCAACTTTAGATCATAAATGAGATTTTGTTTGGAAAATAGATTTTATTGGAATTTTAATTGAAAAGCATGACAACGGAAATAAGAAAAACAATACATTGAAAAAACAATTTCAAATCTATAAATGTAAAGGAAATTAAATACTTTGGGAAAATGACAAAATATTAAAAATAGGATGATTTGGGATATTTCGCATGATTTTCCAGCTAGAATGGTCCATAAACCATGACCACTATGTATTTATTTTATTACTGCATCAACACATACAGAAACAAGGAAGCTGTGCTTTTCATGATGCTGTTCATTTTACTTGCTCTGCAATACTGCAAGGCTCTTTGGAAGTTAAAGCCTAAAAGTAAAATATAAGGGGCTCCTCCCCTCTTAGATGCTGACATTAATGAATCCTTTATGAATACATTCATGCTTTGCTCATTTAATAGCTCTAATGACCTTGAAAAATTCTGCATGGTTCCTTTTCATCTCTGCTCACATCTTAAATTCTCAGACACAGTAATCTCTGCTCAGATCAATATTTAAAAAAAAGAGAGGCACTCTTTACCCTCTGAGGGAACAATTAACATGCTTAATACTGAACTAAAGTTTAGCAATGAATCTGTGGGATATGCCGGAGAGAATACAGTTTAAGTGGTCTCTACAAATCAGAGACTTTATAACATTTGTTGGAAGATTCTTGAAAATATAGAAAAATGCATCTGTTTAACACAGTTACAACCTAATGACTACATTCCCAGCTCAGTTACCCCATTTTGATAAAAAAAAATTTCTCTGCTTTCACTGCTGCACATTTGCCCATTGCCTTTGTGATAACACCTACTCTTACAGATAGATGGTGATTTTTGTGTTAGGGAGGTTAGTTAAAGACATTTTAACACAAATCCCTTCATAGTATCCGAGCTCCAGATCCATGAATGATAAACCACCCCCTGCATGACAGAATACGTGCAATGGCAGTTTCAGGTTAAATACCTTGCAGGGTAAATTTAATTGTAATTACTATATCCTATAGTATATAATACACCAGAATGCCTGATAAGGTATATACAGTGCCAATTTCTTGCATTCCAGAACTCATAGCAGGATAGAGGCAATTGCATAAATATATATATATATATATATATATATATATCTATATCTATATCTATATCTATATCTATATCTATATCTATATATATATATATATATATATATATATATATATATATATAATGCCCCCAGAACCCAAGGTAGTATATACTGTACAGTTGCAGTTTATTTATAACAACCCCAAAACACATGGCAAAATGCATATGACAAGATCAGGGGCGCTGTACCAATGAGGAGAGTTGAAAGACTCAACTTAGGTGGCTGTGCCGAGCAGGTTACCAGGGGCAGCAAAAAAAACAGACATTCAGCTTTTCTAGCGCAATTGCACTCTCTGTCCTAGCGATGCGCCCCCCAGAACCCCTGCCATGTAGGAAAGGTTAAGCAATAGGGGTGGCTCGGGCAGCTCCTGTATCAGAATTGACGCTGGATTAGATAAATAGTGTGCCAATTTTATACATGCAAGAAGTGCCAATTCCATTTGTAATGATCCTGGAAATGTCAATTTCATGTATAATACCCCAGGGAACACATGGCAGCATAAATGCAGTGTCAATTCCATTTGTAATGCCCCTGGAAATGTCAGTTTCATATATAATACCCCCTATACATGGCAGGATAAATGCAGTACCAACTAAATGCATAATACCCCCATCCTGTTCAAAATTCATTAGTATTGGTTTGGGGTGGCTGATAGATATTATTGACGGTTATATTGGGAAATAGAGATATTGCATCTTTAAATATGTTTTACATTCTCTATAAAATACCCAGGGACCCTGTCTATCCACCAGGTTGTCCCATGGCTTGATGGACAAAGTAATTACTGCATTGGTGTCTGAAAAAAAACATAGTATAATTATATAAATACATAAACATAATTGTATTAATAAAGGCTTGAGGCTAGAACCAATACCACCTGATGTAATACTAGCAAGCTTAGATGTAACCAACCTTTACTGTATATATAAACGCCCCATGATAGGGGCAAGAAGGCCATTTGGAATGTAAACGGTATAGAAAGGATGATTTTTTCTGGGTTTGCATTCTTTAAAACTATAAAACAATTATTTTCCTTTTAATGATTATTACCTACAATAGAATACCATAATTATAATGAGAATCTCCTACAATACACACGGGTTGGCACAGGCTCCAATATTGGGGCAAATTCACTAAGCGCCGAAGCGCCTAACACTAGCGTGAATTCGCCAGCATTGGGCATTTTCGTTACTTCGCAGATTCACTAACGGACGCTGGCGTAACTTAGCTAGTGTTACTTCGCACCCTTACGCCTGGCGAATTTGCGCAACGTACGTAACTACGCAAATTCACTAACGCGCGCATTGTTCTGAATGCTACCTTTTACGCTAGACTTCCTTCGCCACCTCAGACCAGTCGAAGCACAATAGAGTAGATAGGGATTGCTTCAAAAAAAGTTACAAATTTTTCTAAGTCCCAAAAAACGCTGGCATTTTTTCTTTATTATGGGTGATGGGCTGAAAAAGATCGAAAAATTTTTTGGGGGCGCCCCTCCTTCCCCCCTACATTTCCTAACTCATGGCAACTTAACTATACAGTGGGCACATGTGTAGGGCAAAATAAACATTTTATAAGATGTTTTGAAGGTTTCCCAGGCTTGTGTAGTTCTGCTACATATACCTCCATTGTACGTAACTTGAATTTGGCGCCGTATGCAAATTAACCATAGCTAGCGTAACTTCGCTTTGCTTGGCGAATTAACGCTAGTGCAACTTTGAAACCTTACGCTACCCCTGAGCGCAACTTCGGATTTTAGTGAATTTGCGGAGTGCTGGCAGAAATACGCCTTGCGAAGTGCGCTGAAGCGCGGCAAAGCGGATGCCAGCGCAACTACGATTCTTAGTGAATGTCCCATATTGCCTCATCCAACAGCATGGGATTATTTACTAAACTAAGAACATTTTTTTTCCTTAAAGTTTCCTTAATACCACTCTGACCAAACTTCTGTACGTTTTTTATATCAATAATTTTTACTGAAAAAATCAGTGTGAAGAAACTGCAACTTTTTCGGAATTCACGTCTGAAAACTATGACTTTTTTTGTATTATCGCCTGAAAATCACGAAATCTTTGGATTATTGAATGAAACCCAGTGCAAATCAGGATGTCCTCCAGTTGTAAACAGGACATCTGCCATTGACTTCTACATAAACTCGGCAGATTTGAGTCCTTTTTTATTCTGACACCAACGGGCTTTAATAAATCATGAAATATTCAAGTTTTACCCTTTAAAATTTCGACCAGAACATTTTTGATTTAATAAATAACCTCCTAGATGTGCATTTGAAGATGAGCACACCTATTCAGATAAATATATTTTAAAACTATATAAATATTATATTAAGCCTGGCAGAGATTCTGCAATAATGTGATCAACTTCTGGGGATGAGGGTGAGAAATTGTGTTTCTAGAAATATTTTATAAATACAAATTATAGCTTCTACATGTAATGTAAAATAAAAAAAACACACACAATAGGGTTTATTTTGTACATAAACAGATTTTTTTTTTTACAAAAATAAACAGCTTGCCAAGTTTTAAGAGACTAACTTTACATTTTTGTCAACAACTCTATAGTGGACAAAAAAATTATTTTTTTTATAAACCCCTTCAGCACCAAGGCAAATCAACGAATAGTAGGAATCTTCAGTAAAGAAACTACAATCAATTACCTATACCCCCATTTATAATTATAATATCAATTGTAGGTGGGATCACTGGTTTCATATTTCTGTATTTTGACACCCTATTGGGTTCATGTTTTAAAGGACAAACAAACCCAAATAAAATAAATAAAAGTAACCCATGTATATTTTTTTCTGGCTTGTTTTAACTTCACTGTCACTGGGCATGATTGATGCACATTCATTATGTGAATGGAATGAAGCCCCAGCACAGACAAGGGCATACCAACAGCACTAGTGCCGGGAGAGATCAAGGAAAGGGATTAGCAGAGTGTGTGCAAGTGCAAATAACTGAGCTGCCTCTGACCTGACGGACACATTGCTTAACTCGCTGGGAAACCAATGCTCAATATTATTACTTCTGTAAGTATAAGGACATTCAGATGGTAATTTATAATATAACTAAAAATTTGCAAAAAAATTGTAAAACTGCAGAAAAATTATTATTATTATTATTATTATATTAAGGGAACTGAATTAAGGGATTGGCTAAATTATATTGTGGTTAATGCATTTTGTAGCTCTGCAATAGCATATACATTACCCTACCTTGTTAGAGAAGTGACTTTCCACTATACTACAACTACTCTTTATAGAAAATAAGGCTCCCCTGTGTAGCCATTTTCTTACAAACATGGTGGGTAGTACGATTCATAAAATGGCCATACACAAGCAGATTTAAGCTGCCCATTCCGACCAAGCCCGTAGCTTACGTGCCCATGTATAGGGCCCCTGACAGGCAAGCCTAGTTGATATTTGGACGAAGATATTAATAAGGTTGGTTTAAAAATTGTTTTGGGAGAGAACCACCTTTGCTTGATGTGGTTCACACTGCTATGACTACTGTTGTTGTGATCTGATCAACAGGATATCGCACACTTCAAGGTGGGAATATCAGGGAAACAATGATTGGCAACCTCATCTGTATTTGACCTGCAGGGGAGGGCTCCGATACAATTGTTTGATGTGGAAGGCAAAGGGCACATTACATGCAAAAATCCACATACCTTAATTCTAGCACGGATTTGCAAATATTTTAGCTGCAGATAAAACTGTGAATTTTGCAGTGAAACTGCACCCGGTGAAACATGTCACTAATCCCTAACGATAGTCCCCTTCTATTAGGTTGTTTTAGATATTTATTTTATGTTAAAACTCATTGTATACCCAACATCTAAACATCAAAATAGAACATGTCCTGAATTTGGTTCTTGGCTGTTCTGGTCCTAGGAACTACACTTAGGAACTAGGAACCAGTGAGTCCTGCTTAAAAACGAGATGAAGGGTTTTAAGACAGGCAAGTTGTAGTTGTAGTTAAGAACAGACAGCCACAGACTGGATATATCTCCAGTCACATATTGATACTTCAGGCAATCTTTGGCTTTAAACTATAAACATATTTTAAACATGATATGCCTCATAAAAGTAACTTCATAAAAGTAATTCAGATCTTACCCATGGTACTCGGTTCCAGTGCAACACAACTTCAAAGTCAGAATTCCAAAAGTCCAGACAACCCAGAGCTGATGCATTTTGTAGCTGCAGGGAAACACATATCAGTAAGAGACTCAGCAGAATTAGACAATAAGTGCAGCCACCGGAATTAACTTATAAAATGCAGACGTGACAGAGGAATCTGAGAGGGTTTCCAAAAGTTTTACTCAGACTGGCCAGGCATGCCTGATTCTCTGTCTATTTTGGCTCTAGGCGTCCTGGCACAGTGAGTCAATGTGTTACTGTGCTTGTTTGATCTAACTGACATTGTCTAAATCCTTAATAGGAATGATCATTTTGCATGGAGTTTGTAATAAGAGCTGAGCTTAACATGCTAACAAAAGGCATCCACTTCTCCTTGTGCTCATGGCAAATGTGAACAACACCGAGTCCTGCAAAACCACCCAGCTACTAGCACAAAACTGCAGCAAGGGACATCAGCTCAGGGTAAAACAGGGCTGATTTTCATCTACAAAACATGTGGAATTCAAGATTGCTATTTTAAAAATGACCAAATTACATTGTAAGGGGCAGTTTATGATTAACTATTAGGCCCTTCTTAGTTGCACAGGGAGAAGTGAACTCCAGTTCCCACAATGTTTGGCAGTTCAGGAGGTTCTTATTCTCTGCGTTAATTTTTGACAAGCTAAAAATAAATGAAATGGCAAGGAAAAGTTAATACACAGAAAGGTACCAAAATGTTAGGCATTGTATTACCCCAGTATTGCTCCTGCTCAATAATATTTGCACCAATACGTGAATCTTGATGGTGCTCTACCATCTTGGTATTTTTTCCCAAGGCTCCCTTGTGTTTTTTGTATTCCTGTGGTTGCACTTAACAATAATTTGCTATTTTTCTGTAGTGCACATGCATAAGTCTATATCTGCTGCATGAGAGACTTGGCAAATGCTATAAACATGGAGACGGGTAGTAAGTAATATCCTCAGACTTATGCAAGGTTTACTTACCTAGAGCACTGTCCGGGGAAACATTTAGTGAATTAATGGTGACACATAGATTGTTTATAAGACTTCTGTTTTATTCTTATTTCTATTGCATGACTTTCATTTTGGGCCCATTTCTTTTTTATCTTGCATTGTCTCATAGCTATCAGTTTCCTGGCAGCCGGATAGCAGTCTAAATTGATGACCAATGACTAACTGCAAATTGTCTACACCATACTGAAAGTTAGTTGGAAACTTTGAAAGGTTTAGTTGGGGTACATGTCTTCAACAGTGTTATTCAGTGCTGTATTAATAGCCAGCAATGCCCTAGGTACCAGCCTTCTTACTGACCCTTTCGTCCCCAATCAGTGCATGCCGCAGGCTTTAGCTGTTGGTAGTATCTAGTGGCAGGCAGGGGACATTTTTTTCTTATATACAGAGACCTATGAGTGGATTTCTTCTGAAAGCTGTCCCTCTAAGGATGTGCCATCAGGGGACTATAATGAAAATATTAGCATACACATTATATTTTATTATAAGAATAATGACAGTCATGCAAATAACCCTCAAAATCTGCCACTTTTTCATAAACACATGAATATGTTAATACTATCTATAAAAGGAATACATTTACAAACATATTGAGTTTAGTATTTAGTAGAGTCAAACGATCCTCCGAGACTAGGCATAATCCTCAAAACACTACGTTAGTAGTATTCTGTGAAACAGAGATCAGTGTTTTACAGTACATTAGCCCCTGGTGATATAGTCTGGAAAGCTCAGGGTTGGAATAAGAATCACCACACCGCTAGCAGATTACAGAATTACATTTAGTAGAGGCTGCTCAGGTTCTTCCACTACAAACCCTCTATGTTGCACCTTAAAAACAACCTAAAACATCAAATACAATCTGGCTGCAATAGCCATAACAGGGAAACGGTGCAATTCTCTGAAAAAACATTGTAGAGTGTAATATGTAATGCTGTATACATTATACTACATAATTACATTATATTCAGCTGAGGCTACTCAGGTAAGCATCACATTAAGCAGCTCTTAGAGCTTACTTTAAATAAGATTGTCACTGGGGTCTTCCATGACCTTTATAAAAGCAGTCAGACTGGACCCTTGTGCTTTTACAGTATATGGCCAGGACACTCTATGGTTACTTTCCCTGGCACAGGTATGCCATTTGTTAAATGGCCATTATCCAGAAAGCTCCAAATTATAGGAAATCTCCCATGGACTCTATTTTAATCAAATAATTCACATTTTTTAAAATGATTCCCTTTTTCTCTGTAATAAAAACAATACTTAACTTCTGATATAATTAATCCTTATTAAAGTCAAAACAATCCTATTAGATTTATTTAATGTTTACATTATTTTTTAGTAGTATGGAGATCCAAATTACAGAAATACTCCTTATAATAACCCTTAGGTCCAACTAAAAAAGTGGCAAATTATCATTAAGCCATGATCTCTGCCACACTGGCATCAAAGGTCAGGCAATTAGCAGCAAATTTATCAAATAGGGGCACGTTTTTTAGCCGAAAAATAAATATGTGCGCATGTTGTTTCACTGACAATGTTTGTTTGTGCACAATTGCACAGGAATGGGGGAGGGGTGTATGATTGTGCATAAAAACAGTGTTGATGTGAAAATATGTTTTGCACTGCTTTTGGAAAGAGCCTTTCTGTCAGAATATTCTGAATGAAGTAATGTTGAAGTTAAGAGTTGAAAGAGGCAGACATAACAGATGTTTACCAGCCGAAGTTATCCTTTACTTTCTCTTCAATCTGTTCTTTGCTCTACTAGAGCGAGAGCCAGCTGCCCACCATCGTCTGTGCTGGTCTCCATTTTAGCATGCCAGTTACCCAAGATGCACGGGAAGCTGATGTCAGCACATCAGCAGGCTCCCTAGAGTATGTCTGAAAGATGCCCATTATGTTGATGAATTGAAGACAGGTTTTAAAAAACAATGGGGACAGAAATAAACAAATGAGTAGCATGCATGATTAGCTTCATGGCTGATCTTATTCAAACAAAAGAAAATGCATATATGGAAAAAGCTATGCTTTCCGACAATCCATTATTATTATTATGGCTTCAGTTCCACTTGCAACTGTATGCTGAAGATGTTTTAGGGATTCAGAAATAATCTCAAAGACACCATAATGCATATTTAACGAATATGAACAGCCCATTTATCATGGAAAAGGAAAAGGAATACATTCAGGGCTTTACTAAGCAATATGTTTTGAACAAAGTGAGAGGGAAGAATGCTACACATAAACATCTTGCTGTTTCTAAATCTATAACTGGTCAGTATATTGACAATTTAATTGCAAAGAAACTACAAATGCAAAAGTACATGTGTAGCTGTCCTGCTCATGATACTATTTTACAGATAAATCAATGGGGATATCAGATATCTCATGCTATGGAGCAGGACAGGAAAAGCACTGAACTTTTGTGTTGACTCTTGAGAGTACAGTGGACGGCAATGAAGGAAAATTTTTGACATGCACTAGAAGTGACATCACACGTAAGCGCAATTATCTGAATGATTATCCAGTCGTCATACTCTACCCCCAAATGCACAATTGCTTTCCAGGGATGTCGCTGAATGCTATTACGTGTGCATGGAATTTCATGAAAACCTTGAAAAATCGAGAATGAGGCTAATATCAGGTATGACACTAAAGAAAATGGGGGGGGGCTTGACCGCACTGAAACATGGATTTCTGAGGACTGTTAAGGATGGCATTATAACCACTAATCTGTTCGTTGAAGGGACAGGCAAGAACGTTTAAATTAATTTGATTTCCATAGTTCTAAATGTATCATCCTTAAAGGGCATGTAAAGGCAAAAAAATAAAATCCCATTTATACTTTCTTTAATGAAAAAGAAACCTATCTCCAATATACTTTAATTAAAAAATGTATACTGTTTTTATAAGAAACCTGACTGTATGCAGTGAAATTCTCCCTTCATTTACTGCTGTGGATAGGAATTGTCAGATGGTCCCTAACTGCTGAGCAGGGAAACAATCATACTTATGAACAGCAGGAGGAGCCCCGTCTTACTTCCCAGCCATGCAGAACTCAAGCAGCTTTGTTTATGACGATCCCTAAGCAGCCCAGACCACACTGAGCATGTGCACAGTCTTAGGGGCTGAAGGAGTTACTTCGAGTGAAGGATTCAAAGTAAAAAAACTTCGAATTTCGAAGTTTTTTTGGGGCTACTTCGACCATCGAATGGGCTACTTCGACCACGACTTCGAATCGAAGGATTCGAAGTAAAAATCGTTTGACTATTCGACCATTCGATAGTCGAAGTACTGTCTCTTTAAAACAAACTTCGACCCCCTAGTTCGCCATCTAAAAGCTACCGAAGTCAATGTTAGCCTATGGGAAAGGTCCCCATAGGCTTGGCTAACTTTTTTTGATCGAAGGATATTCCTTTGATCGTTGGATTAAAATCCTTCGAATCGTTCGATTCGAAGGATTTTATCGTTCCATCGAAGGAATAGTCCTTCGATCGTTCGATCGTACTATCAGCGCTAAATCCTTCGACTTCGATATTCGAAGGATTTCAATTCCCAGTCGAATATCGAGGGTTAATTAACCCTCGATATTCGACCCTTAGGGGCTGATTCACTAACTTCGAGTGAAGGATTCGAAGTAAAAAAACTTCGAATTTCGAAGTTTTTTTTGGGCTACTTCGACCATCGAATGGGCTACTTCGACCTTCGACTACGACTTCGAATCCAAGGATTCAAAGTAAAAATCGTTCGACTATTCGACCATTCGATAGTCGAAGTACTGTCTCTTTAAAAAAAACTTCGACCCCCTAGTTCGCCATCTAAAAGCTACCGAAGTCAATGTTAGCCTATGGGGAAGGTCCCCATAGGCTTGCCTAACTTTTTTTGATCGAACGATATTGGATTATAATCATTCGAAACGTTCGATTTGAAGGATTTTATCGTTTGATCGAAGGAATAGTCCTTCGATCGTTCGATCGTACTATCAGCGCCAAATCCTTCAACTTCGATATTCAAAGTCGAAGGATTTCAATTCCCAGTCGAATATCGAGGGTTAATTAACCCTTGATATTCGACCCTTAGTGAATCAGCCCCATAGTCTTGCAAAGATGTTTAACAAAGTTACAAGATGATGACCCCCTGTAGCCAACTTTGAAAGCATAAATTATTTGTTTGACTAGGCTTGTGGTGCAGTAAGTTCATGTTTATATTTAGTATACAAAATACAGCATTTCTAGCCTTATTCTATTTTAGACTTTACATGCCCTTTAAAGGGCAGTTTTTAAAGTAATCCAGAATAGCACGGAATGATGTTAAATGCTGAGAAGCAGCTATATCCTAAATTAAAGTTTATAAAGGTTTATAATTTAAGAATTATTAAAAAAACTAAGAAAAAGAAAAATGTATATCCCTAGTCATGAAATTGCACTTTATGTAAGTAAAAAATCCCTTAACAAATTACTTTAAAAAAGATATTGGATATAAAATTGGATATAAATATATCTTTTTCTGCATTTTTCTGTTTTTTTTGAGGAACAGGGGAAGATCTTGGAGTAAATATAGTGAGTTCTGTTTTTAAAAGATTCAGTTGATGCTGAGACATCCAGGAGGAGACAGCAGAAAGGTAGTCTGTAACTTGGGAAAGGACAGAAGGAGAGAGGTCAGGAGTAGAAAAGTAGAGTTGGATGTCATCAGCATAAAGATGATACTGCAATCCAAATGACTGAAGTAATATAGATTGAGAACAGCAGAGAGCCTAAGACAGAGCCTTGAGGAACTCAATAGGGGCAAATTCACTAAAGGGCACATTTTTGCCAGCGACCACTTCGCTAATTCACTAAAATATGAAGTTGCATCGTAGCGTTACTTAAGCTGGGTGAGCATTTACTAGCGAATTTTCTCTAGCGTTCATTTTTGACTTGCGAAATGTCGCAAGCACTCTTGCGCTTAGGTTAATTTGTACCTTAAAGTCGTATGGACATCATTAATAATAATGTTGGTGCAAATGCTTGAAGGGGCCACTTTTTCAAACAAATGTCCAATGAGCCATAATAAAGACAAAAGAGATCCTATAATGCTCTAGACATGAGCCCATGTGGCATGCCCTTCAAATTAGTTTTAAAAAAGTATTCACACATAAATCTTTAAATAGTTCAGACTTTTGAAGGCGATCCCGCTTTCAAAAAAGAAAAGTCGCCAGTGTTTATTTACAACTTTAATGCATTCCCAGCATACAGGATATGATGTCACTGACATAAGATTGAGGAAGATGTAGCTTCGCTTTATCAGTTCGCCTGGTCGGAGGTGGCGAAGTATACTCTGGCGAGAAAGGTAACTTTCTGTAAAATTTGCATCTTAGTAGATTTGCAGAGTAACGAACGTTCCCCAGAGTGAAAAGTCGCCTGGCAATGTGTAAAGAGTGTGAATGAATTGTCCTCTATGCTTGTTAGCGATGTCCCTGCAGGTAAGATTTCTGGCGAATTGTCTGTAGCTACAGACACTTACTGAATCTTCCAAATGGAATGAAATTGGAAATTCTCACTGATGAATTTTTTTTAAAATTGGGAATATTTCTCCTTTTTTTTTTGTAAATCTGCTCATAAATATTAATATGGAAACTGTCCTTGCTATAAATATAATGGATATTTAGGAAACAGTTTTTTAGATATAGATATTAATTTAGATTTAGATATAGAACTGATATTAATTTTTCCTTATACTGTACCTTAATTTGTAAGATATGTAAGAAATTATGCTAAAGGAAAACTATGCTATAGCATTATTCTCTTGAGTTTATGCCATTTGGGTATATGTAATAATGCCTCCCATTGGTAATTACACTGCAGTATTATTATTATTATTATTATTATTATGTGATAATTATGAAAAAATGTTGTCAACTTGTACAATCAGATTGAAATTATCTCTCTCTCTCTCTCTCTCTCTCTCTCTCTCTCTCTATATCTAGTTTTATTTAATTTTTTTTGAATTGGTCTCCAATAGCTTCCCACCTTTTCTACTGCTATTCTTGGAAAGTTTTCACATACTCAGCCTTACACCGCTTACTAAACATGGGCCCCTGTGCTCTCAAGCAATAATTCTAGCTTTTAGAATTACAGGCTGACAGCTGCATTAGCTAATACATCACAAACAGAGGCTTGTAAGCATTACTATAAATTTCTCCAATCCATAGGGACTGAAGGTTTTAGAACCATTAGGTGGCACTAGATTACTGTAGTTTTAATTCCCAGCAATAGGCAGCAGGATTCTAAAAAATAACACAGGGTCCTTGAGGTATTGTGCTGGGTTCTTTTGTTAGACAAAAGCAAAGTGATTGGCAATTTGGCATGACTGACTGTAGATCTGTGAGCACATATTCACCTAGGTCACATTTAACTGGCAGCTTCTTTTTTAACCCTTATTTAAAGGTCACTTCTATACAGAGGTGTTGCTCTTTCATCGTACAAGAACAACTGCATATACCCACACTGATTTAATGACATTTTTTCCCTCTTCCAAAGGTCAAATATTCATGCCAGTGAATTAAGACAAGCACACACAAACACAATTGCACCAGGAAACTCAAAATTGAAAATTGATATTTTCGCCTATATTTGCTATTTTTGTTTTGTTATTTTTAATTTTTCCCTTTCGCTCTCCTCCACTCCTAATTTCTCACCATATAGACAGAGATATTTGTAAATGTTAGTATCCGTGTGTGTTTATATTAAAAGCAAAAATGTAATTTTGCACAGAGAAAAATAAAAATCTTTTTATTTGCTCTGTGCGTTACATATTCTAAAAAACTTTTTGGTGTGTGTTTGTGTGTAGATATACAGTATACTGTATATTATTGTTATGTGGAGCAGAATGAATGAAGTCTGTTTAAGGTACATCAAGTATATGGAACTGAAATGCACTGTATTTATAATGGTTTCTATATAAACATATAGACAGAGGCTTTCAGCTAATTCTCATGCTTTCTCCAATTAATGCATAGATGCAGAACCATGAGCATACACACTGTGCAGATATCTGCATGAGATTTATGCATATCTATTTTTACCAAGTCATGCTGAGCTGCCAGCTACACAAACTACATCATGAACATGAAGGAGTCTGTTTTATATGCCTGGTCTACAGCCTTTAAATAGCCATATGCACATGCAGCTAAAAATGACAGTCATGTCCATCACAATAAATGACATGGAGATGAAATGACTTACCCCAAATCACACAAGCTCATCCAGCATAAATGAGTTTCCAATCTCTGTTTCATGGATGTTATGCAGTTCTGTATGAACAGTGGCTGGTGTAGATGCTGTGCTAAGGCATCTGTATAACAGAGACATGCCAGCATCCATGCAGATAGGAGATTTTAAATTATGCAATTAAATGAATGCAAAAATAATTATATCTCTGCAATAAATCTGCTATTCCTGTCTATAAAGCCTGCAATCTAGTATGCATGAGATATTGGTACATTCTTATATGAAAGTACTCTGGGCTCTGCATTAACCATACAATGGCCAAAGGCTTAGAATACCAAACCACTTAATAAGGGGTTAAAAGGACTTTGATCAGAGCAGTGTCGCCAGTAGGCTTTGGTCTTCAGTTACAAAGGAACTGTAAGAAGGCATCTTTGATTATAGAGCTAATACTGTACAAGGAAGGATGAAATGTAAGCTTGGTTAAGAAGCTTACTGAATGAAGAGGAAAAGCATGTGTCTAACACCCTCTTTGTTATCTTAGGGATTGATGTTTTACTACTAGATTCAGGGGGTTATATATCAAAAACTGATTTTTTTCCCCCGATTTTTTATTAAAAAGTCTGATCAAACTAGAATCCATGATGTGACCTTTTTATTATTAAAGAAGCATGATTTGATTGGATCTGGGAAAACTCAATACAATCGAGCAAAAACCTGAATCGTACGTTTTTTCCCAAATTGTACGGGGTTTTTTTTTTTGCTTTTTCCCCGAAAAGTCTGAATTTTTCAGCTTTTTCTCCGAAAAGTCAGAATTTTTCAGCTTTTTGCCGGAAAAGTCGGAGATTTTCGGGCTAATTCCAGCGCAGAGCACCGAAACTTGGAATTAGGATAGGGACCTCTCCCATTGACTTATATACAACCTCAATGGGTCTGAGATGCTGGGTTTTCGGATTCAGACTTTTTCCATGCTCAGGGTATAATACATCTCGAAAAATGTGAGGTTTTTTTTCCACTAGAAAATTTGGATTATATAGTAAAATAAACTCGAAATTTTCTAGTTTTTGGGATTCTGACTCTAATAAATAACACCATTAATGTCTCGTTATTTTTTAAAACTTAAAAAAAAGATAGTGTATTTGTCTTTTTTTTTTTTTTTTTTTAATTAAAGGTCACATTATTGACAGACATGCAGTTAAAGCTTCCTGTAATATAGCAAGAAAAAGATGAATCAGCCTGCTGTTTCTTGCCCAGTAATTGGCTGCTACTTCTCAGCCATGGGTACAGAGATGTTCTCAACACAATCCAACAAGCTGGAAATGTCTATCGTAAATCATAACCTGTGTGCTGCAAATGCATTAAAGTTCAAAAAATACTGGCAACTGTTTTGGGTACCCGGTTTTCTCCAGACATTTCCTAACATTTGGAACATTAATTTTACAATGGGCTCATGTGTAGGGCATTATATAAATTATCTTGTCTTTATTAAAGTTCCCTGGACATTTGTAATAAAAGGTGGTAACTTCAAGCACTTGCACCAACATTTATAATACAACTTTAAATTACCCGCCCTATGCAAATTGACCTAAGCGCAAGATTACTAGCTAATTTTCACTAGGCACAAACAAACACTAGTGCATCATCGGTATGAAATGCTTGCACTGCCAAAGTAATTATAGCAAAAAGTCGCCCGTGTTCGGTGCACAGGGTGCAACTTTGCATTTAAGTGAATTATCGTAGTGGTAGCGAATTTGTGCCTGGCGAAGTTTGCGATGTGTGCGAAGGGGTCGCTGGTGAAAATTCACCCTTTAGTGAAACTGCCCCATGGTGTGTGAGCAGCTGGCATGGACTCAAAACAAAGAGGGATGCAGTGACCCATATAGACATACTACTTAATTATATTGTTGAAAAACATAGCAAAAATGCAGTATCTGCAATGTGAAGAGCAGGATTAACATGTTAAATGGCAAAATGGCCCCTTTTCAGAAGCAGCGCTTTCACACCCTTCAATTGCATGCCATACAGTTTGTACAGTATTCAAAAGGAGCCCTGCACAAATTAAGTCAAGATCTTCCTTATCCATCAAAGTTAGTATAAAATAGCATAAGTAAGACTTTTTAACAGGTTACAAATACAGGATTACTAAAATGAAGATCTTACTACAATGGGACTGGTCTACTTGCCATCAAATGGGGAAATGTAAAAAAGTTGCAAAGAGAAAAACAATTCACAAAAATACGAATAAAAATGTGCATATCGCAATGTAATTTTCTTCCTGTTATTGCATTGTGAATTCTTATTATGCACTGCACACAAGTGCTTGAAGGTGTCATAATCTTTCAGAGCAAACATAACTATTTCAGTAAGAGGTTTTATTACATTCACTGCACACTGGCGCAAACTATTAATGTCACAATCTTCCACGGACGTGGTTGCGAAACAGTTTGGGGTTTGCAAAAGCTATATTAAATTCAGGGAAAGGAAATTTTGTCCGTGCAAAGTCATACATTTTAACATTGTGGATAGTTTTTCAGTTACCGACTTTTATTACATTTATTACCGTCAGGAAGGAATTTTTCACCCCTCTGAGGCAAACTCAGACATTCAGACTAGATCAACTAGCAGTCAGGCTTCATTTAGACCAAAGTGTATGAACTTGTTTAACCCAAGTTACTATGTAAGTAGTCACAAATGATATCCTTTATTTAGGGCTCTTACACACAGGCATTTTTTCCTTCGCTCCCATGCATTGCGCTTTCTTCTGTTCAGCTGCAGGGGAGCGCAGGAGTAGACACACTCAATTATTGTGAAGGGGGCTGTACTCACACAGACCTATGTAAGCTGCAAATGCAGGTGGGACCCAGTATGTTGCATTTCACCTGCGTTCAGTGCATACATGCTGCTGTGTGAGTACAGCACCCTCCACAATAATTGAGAGCGCCCATGTGTAAGAGCCCTTAATAAATAGATTCAAAATCATACTTAACATACTCACTGTGCAAACATCTGTATGAGATAGCTGAGGACCTAGTATGATTCTCTTTTATAATGGAAATTCTGCTCTATTGGTGTAGTGACAGGAAAGGTATGAGGGGTTAGCAAATAGTCTATTGTTTCAGAAATCAGGCTCCCACATTTGTAAGTCAAACTAGACAAACTCCAGGCCGGCCCCCCCCCCACCAAAAATCTTAGAAGCGGCCTGTTGCCAAATGCAACTTAACCGGCCCAGCTCTCCCAACCCATTCGAGCGCATGCGCTCCTGCGCAGGAACCAGCTTCCCCGGTGATCAAGCGAAATGCAGGCAGCAGGTTTGCGAATCTGCAGTGATTGGCTGTAGAGGAAGCTAACCCCATGGTCCGGGACCCCCTTTTCCCCAGGCCCCCCGCGACCACGGGGTCTGCTTCCTCTATAGTTATGCCACTGCCTTAGACCATGGGACCACTTTTAAAAATATATTTCTTCCTAACTCAAACTCTACTCTCCTAGTCTCTTTTCATCACATACTATAATCTATTATTTCTTCTATTTACCCTGTTTGTTCTCATGCCAAAGCATGGAATGGCCACGAAATAGGCCAAACATTTAAAAGCAGGAGGGCCCACTGGTGTTTAGCTTGACACTGTGCCTCAGTGTAAAGTAAAATAAAGTAAAAATGCATGAATGGGATTATGCGATAAAAGATGAATGGTTTTCTGAAGGTCTATTTACCTAAAGAAACCAATCAGCATGATCAATCCCTCACCTGTAGTCTGCAGGTCTGCAGGTTGGGCTCCCATGCAATTAGGGTTGCCACCTGGCCAGTATTTTACTGATGGCTGATCCCAATGTTATTAATAGGGAAAAAGATAAATATATAGGAAGGCCAGTATTTTTTTCCAGAAAAGGTGGCAACCCTACATGCAATATGATTTCAAATATCCTTTTTTTCTAAAAAGTTTAAAACACATATACATTTTGCAACTTAGTCACATAGGATCACCATATGCTATAGCTTTTCAATATAGTACGTTCCGACAAAGATAAAGTAGGCAAATCCATATATATAAATATTTGCATATGCAAAACAAGCACACTGATATATTTTCTGCAAAAACACAAAGACAGGCAAATGGACTAGAAAAAAAGTTAATAGTCATAAAAGGCAAATAAACAGCTTTACAGGTTTGTAAATATGTAAGTACATCTGTTTCTAGGCAGTTTTATAGAGAAGCGTACAGATTGAAATACAGTATGAACTAATGAGATACAAAAATGAAATTGGCAAGTTTTAGAGATTGCTTTTAAATTAAAGATGAAGGATTCCAAATTATTTTATGAAGCACTGAAAACTGGCAGGTATAAAGGAAGAAAGCTTCGGATGATATTAGAGGACTTGGGGTGACAATTCTATGTGTTTCGATGTGTTACTGTGGTGAGGGGAACTGAAATATCTGTGCACCAGAAGTCATGCCAATTCTGTGAGGAACACTGCATTGTGGGTAAAAAAGATGGCAATTTGTGTTTGAATTTTGCCCTTTGTGCATTGCAGTGAGTTTGCAGATTGGTGTAATCTATGACAACCAGTAACATGTTTGTTTTTAAATAGGTGACAAGTAAATGCCCCATTCTGATCTCTTAGGGTTTTAAAGGGGTGACTAATCTTTAGGATTTTATAGAATGCTCAATTGGTTTCAATTGGTCGTATTTTTTTAAATTATTTTCCCTATTCTTCTAACACTTTCCAGCTTTCAAATGGGGGTAACTGATCTTATTGTTATTGCTACTATTTATTACTCATATTTCTATTCAGGTCCTCTCCTATTTATATTCCAGCCTCTTATTCAAATTAATGTATGGTTACTAGGGTTAGTTGGATTCTAGCAACCATATTGCTGAAACTGCAAACTAAAAAGCTGCTGAATAAAGAGCTAAATAACTCAAAAACCACAAATAAATGATACCCAAATGAATTTCACCCTCTATCACCCTGATCACTAAAAAGGTTCCAGGTCCATTAAAGATATATTAAATTTGCACCAATGCATAAATGTAATAAAATGAAAGATGTAGGATTCCAAATTATTCGCATTGTGAAGTTTTTTTTACTGACTATTATACATTCCCCCATTTATATTCTGACAACAGTATCCTTTTAAATGACTATTCAGTATTTTCCTTCCCTTGAAACCCAAACTTTTACTTATAGCCAAGTTCACTGAAATGGCCTACTGTATAGCTGTAGTCAGCAGCACAATTTGCTCTGAGATAGAAATCACTTGTTTGTATTATTAGATTTCATATATATGTTATTAGATTTTGCTTATAAATCCCTGACATATTTAGTATCCCTGATAGCTATCTGATTATCTATGTAAGTTGTCCAAGAACACAATTTGATTATAATCTCAGCCAGGAAAGAACCTCATTTCCTCTTGTCAGATTTGTATTATATGCACATAATGTACTTCCAAGTTTGTGAATTGCAGTGCAGTCCTAATACTCAACTGCCTAAATAACGATACATCATTTTAGTCCAATTAAAGGCATCTTAAAGTCCAACCATCCCTTTTCTCCTTGAATCATCAGCCAAATATTAGTTTGCACCTAAAGCATTATGAATATCTGAGAATTATTTGATGAAGACAGACCAGAATTGTGGTCCCCTTCCTATACTATTACAGATATGGAATCTAATATCTTGGAAACCTGTTATCCAGAAAGCTCCAATAGACTCTATTATAACAAATAATTCATATTTTTTTTAAATTATTCTATAATATATAATATATAATATATATATATTATTAAATAATACTTTGTACCTGACTAAGATTTAATTAATCCTTATTGGAGGCAAAACAAATGTATTGGGTTTATTTCATATTTTTTATGCTTTTTAGCAGACAGAAGGTATGGAGATCCAAATAACGGAAAGACCCCTTATCCAGCAAACCACAGGTCCCAAGCATTCTGCATAACAGGTCCCATGCCTGTGCTGTCTAAGCAGCACCCAGACAATTATGTTTAATATGCATAAACGTATCTATCTATCTATCTATCTATCTATCTATCTATCTATCTATCTACAGTATTTTGTATGTATTCTCTCTCACTATAATATTTTTATATATGTGTTTGTATAAAAGTTGATCCATCTGCAGGGAACACCATTATAGTAATAGTACGTAACTGTTGTGTCACATTCAATGTATTTCTTTTTGCTTCATTTGATTTTGCTGCAAATGCACTGCCCTTGAGCTGCAGCATTTCTTGTATACACAGCCCTTTCTATGGAAGTATGATTTTTATAATGCATAATCCATAAATGCTATATTTAATATCAATAAACACTTTTTAAGCTATGGCAACAGTAAAATACATCAGCCAAGAAGATACACAAATTGTAAGGCTAGATGGCACCTTAAACAAATGCAAATGCAAAGCTTGTCTTTTCTGACCCCCATTGGGAACATACTTGGGAAATCATCATATGACTACAGGTCTGTTAAAAGTTATAGCACCCTGGTTAATTGTATCATTTGTCATGATGCTTTGATGTAGGCTTCAGTTTCTGTTATGTAATGTAGTTTAGGTTTAGTATTTGAAATAATTTTCCTTTATGTAGATGGAACGATCTGTCACCTTTTCCCAGTTCCTTGGTGCTAAAGAGCAATTTTTTGAGGGGCATTTCTAATGTGAACAAAGGGGCCTGGCGGAATGCATCCACAAGTACTCAATGGATTGCAGGAAAGTTCGTGTAGTGCCAATGTTTTTAAAATGTTTATGGTCTCAGCTTGGTCATTCCAGGGACGGAAAATCTGATGAAGAGGGAAGGTTTGTGTAGAGAGAGAGAGAGAGAGAGAGAGAGAGAGAGATCCTTGAGGCAAACTGGACAGCTTCAGATGGGTTTCCTTTGCTTTTCTATTGATCAGTTGGAAAGCAGGTAGGATTTACTTTGGCAAAAAGTCAGATTTAATGGGACTGTGTTTTTTTTCTATATTTTGATAATATACAGATCAAAGAAAAAGTATCACAGTTTCCACTTATTAATTACAGTGTCCAACACTCTGCATTTATTAATCAAGTCTAATATCAAGTATATGTGGTTTACATGGAAATCTTTAAACTTTTTAAATCCTCGTTTGTTGTCTCGCCTTTTGTAAAAGAGAGATGTTTGGGGGGGAGAGTACAAAGATAATTCTGGGTGACTGAAAGTTTATGCTAGTGTCCTAAAGTCAGAGAGATTTAGGGCTGGGACACACTGGGCGATTTTGGGAATTTTAGTCGCCTGGCGACTAATCGCCGCGACTTTCCACGAATGCCTCCCCTCGCTCTGCGCCTGGCTAAAATGAAAAATCGCCTGTGCTTATCACATGCGGCGATTCGTTTTCCGAAGTCGCCCGAAGTTTCCTCAGGAGACGGCGCACTCTTGGAGTCCACTTTAAAGGAATCGCTTATTCTTCAGATTGTAAGTAAAACACTTTATTCAAACATCTTGATACAATGCAAACCCAGCGATATGAGGTCTGATGCGTTTCGTGTCACTGCACTTCCTCAGAGGTCAGACCTTATGGCGCTGGGTTTGCAGTGTATCAAGATGTTTGAAAAAAGTGTTTTACTTACAATCTGAAGAATAAGCGATTCCTTTAAAGTGGACTCCAAGAGTGCGCCGTCTAAACGATTGGTATGTGCCACTGCGACACCTTCAATTACATTGAGAATAAGAAACAACAGCCTGTCAGAAAGCAGTTTCATCCTAAAGTGCTGGCTCTTTCTGAAAGCAAATGACCAGGCAAAATGACTTCAGATGGCTGCCTACACACAAATATTAGGGCATGGACACACATGCGGATCTTAGCTGTATTTTACGCATGGTTCGTATGGCAGTTTTTAAAAGAGTTGACCGTCGCGTATAAAAAAAAATCCAGCTCTTGGGTTAGGAATTAAATTTTACATGGTAAAATTAATTGCAGTGTAAACAGTGTAATTTAGAAATAAAAACTACACCATAAAAATCATGACAGAATTGCTTAAAGAAGCACTTGCACCCCAGTTTTGCTCTACTCTTAGTGCTGGAGTTCAAATCTGGCTTCAGTGCGGCATAAGGAGGCAAAGAGCAATCAATAGCGGCCTTTTTTGAACTTTGCACACTGGATGGTGCACGGTAAATGACCCCTGATGTCTTCAAATGTTTCTTGTTTAGTGCCAGTATTTATATGAGTAAATGCCCAGAAGACAGTGGGGAGAGTTCCTGGACACTTTTTGCACTCCAGCAGAGGTTGCTTAAGTTTGAAAACATAGTCTACTTGTGGGGCTATTGTATTATCAGGTAACAGTGTTTTCAAGGTTTTTGCAACTACTTGGGCAGTATGACATTGCTGATATAATTAAGTGCTTGTGCAATGTGTAAGGCTACCTCTATATGTACCCAATAAACATTTTGAATTTTACACATCTGATGGGAGCACTGCTCTTCTTCTATCTGAAGCCACAGGGTGGTGCACCTGGGCCTCTTCCAAACGTTGGTGAGTTAAGTGAATCTACTTTGGGACCTTGATCTTCTCTTTACTGCTGATACCTGTTTCTGATAATTGTTTCTTGTTTTCTACTATACGGAATCAAATCAGGTTTTTTTTTTCTGATCTCCAAGCAGAATATTGCATACTGAGGAGATGGTTTTGGGATAGGATGCCATGGTTTTCAAATTCTGTATAGAGAGGGTCATTGAGCAGTGAAATAAGTGAGCATAAAGGTATGTGTTGGTGGGTGAGGAATTCTGTTTGAACAGTTTTTTCAAAGTTCATTTAATTTGAGCTGTGATCCCAGGTGGATCTTTTTTCCTTTATATAGCATTTCTATGCACCTCTTTCTCAATCCCTATACTGCTCACTTTATTGCTGTTGTGTTTAAAGAATTCTTGAGTTTCAGAGAAAATTTTATTGGGCACATCTGGATCTATAAGACGTTTGTTGCTATGTTTCCAGATGTCTATCTTACGGCTGTTGTTTAGTGCTGAATTGCATAGCGCTGCCATAGAAGTCGGTACAGCAGTTCTATGGAAGAGGTTCTGGGAAGAGGTTGTGCAGGGGCTTTTATTCACACTTTTATTAATCTGCTCTAAATGGCAGGTGTCTCCCTATAAAGGAGGAAATGTTCTCCCACTTGGAAAAAAAACTGGCATACCCTACAAACATCCCTTATTTGCAGCAAAGTTTGTTAATTTACAAAGATCAAATAAGCCAGATAGAAACAAATTCATCATGGAAATTCCATATGGATATGGAATGGTAGCTCCTTGTATTTAAACTCCTATTAGACACTAAGCACATTTCTTTTCTGTGTGGCTGGGCCACCTTGGACTTTCCGGCTTATCTGGACACAGGCTAGACAGAATATATAATTCTCCACCTGCTTAAGGTGTATTAAATGAGGATCTTGATTAATGTGACATAGCCATTTTGTTTGAACAAGTCCATTTGGATATTATTTTGATCTGGAGACCATACACAGTGTGACTGGGGCCTTATTAGTTCAATCATTATATACTCCATTACAAGCCAATAGTTGTTTTGTAAAATGTATCACTGCTTTCTTGTCTGTTTACGAACAACCCCCCCTGTCTTCCAAGACACAGTTCACAGTCATAATTAGGAAGAAGTACATAGGTGGCTGCAACCTGGTAAGAAAAAGCTTCATTGCAGGACAATAAATATTTTTCTTTGGCAATTTAGCTGTTGTTTCTAGGTGCTTTATGTAGAAATCAATAAATAGCAGATAGAGGTTAGATTCAATATAGATAACAACATTAGGGTGGAAGGGGCAGGGATTAAATAGATAAGAGCATTATAGACATGCACAATATAAGATTAAGGAGTGAAAAAAAGATTATGGATTGTGAACGATATTATTGATATGGTGGACAGTATATAAGCACTACATGAGGTTGGTTGCAGTGCCTCTACAACATGGAATCCAACACTTACAGCCTAAGAGAAGAAAAATTACACTTTATTGCTCTTCTGATGGATTAAGTGCAAGTAATTCCCATTTTGTACCTGTCAGATTGAAAGCGTTAATAACTATACAGCAGCGCTCAATGTAGTAAATATGAAAGCTATTCCCTTTGCGACCCACTGATCTGGGTGTTTTAAACCTGTGTTAAAAGAAGCAGAAGGCAGAAAATAGGGCTTTTATCAGAAACAATTCTAGGATAAAAAACGTGGAAATTCTATATATTGCTGCTTTAAAAGTGTGGCACCCTCAGTACAGCACTTTAGCTCATGGCTTTTAAGTTAAACACCTTTAGGCTGTTAATTTCAGAATGATACCACAAGTGAAACCTGTGCTGGAGTAAATGTGCTGCAGGCAGATTACAAATCATTAACGTTCCATACGTTTTTATAGATAACAGTATCGGTTAACGTCTAGCAGTTAGTTTCCTGTTCATATTTGCTTTTTTATTTGTGCTCTAAAACCACTGTAGGCTATATTGAAAGAGATATTGGGACTCATTTATAAACAGAGCATCAGGACTTAAGGCACAATTGTCTTCTATCATGTCAGAATTAGTTGAGCAGGAGAAGAGTGGTGAGAAGCAGAAAAACTTGCCCTGAAAGCTCTAATTGCAAAATCACACTGCTAGATGCAAGATTAGTTTTTGTGGAGAAGGAATGGGGTACACTAGGGTGAACCTGCTTTGCCCGGTGCACCCTTTTAAAATGGTATCCCTGTTATCATCACCTGTATCACCTGTATAGTACATCTGAAATATTTGGTCAAACCACCATTTCACTGCTGCCTTTTATCTAACACAACTGTTATGGTTCAGCAAACAACTTTCCCAACTGCATTGATCTGGCCAGTCTTAACGTTGTTGCACAAAGCATTAGTCTGTTGAAAAGCATCACAAATGACTTCACTGCTGATTGGTGGTAATATTTAGATCAAAAATGTCCAACATGTCACATAAACCGTGCCAAGTCACCCAACCACAACCACACAAGGTGCTCTGTAAGCTGCTCTGTAAGCTCCTTGGCTGCTATAGTTCATTAATGCCCACTAACTAACTCTCCATGCAGTGGATTTGCTGTAGACTTTCAGGGCTCATATACTAGAGTGAATTTAGGGGAAAAAAAGAGTAAATTGTCTGGCACACTGGCTGCCACTGGGGTGATATGAAGAAAGGAACTTATCTGTACATCATTCACATAGTCATCTCAGGAGCACATGTGAATAAAAGTTGTATCTGTAAAGCATTATGAAAGGGTTAATCCATTTCGGAACTACCGAGGGGTGATTGCACCAATGCTCTCACTCCCCTCAGGGCCCATCGTGGCTCACACACAAGCAAAACCCCTGTGAAAATCATCTCTGGAAGGGGGGCCCAGCTGCATGGCCTGCACAGTTGCTCTGCAATAGCACTGGGGCCAAGTAAAATTGTAAAAGAAACAACCTACTTTAATCTATCTCCTACCATTCATCTACACTGATTGTATGGACAAAAGCAGCAAGATATCAAAATGACACTTGTATATACCTGGTCAATCAATTGCATAACAGGTGTGCCTTGGCTGCTAAGAGCAAAGCAAGCCCACTAATTATTGCCTACCCCAATGTAACATTATAGTCTAAACAGATGGCAGACACTAAGAAAAAAATCATTAAAAAAGTCACTTCTGCAATTATATAACGTTTTTCAATCTCAAATCCGAAAGATCTTTTAATATTTGCTGTAGACTCAATTTTACTTTTTTTCAATGCACAATGCTTGAGAAATAGCAGGAAGATTATTACTTATTTTCTGTGACCCTTCATGGACAAGGACACTGGGCATACAGCCAAGCTAATATAAAGGCAGCCATAATAATGTATATATAAGACCATCATGCCTCTGATTAGTTGCTACTGATTGGCTGAGCTGGAACATTCCAGTGCATAGTAACAGAAAAATATCCAGCTAATCGAAACACCCACCATTAAACTCCTACATCCTGGTCAGTCCAGTTGCCTATTGCCATCGTTGAAAACCTGCAATAAACTGGGTAATTCTGCAGCACTAATGACCTTCAAACATTAATCAGTATAGGAAAGGAGCATCTCTCTGTTCTTTATGTAGATATATATTCAAGTATAAATAAAGAAAAGATAATTTACAAGATTCTATGCAAAAGGGGGCAGATTTACAAAAGGGAGAAGTGAACTAGCGAACATTCACAAGAAATTTCATCCGCAGGGACATAACAGGTGTAGACCGCCGCTAGCGTACTTTCACGCCCTATTGTAAGGCACAGGTTTGCTCAGGCAAGCGAGCAGGGCATAGAGGAGGGGCAGACAACATTTGATTGACAGCTGAGATTTTTAAATGAGCTTACAACAGCTATGAATGCTTTAATAAAAAATAGAAATTGGATTTCATGTTTAATTTGAAAAGGACTTTTATTATACAGATTTTAGTGTCTGGGTGACAGGTCCACTTTAATTTAACCATTAACCTTCTGTGTCGTATTGTATCAAATGCTTTAGAAACCTTTAAATAGATTACAACCACTGCCACCCCAGTGGATGTCTAGGTTTCAGCTCAACCATTTCATTCAAGTATCTGTTTTTTTTATTATCTCTTAAAAAAGCTTTTCTGTCACTGATGTCAAACTAACAGGTCTATAGTTTATCATGCTGAAAACATCAACCCTTTTTGAAAAGTGGCACCATATTAGGAATTTGTTATCTCTCAGCACTGTGCCAAACATTAAGTAAAGAGATTTGGCAAACACAGAGCCCAGGCTTGTTTAATACCCCGGGATGCATAACATCTTGTTCTGGACCTTGGTTTACCTTCATACAGAATGTTCTAGTCTTTTAATTTTGCCCGAGTCCCCCATGCATCAATACTTACATTATCGGGTCTGCTATAAAGGAGAAGTTCACTACCATCCCCGTTTCATTAGTTTCAGTAAGACCCAATTAGCAATTGATTAACTAGTGTTTGCCTATTTAGAAAGAACCCTAATATCCCATTTGAGAGGATTATGAGAACTTACAGCCTTGCCTTTCATTATGTTTTTGATATCCCTGGGCTTTGCAATATTTCAATTATTTTCTGAAAATTGAAACATAGTCTCAAGGAGGAGGATTCTGTATACATGCAGGGGCTGATTGTCTAGCAAAATGCTTGATTGCCTAGCAAAATGCTTGATTAGACTGGATATTGTCTGAGCAAATTTTCGCCTGGCGAAGTGTCGAATTTTCGCAGGTTAGTAAATTTCCCCCTTTGTGTTCCCAGAATGGAGGCCAACGAGTTGTGCCTCTGTTGAATAAAAAGAAGGCAGATTAAGGACTAGGTCTGATGCATATCTCCTTATAACATATTTAATCAACAGGCTTTCGATCATATTTGTTATCACAAATAAGTAATACAATTTGAGAGAAGGACCAAATGATAGAAAAAAAGAACATGTTTGATTTTAGGAATAACAAGCCAAGCCCCCTTTAAGAGCACAGCCCCCAAAAAATAACAGTTTGAATTGGGTGATACACAGTTATTATAGGGAGAAAATAAAATACCCTGCAAAGCAAGTGACTGGTATATACCACGCCTTTGCATTATTTACCCAGAGAGATTTCTCTCCTTGATAAACACACCCTAAGGTGCTCTTCATCCAAGTAGAACAATGGTATTAATTTGTGTTGAGTATTATCCAGTTACTATTCCATATCAATGCAATAAACAGCTCTATCCACTTATTTGACAAATTGAAACAATGATTTTATACCACTGTTACGTTAAAATAACTATTTTTGCGAAAACGATGTTTAGTGCAAATTTTAAAATACTCAAATTTGGTGTCTCGCTATTCAACAGAAACTCCACATTATCAATGGCATCCTCTGACTGTCTAAAATTGCTTAATTTAATTCTAATTTGCTGGATAATGAGCTTTTCTCTTGAAGAAGGAGAGCCACACACGCCATAGATTTTGAAAGGAATGTAACAACTGCAAGCTAAACTTCATTACAGCTGCATAACCATTAAAATGTTAGCGATTTAAGACTTAAACTGTATCACGGTATATGTCATTGTCTTTCCAGTTTTGGAGTATAGCTGGAAGGTATCGCTCAGGGAGTATGGTACAGCTGTAGTTTGTTACAAGTATGACATCTCTAAAAATGTATAAATTCTGTGTTCATTATCTGCACCCGTTAATCAAAGAAACATAGGCAAACACCACTGTGTCCTTGTTCCTATAGCAGGTAGGAAAGAATAGAACTAATTGGATGATATGTATCTGTTATCTGCAGTTCTAAGGGGGGTTTACAATTGTTTTCAAGAGCTTTTCCTCCTTTTTTGTGATTCTGCGGCATTGGAATAACAGAATAGTTCATAAAATAAAGTCACAGGAGGATTATTCCAATAAAAATAAATAGAGTGTATGCCAAAAAGGCAAACAAGCCATTCTGTGCGCCTACCTGCTCCATTTATTTTAACTAGTGCGGTATTTATAGAACACAAAACAGCAGGGAGCGGGGGATGGAAATGCATTCTCACTCGTTAGGGAATGACTAAATGACTCATAAAAGCACAAATTAAATACACATCTGCCTGGAAGAAGCCAAAACTACTATAGGATATTTTGCTGCAAGCCGTGTGCTGTGTGGGGTTAATAAAAGCAGTGTCAGGCTCTGATGCTGAGAATTATTATATTTATACCATTTTTTTGTCTCCTTTTCCCTCACTGCCTGTCTTTCATCCTTTGTGCACCAGTGTGTGCCTATTTATTGTGTTTTTATGCTCTGTCCCCAACTATTTGTTTATCATTCCTTGTTCAGTGTCACTTTTTTTTATTGATTTTCTCATATTCTTTTTAATTGATAGTTCCCATACTAAATGTTTATGTCTGTCACTTTCACTGTTAGTATACCACCTTTTCACTTTGACCTTGGCTGCCTCAGCCTTGGTTTCTTTGATAGTGTTCTTCTTGGTTATGTCCTTTTTTCTAACTATTTGCTTTTATTGCTCTTATATTACGCACATATTTTACCCACATTTCTTTATTTTTTTGCATTGTCTGCTTCCCAATCTTTCACAAACCCTTTGGGGCAAATTCACTAAACGCGAAGTGGCTAACGCTAGCGCAAATTCGCCAGCGTGACGTCATTTCGTTACTTTGCCAATTTACTAACGGGCGCTGATGTAAATTCACTAGCGAAGTGGACCTACTCTAGGGCTACTTCGCACCCTTACGCCAGGCGAAGTTCCGCTATGGCGAAGGGACGTAACTACGCTAATTCACTAACTTGCGCATTTTCATGAACGTTAACTCTTGCGCCAGACTTGCCTTCGTCAACTGAGACCAGGCAAAGTAGAAGTAGAAGATAGGGCTTGCTTAAAAAAAAAGTTGAAATTTTTTCTAAGTCCCATAAAATGCTGGCGTCTTTTCCTTTTTTAAGGGTGATACGCTGAAAAAGATTGTACATTTTGGTACATTTTGGGGGTACCCTCCTTCCCCCCTACATTTCCTAACATATGGCACCTAAACTATACAGTGGGCACATGTATAGGGCAAAATAACAACTCTATTTTATTTTATGAAGGTTTCCCAGGCTTATGTAGTGTAATGTATTTGCTGCAACATGTACCTTCATTGTACTTTAACTTGGCACCGTATGCAAATTAGGCATCGCTAGCGTAACTTGGATTTGCTTGACGAATTTATGCTAGCGCAACTTCGCTACCGTTCGTCTCCCTGAGCGCAACTTCGCATTTTAGTGAATTTGCGTAGCGCTGGCGAAACTACGCCTGGCAAAGTGCGGCGGAGTGTGGCGAAGGCATCGCTAGCGCATTATTGCTGCTTTATGAATTTGCCCCTTTATGCGTTATCTTTCTCATGTAATTTTCTCTCTATCAACTGCTTCTTTTCTTTCATTCATCCCTGAAGAGGATCTTTGAGTAGCCTCGAAAATTTGCAGTTTGCAGCTATTCGATTAGGTAACCAAGGTATCAGTTATCATATTTATTTTCCTTTTTTGGAGAACAACCTTGTTTTCCTTGCAGATTTTCTACCATTTGTTCTCTTTGATTATTCCACTTGTTTTTCTTCCCCACTTTTAAGGTTCAATGTCACACAGGTATCATTTCTCACATTCACCATGTTCATTCCACCAATAATTTGCTGCTTCAAGAGGTAGCACAATGTTTTACAAGAAAAAACAAAAGAGGGGTTCTGGGAGGTTTATCTGGAATGATATGAGCACAATCTCTTTAACAAGCATATTAATTGTTCTCTGTTACATTAGGAATCACAATTAGACAATAGCCTTTTTTGTCTTTCTGGCTTGTGGGTCAGGGGGACATAAATGACTCAGCATTTACTTTGGTGTCATGACAATAACAGAAAAGATGCCACTAAATACATCAATTAACAGTAAAAAAATGAAGATTTCCTGTAGATTCAATTAACTACAGACAAATGCAGACGAATAAGGCTGAATCTGGACCCTGTGGCATGTGCCACTGCTTAGTGTTACACATATTTAGTGCTCTTATTTAACAAATGTTAGTTACCAGTGCCACTCACACTGTCCCCAGCTATTTGGGGTTTTTTTTGAGGGGGGGGGGTGCTACCTAGTCACTAGTGAAAATAGATTCACTCAACTATTTTATATTCTAGAAATTGTTTACAAGTGTGTGTCTGAAATTATTTATCTGACTTTTTGAAACTTGCAAAATGACCCTGGACGGAAGTAAACCAATAATGGCATCACATATATTCTATGTCTGTTTCTCCAGAAATACACCCATGGTCTGAAGAATCACAGAAAAAAACTATCATCATTATTAGGACCCCCTTGCCTTCCACAACAAGTGGTGAGAACCCTTCTCTGTCTATCTAAGATGCTCTCCACACACTGTGTTTGCATGAAATTGACATGGGAGCCATTATTTTCCACAAACAACAGTTAGGAGCTTCTCTAACAACTTGATTCTTTTTTAGCTCTGCAAAAACATATACCTTATCCTAACAGCATTTTGGTGTTCTTATTACAAATCAAAACCACTAGATGTTGACATTTTCCATTTTGCTGTGATGCCTTCTATATTGTTCCCAAGATAAATCTGACTCTTCCTCTCTTGTGTTTTCTCTGATTCTTTCTGTTGGCTCTTCTATTTATCTCTTTCAGCGTCTTCCTTCCTTTTATCCATTTACAACCTTTGTCACATCCACTTTATCTCACTTCCTCATTCCTTATGACAAAAGGGCACCAAAAATAGTTTTAAGTAAGACATTCTATGGAGCTTCCTCAGTATATTATTGTGTATTTATTATTATTGAGTAAACATGGATGTGTACTTCTTACTGAAATACTATGTGCATTGTTGCCCCAGAATGAAGGCATACCTCGCAAATGTCCCATTTTCAGTTGGACAGTCCTGCTTTTGACAGCTCAACCTGCATTCCCACATTTGTACTGAAATGTCCCGACTTTCTCTGCACTGAACAGCCAGAAAAAGATACAAAGTTTCTAACTTAATTGGCTTTTGGCAGAGAGCCCAGAACAGCCACCAGGTGCAAATAAGATACTTTTGTAACAATTTTGAGATAAGCAAATGAGTAATTGCAACAATTTAACAATTCACCTTCATTAGCAAAACTGTAATAACTGAAAAAAAAACACAGAAATATGTTTAAACTTTCATAACCTGCCAAATTTTGTAAATTGAACATAGTAATTAGGGAGTGTGGCCACGAAAATGGGCGTGGTTGGCAACTTTTTTGTCCTCTTTTATTTCCAAAAATTAGGGAGGTATGGGAAGGGAAAAAATAATATGTGGAGGGGCCTCTCTCATAGTCCAGTAATTTTCTGCCCCTAAAAATCATGGATCATGGTTATAAGACTATGGTGTTTGATTGGTCTCCTTCTACAGCCATATTTGAGGCTTTAAGAAAAAATTCATTTAAAAATTACAAAAAAAAACCCAGCTAATATTTAATTTATAATACTGGCTGCCTATGCAGGAGCACACTGTTTAAAACACTTGATTGATAAACAAAACGTCTCAGAAGTGGTAAAAATAAACTCCACTTGTCCTCATTTTACAGTGAAATAAAAGCAGCCAAGTGTTATTAGCAGTTCTGAGGTGTTTGAGAGGAAGCTAAAGGGAGGTTTTAATTATAAGAAAAGGCAGTTTTTTGACAACTATGTAGAATTATGCCTTTCAATACAGGCAACAGTCCCAGGCTGTACACAACAATGGGCTTTTAGCTAATATCAATCTAATTCTTTGCATAAACCACAGAGCAGCATCCGCTACACAATGGCCATTATTAACGGTCAGGGTAACCTTTAGTTTATATTTCATCTATTATGTTTAACGCTTTTATTTTTTATACAAACGATAAGGCCCATTTATTATTGTGTGTATTTTTGTGAATTAGAAGTCCTTTAAACTCAATTTGCTTTCCTTTGTAAAAAAAAACAAAACATGATTATTATCTTATTTAAGCCACAATGTCAAAAAACCCCTCTGTTTTTAAACTCCAAAATTATTCCCCGAAAAATACTAATTGAAATGTTATTTTCTACTGCAAAAGAACGAGAATAATGCAAGAATATTATGGATTAAAAAAAAAGAAAGAAATGTGGTAACGGTAAAACAGGAACATGCATACTATTTGAAATATGAGAGAGAAGGCAATACAGCAAAGAGCTCCACCACAAAAATGGTGAGGTGGTGGTATAAACATTAAACATACATTGATAGTTACATAGTTACAAAAAGACCAAAGTCCATCAAGTTCAACCCCTCCAAATGAAAACCCAGCATCCATACATACACCCATCCCTACTTTTAATTAAATTCTATATACCCATACCTATACTAACTATAGAGCTTAGTATCACAATAGCCTTTGATATTATGTCTGTCCAAAAAATCATCCAAGCCATTCTTAAAGGCATTAACTGAATCAGCATCACAACATCACCCGGCAGTGCATTCCACAACATCACTGTCCTGACTGTGAAGAACCCCCTACGTTGCTTCAAATGAAAGTACTTTTCTTCTAGTCTGAAGAGGTGGCCTCTGGTACGGTGATCCACTTTATGGGTAAAAAGGTCCCCTGCCATTTGTCTATAATGTCCTCTAATGTACTTTTAAAGTGTAATCATGTCCCCTCGCAAGCACCTTTTTTCCAGAGAAAACAACCCCAACCTTGACAGTCTACCCTCATAATTTAAGCCTGACAGGGCCGGATTTACCTTTTGTGCTCCCCTAGGCCCAGCTGCTGTGCCGCCCCCCCCCTCAGAAGCGAATCTTAACCCAAATAAAAACAGACAATAAACTGGAAATAATTGTGTATATGGCAGGCAGCTAATTATAACATAAAAAACCCTTTTAAAAAAATTCTGCAAGCTGCAGACACATTTGTTAAAGCCTGTTTGAATTGGCTCATATTATTATTTTAGTCAGCAGACAGCTCAGATTGATATAATAATTATTACTTAACCTACCAAGTGGAACTGTGGAAGATAATATATTTACAATAAAGGAAAAAAAGTACAGAAATCAAATCCTGCCTGCTGACTGTGGCCCGGCTGCACTTTTAAATTGCAGATAACACTGCACTTGCTGACTTGCAGCCAAGCAGGCAGCAGCCACCAGCCAAATCTATCCTGTGCCGTGTGTGCGTGCTGTACACAGAGAGATCCGTGTCCGTGTGGCTTGCAGAGTCTGTGATGCGAACAAAAGCGCGGCCGTGCGCATAGTGACGTCACAACATTGTGTGATGACGTTCCTTGCGCACAACCAGGAAGAAGATACTGTATATGTGCTGGCCTGGCGGTTCCCTCTTCTCTCTCTGTGTTTAGTTGTCTACTCTTCTCGGCTCTTGGGGGCGATGGCGATCATGGCAAGGAAAGTACTTTGGCGAGGAAAGTTTGGGGCTTATACTGATAGTTATATAGATGTAAGGGGTGCCTGCTTGCCGCCCCTAAACATCTTGCTGCCCTAGGCCCGGGCCTAGGGGGCCTCTCCCTAAATCCGGGCCTGAAGCCTGACAGCTCTGAGTACATCTTGGAAAAATGGTCCATTGTATTTAACTTGTGGTTATCCTTTTTCGGGACATACTCTATAGCCAAACATTTTCTTAAAGTGTGTTACAAAGTCACGACAGAATAATGTCTTTGTAACAAACTTTTTTGTCCAAATGGATTAAAGTCAATGGGAGTCAAAATTATTTTTACACGTTCGACTTTTTTTTTCGCAGCAAATTTTTTCTCTGGCGAATTTTTGCAGCAGTTTCGCGAAACAATTTACAAGTGGCGAAATGCAGAAATTCGCCACAAATCCATGCCTGGCAAATAAATTCGCCCATCACTACGCACAAGTAAAAGGGTTAACTTTATTCCATAAAAGGCCCCAGTATTGACATTCACAACATTACTCCTGTAACCATGGAGCCAACAAAATAATAAAAAAAATATCGGAATGTATCCAGTCTTTTATCACAGGCATCTTTTCTTTGGGAAGCCCCAAGGTTAGGCAGACTTTTTAATTACCTTCAAAATGAATTAACCTATTTACTGCCAGAAAGTAAAGCAAGGTATTTCAGCAGGTCTTATCTCACGCTGCAGCATCTACATTATTCATTACTGAGATCCATTTTTCTTGTTGTACATCAATGAATACATGAACATACTGTAACTGCACAAAAAAAGAGAAACCATATCTGCCTTTCTGCTATGATCCTTAATGTAATACATGTAAAACCTATAAACAAAGCAAATATCAGTCCATTCTGAGACTTTATTTTAAAAATGTATCTATTTTATAATGCTTATGCCTTTCCAAATAAAGTTAATAATATACAATTTCTGTAAGAAGCCTTTATGTGTCTGGCACTAATATTTGAAACAGGATACAAAGTGGTGTTCTGGACATACCACTTAAATTTTCAAACCCTCTTGTCTAAAGAAAATCTGAAAAAACATATATATATACAGATATGGAACCTGCTATTTTACGGATAAGAAATTTGGAACCCATTAATTTGGAACCCATACCGTAAGTCTGCTAAATAATCATTTGAACATTAAACCATATAGGATTGTTTTGCCTTGAATCAAGTTCAAGGTACTGTTTTATTATTACAGAGGAAAAGGAAATAATTTTAAAAATTTTTATTTCATTAAAATGGAGCCTATAGAAGATGCCCTTCCCTTAATTCGAGCTTTCTCGATAATGGGTTTTCAGATAATGGATCCCATACCCCTATTGGTAAAGTGTTTATTAACCAGTATGCTTGAAACAAAGGGGTTTTTTCATATACATGACCTTTCCTTAACTTGCAGCTACTAGGGCTACTAGAAACCTTTAAAACAAAAAACCCCTATAATATTAGCTAGTTTAAATAAAACAAAATACTATTTTATTATCACAGAGAGAACGAATGTTAGTAACAAAATAAATATTTTTAAATCAGATAATTACCATCTTGATAGTGAAGAATAGAAGGAACAGCTCTTAATAAGTTGTCCTATAACTTACCAGAAATGAGAAATGCTAAAGACGTTTCGTTATGTGAGCGATTTCTTGCAGCTCTGCTTGCAGAAGGAGGTGGACAGAAAACAATGACAGTAGGTGTTACTAATGCCAGGTTGTGTACAGGAACCAAAAATCTACATACAATGCATCTACTGTACTGCTCTTTTATTGTGTCTGTTGTCAAAGAAACTATATATTTTCACATATACAAAAACGAATGCAAAGATTTGTATGCTTGACAAAGGGGTTTACCCCGAAACGTTGCACTTTCACAAATGAACTTAGCAGGGCTTGTCCCTGCTTGGATCTGCCCTGAGTGCCAGTGAAATCATTTGTACTAACGGAATTTGGAGGTTCCCAAAGCCTTCTTCACCGGTCACCGGGCATTCACTCCATGGAGAGCCAGGGTGTTCAAGCGTGGTAATACTTTACAATTTCTCAGTGCTATCATTAATAACTTTACCTGACTTGTTTTTCTTGCATGCCATGCTTGTATTGATTAAAAGAGAAGTCATTCCTGCCTGTACCCAGTCTTGCCTATTCTGGCTCTAGACATGTCCACTTCCAGTCTTGTGGGATCCCAAAAATACAAATGTCTCTACTGAGAATTTAGTTCTCAAGGTTATCAACTTTTTTTTTGGTAAAAGCAAGATTTGCATTAGTCCGAATGTATCTCAAATCTTGGATTTTTTAAACTTATTTATTACATTTTCCCTAAAATTTGCTTTGTGGGAAAAAATCAAATTTTCAAGTTTTTATCAGATTTTTTATAGATTTTCACAATTTTTTTGGATTTTTCACCTGAAAACTCAGATTTTTGCCCAAAAACTTTGGGTTATTGCATGAAAATCAGCGCACATCAAAGTAAATAACCCCCTTCATCTTGACTTTCATTCTATTAATTTGATAGCTGAGAGCTTCAGTCAGTTGAGTGTCTACTTATAAGCGTTTTCCATCTAGAAGAGGCCCCAGTACAACTGTTAGTTCTGCCAGTTCATACCTGGTGGGGAAAAGTTTAAATGACCCAGTGGTGAGTGGGTGATTATTTATTGGATATTTATTGAAAAACAGCTGTGGCTGTAAGGTTTCATATATGTGCATGCCATTTAACTATAGCAAGCAGTATAATGGTGCAGTACTAAGGGTGGAAAACATACTACTAACTATTTAAGTTACTGAAGGATATTTTCCAGTCTTCATTCTACTGTGGCATTAGAGGCATTTCCATGGATTTCTGGTGGACAGGATGAACAACAGCAAGTGCAGTTCCCACCTTTGGACTTCTAAGGTTGTCTTTTTCCAATTGACCTGGTATTGTAAGGCTTACAGCAAGGAGCCGCTGTTACTGCTGTTAGCCACTCTGAGGGAAGTGGGTATGGTGGAAACTCAGGGGTGTACCCATAGACAATTGGAGGCGAAGACATGAAGTTGATGTTTTAATGGCACACAGAAAACAAAAAGCAGGATCAGGCAAAAAAGGAATAAACAGGGTCAGGCCAAGGTCGTTATCAGGAAATCCACAAAGGTAAGGATAAAATTGGGAACACGGGAATTTCGAGGTACTTACTCAGGAACAAGGAACAAGGTTTTCAAAAACAAGGTTATCAGGAATCAAGGTTTTCAGGAATCAGATCGGCAGGTCATACAGGAACAAACAATCACATTCAATGACTCAGCCCTGAGCAAGGCTGGGTTTATAAAGGGAAGGTGATGGGGAATAGGAAATACATGAGGGTAATGAGAAAGGAGGAGACATACTGGGAACAGGCAGAGTCATGGACATTGATGAAGAGATCAGGACCAGCCCCAAGAGCCTCCGGTGGCTCACGTGGTAAATGCAAGTGACAAGGAGCGCACCTCTCAGAGTTTGAATCCCAGGCTGATCCTGACAGATATCTTGCCCCATGCATAGTTGATGTTGTTAACAGAACATTACCAGAAAGAATATCAGAAGGAGGGTTTTGAGCTGAAAATGTTCTATTGACTAAAATACTGGCATCAAGTCCCAAATATCTTACAGCTCAATACAACTTTGGGCAAAGAGGCTTGTTGGAGAGAAGAAGGGTATCTGTACCTGAGATATGTTGCATACAATGGTGTCTAATAAATGTTAAAGTATCTATGCCACAGCTGTTAATGTATTGTCTCACGCAGTGAGATACACCATTACCCATCCAGACCGGTGTAGTGAGGTGATGAGAATTTGAGGAATGAACAGTTTCTTAGGTTTTTGCATCTTGTCTAGAAGTATATTTCAGACAGAAGTGTCTGAAATGTTCTGGTAACTATACATCTGCTAAACTGAGGTTCATTAGGCCCTTAAACATTTCAGTATGTTTCACTGGAGGTTAAACTAATATCAATATACTTGTAAATTATTGTTCAAAGAAGGGAGAAGAAAGCCTTTTTCTGTGTGTGATTGTGTTGTGTTAAAAAGAAAGCTTCTGTTCATCTATAACCAATAAGTGTTTAAGTAGCTTTAGAAAGCCTAAAAGTCTAATTAGTAATGGATCACCTTAATCTGTGACCAGAGTGAAGTGAGAAGTAAATGTAGTTGCAGGTTGTTGACATTCTAGTACTAAACATTTGGATTGCTAAAGGGGTTCAACTGTGTTGGTAGCTTGGAGTAGCCTTTTGTGGATGAATCTTGGGGCATGTATGCCATTCTAATGCAACATAAACATTACATTTTCTGGATGTTGCCCACAAAGGTAGTATTGCCATCTATTTGTTTAAAACATTGAGAAGGTCAATGACACTCCAAGGATAACTATATATATATATATATATATATATATATATATATATATATACAGTATGTAGAATGAAATGGCACTCACCAATCTCCCAGTTATTTGCCAGCTCCATGTGAGCCGAAACGCGTTGATGCACCATGCACAAATAAATATATTTTGATACACAGCTGATGGTCATGGCCGTGAGTGCTTTCTCTGGACTATTATACATATATATATATATGTGTGTGTGTACTCAGGGGTTTTCCAATGGTGTCTTGGTTTCCACTGTGATACTATCACTATTGAAGCATATGTGCTTGGGTGTTTGTGCCCAGAGCTTTGTACCTTGTTGAGATTGGGTTGCCAGAATCAGAAACTGACTTTTTGTGGCACTGAAATTTTGAAGCAGAACTGGAGCATTTAAGGTTCCCATCATGCACTGAATTGACCTATTCGATCAAAAACTGACCTATTCAACTATAAAAAACCTTCAAATTAATTTCGGTTGGTCTTTTTGAATTCGAATTTCGAAGTTTTTTCAATTCCAAATTCGACTCTTGATAAATATGCCCCTAAGTGTTGATGTCAATTACAGCAATGAGAGTGCATTGTAAAATATTTTGGTGGACAAAATGGTAGGTGAGAGAATCCAGATTCAGGCATGAAGTTACCCCTCTGCTGGAAACGATTAAAGAAACTGAGATATCATGGTGAAAATGATTGTATAGGATCACAAAGAATCGTCCAGTGAGTAAAGGTGGTCATAGACGCACCACGTTTTGTATGATATTTGGTGCATCTATGGTGGGAGACGAGCTGACTGATATTGGCAAAAGACTGGGTCGGGCTCATCAATTGGGCTGGCCTTTAAAGGCACCAGAATATCCGCCACTGTTAGAGCTGAATCATCAGATACAGATAGAATTCTATTGTTTCTACATGCATACCTGACAATTCAGCTCTAACAGTTAGGGGCAGATTTATCAAAGGTCGAGGTGAATTTTTAAATGAAAAAAATTTGAATTTCGAACAATTTTTTGTGTACTTCAACAAGGGAATAATCCAAATTCGATTTGAATTTGAAAAAAATGCAGAAATTAGAATATTGAAATTTATCATGTACCATCTCTTTAAAAATTCAACTTCGACCATTCGCAATCTAAAACCTGCCGACTTGCTGTTTTAGCCTATGGGGGACCTCCTAGAACCTATTTGGAGTCAATTGGTGGACTCTTCGAAACTTCAAATCGAATTTGATCAAATGCGCTATTCCTTCGATTGGTACGATTCGAATACGGACCTATTCGATTGAAAACTGACCTATTCTACCAAAAAAAACAGACTTAATTTTGGTTGGTCTTTTTGAATTTTGAAGTTTTTTCAATTCAAAATTTGACCCTTGATATATATATGCCCCTTAGTATTGAAAAAGAACGATCATTCCTGTGACCATTGGTTACAGGAAAGATCATAATTGTAACTTCTTTTGCCACCTTAAGTCATTGAGCCACCCCGATGTACAGTTTTTCCAGTGTTCTAGTATGCTAATTGGGTTTCTCATGGTGGCCTTGCTTAGGAGAACACCATGTGCACAAGATTTTTTTTTATTTTAGAAACTATAATGTTAATGTATACAGTGGAAAGTATATGGCCATTAGTGCAAGGTGTATTGACTTTTGATTCTTCTACTCTGTGGCTAGAATAACAGTAGGTCAATAATAAGCAGAACCACTTCACTAATAAAAAATTCCACAGTGTAAAATGTCCTTTGAAATGTATTTACCAATTACATAAATATGGTGTTCATTTTGTATATATTGGACCATATTCAACTGGTTATTTAATTTCATACGTATGCACAAAGATGACTGAGTTTCTGAGGTTTTTTTTTTTTCTTTGATACAAAGGAAGATTTCACTAAAATGTTCCAGTTTTTGGTTTCCAAAAGTGGTCCTGCCTTATTCGCTAGGTGTTTTGAGACCTAAATAAGAGTTAAATAAAACCAATAAACAGCAAAGCACTCACTCATGTTTCCTTTTAGCTTACAATTGAAGTTTTAGAAGCTCCCAAGTATGGTTTTAATTAAAATACTCTATTATGAATATTTAAATACCATAAAGCTTTACCTAAAATATTCTTGGAAGTCATATAAATTAAGTACAACATTATGGGAATCTCAGCATCTTAGTCTGAAAGATGCCATAATAGAGGAAAATCAACTTTTATGCTCTCTTAATACTGTGTGAAATTGTTATGCAAAGTTGCACACGTTTTACGTATTTCAGCATGAATAGATCATGGAAGGCTATTTTATATAGCGAGTTTGAGCAAAAAATCTCCTTAATGTTGTCATTTTACACCCCGTTTGAAATCAATGTGAGTTTCAATGAGAAAATGACAGCTACAAGTATGAGGATTTAAGCCATGACAATAAAATTAGCAGCCCTGCACATGGTGACATCCATTGACAATAGCTGCTCTGGCATGTCTTTTAAACTTGAAATTAAATGCAAACAAATATGGAAACTATTGGTTCTGCATAATCTGCACAATTAGCTAAGGATGTATAAAATTATTTATGATTGAGATTAGGGATTTAAGATACATGGTGGAAAAATCTCATAAATGTAGGGCTTTTTCCCCCAATTTAAAGTGTACCTGATTACTACAAAAATTCCTTCTGTAAATCTGCAGTTTAATGGCCTTTTTAAAGATATGGAGATTAACAAATTAACAGAATTTTCTTTCTGAAATAGATTTTTTTTTCATCAGGAATTTTGATGCAGTGGAACAAATCAATGTTTGAAATATTAGAAATAAACAGTTTCATGGGTATATTTTCACCTCAAATGCAGTCTGGGTGGGGGAAGAGAAACAAGGAATAAAATCTCTAACACAAACCAAATTTAAATTATTTATGTGTTAATGTAGTCTGGGCATGAGGAGACATGCTACATTAGGGCTATGCACCAGAGAGCACCTCTTCCCAGTATCTCCCTGTCTCTCGGCTTTATACATGTCACTCCGTCTCCATGCTGTCCTCGCTGACACCAACCCATATAGACAAATTTAAGGTAATGTAATTCAAAAAAAAAAAGGCAAAGTTTAGTACAGCTGTAGTAACCCATAGCAACCAATCTGATATCTCTATTCAAGCACCCAACTAGTAAATGCCATAATCTGATTTAGAGATAAAGCTTCCCCAGTGACCACTCCAACTACACACAATGCCAGGTTCTTTTCCTATTCCCATCACCCCAATGCAAAAACAAGGACTGAAAATAAAGTGTGAGTTAGCTTAAAACAAAAGTTTTTAAGACTATATAGTCCATAACAGCCTGCACTTTTTTATGCTTTTGGTATTCATGCTAATTATTATATAATCGCTGTGCTTTTTAGAAACACCAAGGAAAATAAAACAATAACAAAATAAAAATAAAAAAATCTTTTTTACAAAATTATATGGTTTATTTTTGTACCTTAGATGCACCTAATACATCAAAAGTATCTCCACTAGCTGTGTAGACTAACAGAGCCTACACTACCCTAGGGGAAAGGTATAGTTGACATGTCCACCCAGTCCTTCAATGTGCACATTGAGAGAGCTGAGGCATTGTGTCCATGTGTGTGACTGGTATGGGGGTTGGCAGATGCTCGCTAGGATGTTTTTTCTTTAAAAGAAAAAAAAACATTGTTTGCCCCATCTGGAGTGCAAACATAAACAATTTTGATGTGATAGGCACCCTTTACTAAAAACAAAATTATTGAAATCTATAATATTCTGAATATCAGAAGCTGCCCCTTGATTTATCTTACAGGGTATTGCCTTATTTATTCTGATGTAATAAGCTCAAATTAAATTTTAATGGAATGGACAGTAGCCAATCTTTATTAAGTTTCAATGATGTAATACCATTAATTTAAATCAGTTTGAACCATAGTGAACTGGAGACTGGATGTAATAGAATATACTCCCACATATGCCAATTACTGTGCATAGCAATGAAGTGCCATAACCTAAACTTTTTCCACCTTCCTTTAAGATGCATGATACAAGCAGGATAGTGTTGGCGTGGTATTGGTTCCAATGTAAATGGCAATCCTATCGGCCCTAAATAGTTGAATGCAAATATTTGTTGCCCTGTTGGCAAAATCAAGTCAGTTCTAACTATTTTAATGTTAAAAATGAATATATCAATAGAGAATATAAACTGTATATGTATGCACACACACTCTAATATGCGTTTCAGAAGAAACCCACTATAGGTTTTTTTCTTGATCATTATCATATAAGAAAAAAAACAGACAGAATAGTGGTTTTGTTTTGTCGCAGAAAAATAGTTGCATGCAAACAAAAATCCCATTGTTCCATTTATATTAAATATGTCAATAATCTGGGGGAAAATAAATTGCTTGACATAATCAGATACAATTCCCATTGACTCGGCAGCATGTACTTGTCAATTTTTAATGCAAATTTTTTTTTGCCTCATTGTGACTATATGAGTTTTCAAAAATATATATTTGCTTTTTTTTAATTGTAGAAAAATGCAATCACAAATATTGATAAATCTACATTATGGTTTAAGGCAGAGATAGAGACAAATCATGACAGAACCTCAGCTGCAAATACAATTTTACTACAGTGAACCATTTAAATTCTGAAAGGTGTTTATTTCTGGTGGGACAGACGGTTGAGAGTACAGAGTTGTCAATTTGAAGCCATCTCCTGTTTCTATTGGGGTACATTAAGAGACATTGATTTTGCTGGCAGAGGCTGAACAGCAGGTACATTGTATTTATGTGTATTTCATGTAAGTGTTAATTGAAATGAAAATGATGCACAAAGAGGCATTTAATCATTTCCAGGCCAAACACATTCTACGGTTTATTACACATATTACATTCTTAAATAAAAATGCGTCACATAACATTTTTGCATAGATATCTTACAATAGACCAATTTAAAAAAGAATTATGAAACAGACCAGTAACAAAAATAAATTTTTTTCTTCATTAATAATTTTGTTACATTAACATACCACCATCATATAATACAAATAATATTTTATTTAAATCTTAAGACTTTTGTACAGCAAAACAAAAAAGACAAAGAAATATTTTCATATACGTATAAAAAACACAAAAAAGTAACAAAAAAACTCTGAATGAAAAAGGTAATTAAAAACAAAAACCATAAAGGGTATACGGAGAGCTAGAATTGGGTACTTCTTGGATATAGCAGAAATACCATAAAAGGCCTGAGAGAATATAATTAAGGGTCTCTCCATAAGCACTTGTTCGACACGCCAGCCAAAAATAAAAAAGAAATAATAGTGCAAAATGAATTTTTTTTTTCAAGCAGTTTTTCCAGTTTGAGTAGCATTCAGAATTTTCCCAAAGGTTTTTTTTAAATAGATGACTACATTTAGGGGCCCATTAACTAAGGGTCGTAGTGAATTCGAAGTGAATTTTCGAATTCAAAACTTCGAATTTCGAAGTAATTTTTGGTTACTTCGACCATCGAATAGGCCAAAATTCATTCAAATTGAAAAAACTTTGAATATTCGACCATTCGAAAATCGAAGTACTGCCTCTTATTTCTACAATTCGATGCTCAAATTTCGAAGTTTTACCACTTCGAAGCTCGACCCTTAGTAAATTTGCCCCTTAAAATATAACCCCAATTATATAACTGAAGGCAGTATCATCTTACTATATGCTCTTAGAGCTGTTCTAATTTATTGTCCATCTATTGCAATGGACAATACTCTTTTCAGTGGAATGTTAACTTATTTTACCCATGTTGTGTGGTTAACTGTAACTGAGACAATGACGAGTCATGAATGCAGTTAAATGTGTTTGCTTTTAAAAGACTGCATCATACATTTGTTGAAAATAGACAATGTTAAATGGCAAAATGACTAATGGGTGCAGAACCTCAAACTGAAATTAATGAAACCAACTTGTACATTTAAAGTGTTTCCCTAAAAATAGTAGCTTTTCTAAATTTAGAACCTTTATGTGGCAGTATTAATACGGTCATGAAGTATATAGGTAGATTGTAGGGCATTGAAAGCATATATGGCACAATCAAATCATTAAATAGGACACTCCCAAAAATCAAACTTTGCCCATTCCACCTATATTAACAGTTAATCAGTAAATTGGTTCGGAAAAGCTATTTTTACTGAAATATTTACCCTAGAGGTATCCTAGAACTGTTCATTAATGCAACATCTCCATTATGTTTGTCTATTAAAGGGGTTTTTAAATACTTAGAAAGCAAGATCTAATTTTAAAGATTCCATCATTAAAAAAAAATCCATCACACTGACTCTTTTTTCATTGGTTAGTGGGAGAGCAAATGGCTTAAAATAGAACTGTGCATTGCAAGTCATTAGTAGGGTTCTCTGCTGCATGAGTATGCCACTGATATTAATAAGAATAATTATAATATTAACATAATATATATATTACAATATAATAATATGTAATAATTATATTATTCCTATTAACTATAATATTGATATTATGACTGCTATTGATTTATCTTAACTCTGAAATCATATTTAGAGTTCAGTTGTAATAAATGTATACAAAAACCTTTTTGTACCCAGTTACTTTGTTCAAAATTCTGAATGGTATCCAAGTTAAAAAAAAACAAAAAAAAAACACACACGCACACACACACATAAAAAGGCCTGAAAATGAAAAGTTACAAAGGAAAATGTTCAAACCCTCCCAGTGCCAGAGGACAATCAAGACACTGGTTTGCTGGTCCTTCTGGCATTGTAGGAATATATAGAAAGAAAATAACAGACTTTTAAAAATTTCTACCTAGACAACTCCATTAACGGGGTTGAAAATAAGGCAGCAGAATTACCCCATACTCGCTGAAAATCTGCTTACCAAGAATTACCATTAGGGGAGTTAGACAAGACCACAGTCACTCTTCTCTTTCATTCATTCAACGGAGGGTAGCAGAGGGTGTTCACCTACTCAGCCTCTGTGTTCTCAATACAAGATTGAAAAAAGTGCAACATTTATGAAATACTACACTAGTCTTGAGCTTAATGTGATCATTTTCAGGATTACATTAATGATTGGGAGGTAAAGGGCCCCAAGACCCTGCAAGCAATGAGTGATACTTTAATACATTGACAATCTTCACCATAACCTATTGTGTAAAAAACAGTTATTACATGAGCTGTGGAAAAAAAAACATTATTTGATTTGAAGAGATCAGTTTGTTTTTACTTTTTGGTGAATCTTCATCAGCTTCTAAAAAGTGATTGGCCATTTATAAGTACAAGGGTTTTTATTTGGAGTGAAAAGCCAGGTTAGGGCTTCTTGAAAACATTTTCTTCTTTTTCTGTACACAAATATAACACACAATAAGAACATGGAGACCTATACTTTTAGAATAGTATTTTTATGTTTCTTTGAAAGGTATATGTTTTGATTGTTAGTGTGGGTTACTTTAGATATACAAGAAATTACCAAAGAACATAAGCTGACATCTCAGCAATTCCTGATTATCTGACAATGTGTTAAATGGCAACGTGCCCAACCAGATATCTATTGCCAAGTTAGAAAATCTTAAGGAGGTGTACATAGGCCCCACTGATTACAACTAAATATATGTATGGCCAGCTTTCATCTATGACATATCAGCACACTAGGTCTAAAAGAATAATTCTGAGTTGGAGAATTGTGTGTTGCCTAAACTCATTAATTTCAACAGGGCATACAAATTTAAAATATTGTATGTGCTTGTCACATTTTAATATTGCAATTAATCAAGTGTAAGAAACTGTTGACAATTTTTTTTCTAATCTCATTATTGTCAATGTTATTCTCTAAGCCTAAACAGCAATAATATAGGTTACAAGGCAATTGACTGGCAATTTTGTCTTAACTGCTTATCCTGCACATGGTGGTACCCACAAACCAACACTTTGAGTCAACTAACATTTTTGTATGCAAAAAGGTTATAGATTGGCTTTTCTTATAGACAGTTCTTTGGGGTTTTTTCTCTGCAACTTTGCATGAGAAAAAGTCACCATGATAGAATGGTCACGTGCCATAATGCTAGGGCAAAGAAGAAAACTGGGCAAAAGAGAGAAACTACTTTCTGTTTCAATTCCATGGGTTTGCCTTTGGCACAGATTAATACTAGAGATCACTGTGATAAAAAGGTTAATTGTTACAAGAAAGGTTCAAGAACATTTCGTGGATTGTTTATGCTTGGTTTCTACTAGCAGCAATACTAAATATTACATTTAAAATGATAGGAGCCTTAACTTAAAGAACACAAACTGACAAGCTTCTGTACAGGTTACCGCAGTTTTTTAAATCTATTGTTTTCTAAGAATATCACAATTGGTGTAAGGGGGCTATGCTGAGCAGGTATGCCAGTGGCTGAAATCTGCTCCTTAGGCTAAATGTACAGTATCCAATTTGTCAGTATTTAGAGCAAGAAGATATTCTGAATCCCAGTTAATTGAAAATCTTACCATAATAGCCAATGTTTTAATCAGAAAGCCATTATAGCGCCAGGCACCAGGAGCAGACATGCCATAAATATGTTTTAAAGCAACAGGTTTACCTTCCTTGGACACAACTGGGGTCCAGGACATGTGTCTTTTTGTTTTTATGCTGAACATGGTTCTGCTTTCCAACATAGTGCAGCATTAAGTGCATCATGTCAATTAGTTTACCTGTCTGGCAAAATAAAGTCTGGTTATTAAACTGGTTATTGTTGTCAATGATAATGTCTGATGTTAGGAATCTATATAGATGCATCTTAGACTTACACACTGACTGCAAACAGTGCAGGACTGCTGCATGCATTTATATTTCTGTGAATAGTAGATAATATTAACACCAGGACAATTAAGGGATAATTCACTGTGGATCTGGCTACCCTAGGGGGCACATTTACTATTGGTCGAATATCGAGGGTTAATTAACCCTCGATATTCGACCCTCGAAGTTAGGATTTAGCGCAATTCGTTCAGTCGAACGATCGAAGGAATAATCGTTCGGTCGATCGATTGAATCCTTCGAATTGAACGATTTTTCTTCTATCCCAAATTGCCTAAAAGCCTATGGGGACCTTCCTCGAAGTCGAAGGTTGAAGTAGCCAATTCGATGGTCGAAGTAGCCAAAAAAATACTTCCAAATTGGAAGTATTTTTTATTCTAATCCTTCACTCGAGCTAAGTAAATGTGACCCTAGGTGTACCCGAAGCAGTGGGTGGAAGTGAGATTTGGAGTAAATGTTTATTGTTGTTTCTAGATACTAAAGGAACAATAGCAGGGAAATGCTTTAAAGCAGGGCTCACCAAAAGGGGGGCCTCCAAATAAGGGGCCGCTTGAATCGAAAATGTCTGAAATGCTCAGGTTTAAGGCCTGTGTCACATCAAGAGTTATGATTGCTGCTATTTGTCAGTAAACCAAGAGGTCTTCTTTAGATGATTGTCACCTGCACTGCATACGTTAATACCTACTAGCAGAGCATTGCCCCTTCATTCCTTACCAGTACCATGGCCCTACCTACCATTCCAGTCATTTTCAGACACATAGTAGTAAACAGTGACTAAAAGTATAAACCTGTAGCAGAACAGAAAAGTGCCCTTATTATTCATAAATGTTTGTCTACCTTTGATACCGTTTCGTATACAAAAAAAATAGGGGTGCAGAGCTATTTTGCCAAATGCATTCAGCTCCTATGCAATAATACACAGGGTACAGATATAGTTAATGTACATTTTTGTGCGTGTTAGGGAAATTTGATGAGATTAATAATGTGAATGTGTGTTCTCTACAAAGCTATTCTTAATTTACAAATAAAAGGATAATGATAATACTATATTTTGCATACTGCAGTTCCTAGTTATATGTATATATGTAAGTATACAGATTATGAAACAACTGTGCATTATTAGAAAATAACTTGACACATACAGGGCCAGGATATATAGCACCCTGTGCCCAATAGTACAGTGGCTGCCCCTCAAAACATTTGAAATGCAGTGTTCAAATTACAGTGATCTTTTGAGCTACCACTGGCTTGAAAATCTTCTCACCTTTAAGTACATACTTAAATGATTTTACTATGCGTGTAAAATCATTTCCTGCAAACCCAACATTTTAATTGGATCACAATGGATCATTCCTAGGATGAATTTTTCCTTTATAAATAAACACTGGGGCCTTGGATCCTTATCAGGGCACTAGCTGTGTAAATTTTTTTTATGAATTTTCCTGTGTTTGTGTGGGTATTTTTCACCCATATGTTATACATCCCTGCAACACGTCATACGTCATAGGGGTATATTTATCATAGAGTGAAGGTAGAGATTGTCACGGCAGATATTCAGCCACTCTCCATTTATTTCTATGGGATTTTTAAAAGCGTATTTATCAATGGGTGAAAGTGAAAGTTCATCCTTTGATAAATGCGCCTTTCAAAATCCCATAGAAATGAATGGAGAGTGGCAGAATTTCACTCTAGAGGACTGTGGCGATCTCTAACTTCACTCTTTGATAAATATACCCCATAGATTGTTAAAATAATAATATTGAAACAAATCTAGCACCAGTGAGAATCTGGAGGTGACAAGCTAAATGAATTTGCATGCGTGCACAAGAAAACATTTCTGATTGCAATGTCCTTCACTGTCTCAGTCCTATATTTCAAGAGCCAGACCCAGACACCCTCTCAGAACTGCCTAACGTAGAATAGACACATTGAAAGAGGTTATTAAAGCCTCACTCACTGCGGGTCAACAAGGGGGTTAAGAATGTCTAACATGAGTTGGTTTGTATGTGGACTTTAAAGGAAGAACAATTACTTTTTGTATTTAGTGTCCTAGAAAGTGATGGATTTGGCTAATGCACTTACATCTTTTCACCCATCCATTTATTAATGCGTATTAATTGTGGTTCAATCTGCATTTTTGTTCAGTCCATGAAAGCCCAGGCTTACCTATAAATCTAGAAAAAGCCAATGTATACATCTCCAGTGAGTAGCTCTTTGCACTGGACAAGGTTTTAGGCAAACCTTAGCTTAAACAATATACAATACATATAATATAATATATGTTATTAAACATCCTATTGAGCAGGTAACTATAGCATTCAGTGTGATACGTGAATGTGTCAGTAATTCAGTGCTATGAAAAAGCAGGTTACACATGACATAAGTGATGCAAACCAGCCATTTTAAATTGATTGAACACAAAAGGACAAATTTTTGTGGTATAAAATGAAAGCTTAATTAATTCTCCTTCTGAAAATGTATTGTATGATTTAGAAATGTCTACTGTAAAAGCTTGTGTGGTTAAATTAAACATTTGCATCAAGATGCATGGGGTTATATAATAATACAGGCAAAAGCGTGTACTGTGCCAGTAACCATGGCAACCACTCAAATATTTGCTTATACTGACAGCACAATATGAGCAAAAGTTAACTGCTGATTGGTTGCTATTGGTAGATGAAGAAGGGCAAACTGTGCCTATTCTACCACATAACCCCTACAATTTCTTAATGCATATCAATGACCTTGGCTTTTATCACCCAATTAAAAACCCATCACAATGGCCATAACATTAAAATATATATATAATATTTTTTATATGCAGAAGCAAAAGGCTACAAGGATTGTCAACAAGCAGTGCTTCAGGTATATTTAAGTACATTTTGTTTTTTTAAATCTTTGGAATCAAACATTTTCTTTTATCCGTTTTTGTTCATAAGGATCTTCGGAACACCTAAAATGGTCTTAGATTTTGGTCTCTGATCATGTACATTTTTCAACGCCTTACCACCAACAATGAAACAATGGGAATATAAAGAAAGAATTCAGTGACAAAAAAAAATTACCTATCTATCGGCAGGTTCTCTACCTCAATTTTAAGGGGAGGTAAAAATCCATTTAACAGCCCGAGGGTGTTATCTAGGCCCTTTGGCAGTTAATGGCTTAAACCCCAAGTGCCAATGATGCTCTTTACGTTATCAGTCTATCATTTTTATTTTTGAAATATTTATTTTTTTAATTATAGTTTTTAAATTTTTTTTATATTACTTTTTCTTTTTATAGTTTTTTTTGTTTTCCGTTTAACAGTCAAGGAGTCAAAACAAGTTAAAAATATGCCAGTTGGCTGGGATAAAAGAGCTGCTTTTGTCAGGGACACCATGGGACCATATGTGCAATTTTACTAGTTGTTTAGGGATGGCCCCAGAATATCCAAAATAGATAACCTATCCCCCTCCACAACTACTTGAATTGACCACTTGTTACAATTTGCAGTCTCTAGAAGCAAGACTAGTGACAGCATAGTAGTATGTACACAAATTTCCTGATCATGATGGATTCAGGGCCGTTTTAAATATATGAGAAAATGATTGATTTTGTTGGGTATATAAAGCTGTTTTGTGACCCGAAGATATTACTAACATGAGATTACAATGAATTTACAGCTCTAACATATTACTGTAACCCTGTAAAAAAATCACCAATGGAAATTATATCCACTTAGTTTACAGATATCTGAGCTCTTAACTAATTTAAGAGCATCCTAAATAATAACCTTGGTATTCAAGGTAGTGTCTCCTCTTTCGTTTATTAATGAGTCAATCCCACAAAATCAACTTACTGTACTTTAAGGTGTCCTCCAATATCCAGTGTTGTAAGGATTTATATATTTGGCTTTTTTGTTGTTAGACACAAACAAAATATTTAGTACAAAAATGCAGCTGCTCTCGAAATAACATCAAGTTTCTAACTAGTTATATTGTTAGGATTAAAAATCACTAATCAAGCACGATTTTGGAAAGTTCAGTTGGTGATGGCTTACAGCCCACTGACATTAGAAGTCAAGTCTAAATTGCTGGTCCAATCCAAGCTAAAAGTGTCCAGACAGAGAGCAAGAAGTTGAATAAGATAAATGTTCAACGAGAGAATGTACTGTAACTGAACAATGTTACTCATTGAGCCTGTTTAAATTAAAAACAAGTTAAAAAAAGACAAAACAAAAACTGTAAGGTCTGTAACCTTTGGAAGTGTGCACACTGGTAGTCACTGGTAGGACACTCTAGCTAAATCATTTTGATCCCACTCAGTCAGTGTTAGCGGCTTGAAAAGTCACTAGTGCATAAGGTGTGCCACACCAAAATAAGTAAAAAACAAATAAATTAAGGGAATGAGGGGATATAAATGTTTTACCATTGAAGAGTTCTGTATGAAACATAGACCAAACAATTGCAGAACCTTGGTCATGCTTGGAACTTCACCTGTTTACTGCCAGTAAGGCCTATGGCATTGAGTTAAAAAGGGTTTTAAAAGCTCCATAATCAGGTAAAACCACATGTAGTTAGATCCTAATAGAAATAGGACAGTTTTTTGTTTTTGATTTGCAGTCTTCAGATTCACATACATGAAGCAGAAAGCTCATGGACTGAGATTTGGTTTCCTAGTTCGCAAATCCATCTTTTTTTAGCCTCAAAGATTTAAAACAAAAAATTTAGTTCTACAATTCGAAAGTGGATTTTAGCAGCTTCTGAGATGCAATAAATTGAGTTCTTCAGAGCCTCTCAAATCTACTGTCCACTTGCAGAGATGTCTTGTTCTCTTAGTTGCCATGGTGAGACATACAAGATCACCCAAAATGCAATTGCTTAGGATTTTGTAGATCTTCAATCATTCAAATCTCCATCCATGTCTTCCATGTCTTTCTCACTTAGGCTGGGGGTAAGGCAGAACAAACAGGTGTTGTATGCATGAATGTGTGACGGTGCATGAACTTTTGATATGGATTTTGTGTACAGAGTTTTACATGTGACAATGTTCTCCTGCATAACCACAATTGCCCACTGCAACAGATGGTCTGTTCAAGGCTGGGATGCCATCTCTATTTTTGAATGTCCTTAAATATGTCTCTTCATATGGAGGGCAAGGTGATCAGACCTTGAAAAACACCTACAGGTAAAGCAAAGAAAAAAGCATTTAGTACATGTGTTTATCATCATCATAAATATTTTAATAACCAGGCATATTATGTAGAGGAAAGCAATTTTTATCTGTCAACTACATGGGCCTAATATACAACACCAATGTGAATAGCTATGGGGGACACACAACCCAACATTTTGTGCCTCCCATTTACACATACATATTGTGATGCCAAAATGTATTAAAACTAGTGTTTAATTATGGGTGCTGGAAAAATAGGATGTTGGAAATTTGCCACATTCAAGGCTCTTTTTTGTATTTTGTATAGAAAGAGCAAATTCCTACAAGAATATATTTGCAGTCTCATTTAGGTCTAAGAGTTAAATTCAGGAGCTCCAATGCATATACATTTGAAGTGGTACCCATGGAAGTTGCAATCTGTGATGTGTGCCTTGTACTGGATTAAAATAGGCACAGTGGAACCCTGTATTAAATACCTGTCTTTGGTAAAGGGCAAGTACTGGGCTCATTTGTGCCTAGCATCCTTATAAAGTATTTCCTTGTGTGCGCTTAATGACATGGAGAGGTGTGCTTGGAATGCCCACCTCTATAGTATGTGGCCACTAATAGTTGTGCTTATAGGTGCCACACTAGCTTTGGAACCTTGCTCTACTATTTAGGGCACTATTGTATTAAATTTCCTTAAAGGGAACTGCATTGTAGTAATTAATTGGTGCACTGGACCTCAGGACAAATCATGGCCAGTGATACTGTAGTTCAACCCTTACTTGTATTCTTGGAGCAGCACTATAGCTGTTATTTAACCAGGAGTCACAGTAAAACACTTAGGGGGTTATTTGCTACGCTCTGAATACCCGAAATTTCCCCGAAATCTGAAATTATTTTTTGTGTTATAATAGGCTTAAAAAAAATTCACGAGTTTTTTATTAAACCCCGAGGGCTAAAAAGCCAGAATATAAAAACACGGCATCTTAAACCTGTCGAGTTTGCATAAAAGTCAATGGGAACAGTCCCATTGATTTTTGGTTGTGTCGTGGGTTTTGGACAATTTCACTTTGTTTTCGGAGCTTTCGGGTGAAAATTCACAAAAAAAGTCGTGAAAATCTGAGCTTTTCCCGCAAAGGTAATTTTAGGGAAAATGTAATAATAAATAAGCGTTAAAAACCTGAGCGGGTTAGATCGGAGATTGTAGCAGGCGATATTGAGATAAATTCAGACCTTGATAAATAACCCCCTAATTGTATTCATATTAAGGTGCATTTAGGGCCCTTTTCCAACGTATCACTTTAATCTGCTAATATTAAAGAAAATTAGATTACTCTCCAGATCCAACATTTCATCTCCTATAAGACTTCCTACAAACACTATGAATTTTATGATTATTTACCTCTCCCCCACCTCTGCACCTTCTGCTTGCCTCTGATTTTTGAGCCATCTGTTGAAGATACATTAGTCTCAGACTGAGTACTTCCACCTCCCTTAATGTTCTCCCTGAAAGCCTGAATATCTCAGGCACGGCTACAAAACTCTAAGTTATATTCTCCCCTCCAATATAATGCACATTATTTCATTAGGATGTCAATTAACAGGGTGCTGACTAGATTGTCAATTAGGCAGGGCTGAGAATGTTTAAGAAGAGACTTATAATGAGACTGTTCTACAATAAAGGTATCTATTAGTATCTGAAGGCTTATTCTTAAATAACCAAGCCATTTGTATGAGAATTGATCAGGTCATTAATATGTTTAAGGTTCTCTACTGGCACAGAGGTAAGTACAACAACAACAAAACATACAGTAAAGAATGGAAGCATAAATGATTTTGTGCATAGGGAAGTTCTAAATTGCATATATATATATATATATATATATATATATATATATATGATGGCTGCCATATTGCTTCCTACTACTTCTGAAACATTTCCATAGATAATAAAAGACATTGCTTCAGTTAAAGTCACAAGGGATGGTGATGCTACTGCGGGCTGTGCACAGTTGTCAAGCATACATCTGTGGAGGCAACAATATAGCTACAATTGCATAGAAGAAGAAATGTTATTGCATAAGGTTATGATATATGAGCTTACTAAAGCTTGTAAATTTTACTCCAGTTGCTTCTGCATAGATTATATAAATATGAAAATGACAAGAAAAAGGGAAGGGGTGAGGAAGAAACTCACCCAACTAAAGTTCACACCAAAATTAGGCTGGAAATTAGTGATGAGTGAAATTTTTTGCCAATATTTGGTCGCCCATAGACTTCAATGTACTTCAGAAAATTTTCAGCAAAGTAAAAGGGGTCAGATTCACCCATCACTACTGGAAACACTGTGGTATGCTTTGTGTTTCTGTAAAAGGCCTATCAGAGCCTCCGAAAACACCCTTACTATTGTGATTTTGTCTATATTGCATATTCAGCAATATTCATCAAAAAAGGTAAAGAACATGAGATGCTGTCAGTTGCCTGAACTAAGGAACTAAATCTCAGCATAAAGTCTGTATGCTATACAAGACTGAATCACAATCAATACAGTATCAGATTATGGTACGCTGTACCAAGGAAAATAGTTAATTTATTAAATATTATTTTTGTATAATCATTTTGATTCCCAACACCTCCTAAACTTAGCTTCTCAACAGCAGCCCAGTGCACATTGAGCATGTGTAGTGTCACTGACACTCATAAGATGGCCTGACAGAATACGGAGAGCTGCTCCGGACAGCTTTGAAGGCATGGGTCATTACTGTTAAAGGGTTGCTAAACCTCTGGGTTGGTACAGTTAGTTCAGTATATAAATTATAGCTATATTCATTTTAGGCATTACTTCTATTTTATGAACTTAACTTCCTAGCAGTTTCAGTGCAACAGCAGGCCCTTCAGTGTTAGAGTGCCCCTGTCTGGCTCACACAGACCACAGCCAGGTAAGTTGGGAGGGGAGTCAAGCTCTGGAACATATTGGGATAAATGTATAACCCCTGAATGCTATAAATTTGATAAATCAGTTTTTATACTTTCTGGTGGTTGTCTAGTATACCTATGAGTAAGTGCCCCAGCAGGCACGAAACGCGTTAGGTCTTGCTCTGATGTCCTAATAAATTTTTCAATTTTTTAATTGATTGATTCATTATTTTTGGGCATACTCACACTTTCCTTTTTTGAAATGTTGATTTGGTTGGCTAGTATCCCTAGTTCAGGCTAAATTCAGTGGACAAACTCCTTTTTCCTGGATCTCACAAGTTGGAGTATCATGAGGTGTCCATCTGGGGAAAATGCTCTTGCCTATGAAATTGCCTACCCTAGCTGACGGCCCCATTTTCGAATGATTCCAAAGACTGAGAGACTTTAAGCCTGTTTAGTGTGGTGAATATATATGATAAAGGCAGGCCATCCACCAGCAGATCTGCAGTGATCAGTGAGCAGGTTTTTAGAAGAACAGACCAGTTGTCACCTGAGGCCCACATCCAGGATCTGAATTAGTCTTATTCTATTTCTATTTGGCCTCAATCAATATCTGCGTAAGCCCAGATACTTGAATAACGATAAGATGCTGTTAAATTATCAGGTGATAAGTAATGCTATAACATTGTATGCAAAGGAACAAGTTTATGTAGGCCTGTATGTTATCTGCCTACTGGCAAGGACTGCCTTCATTCCATGATGCCTACCACATGGCACTTAACTATTATATATTTATAATAATGTCTGTCCTTCCTGTTTGTGCATCTATACAGACAAACAATCCCCTAATGCTTATGTACTGTGAGCATTCAACTCGATGAAAAAATAAAATCCAGTGGAAAGCTTAGACAAAGGCTGCTTTGGATAGACATTTGTGATAACACTGCAATAATCTGAAACCTGAGATATCTGGCTACTTTCCATTCCTTCTAAATGTAACATTAAATGTTTTCTGCATTACTCGAGAAGTGATAAGCCATCATATATTAGAATTTCCAGTAACTTCATCCCTCCCTGTAAACATTTAGGGTTCTGTTACAGAAAGCTAATGTATCAATTAAGAAGTAAAAAGGCAGAAAATGGTTTAAAAAAAAAAAAAAGAATCATCATTGCTCAAGGATATAACATTGCTCTACTAAAAGGCCGTAAAACATTTCCTTTATTCTTCCTTACAGGTTAGTAATTGCACATCTCCCCCCATTATATGAAGAATAGTTGCTGTCAATCCAGAATATGAACCCCTAACATAACATAAACCTCCCTCCACCCTAAAATACATATTTCTTTCACAAGGGCATCAATCAAGGAGTAGATTAGCGATGACAGCTTTGAAGCAAGTACTGCACATATACATATGTTTAGTGGAAATCCTGCCTGCGGCTTTGCATGCTGAATATGGGTTTCTTTTTCATTCTTTCCTACCAAAGCAGTATTACTGTATATGGCTGATAAATTGTGAAAGGTAGGAGGAGACATGATGTTTTTGATATGACTTATTGCATTTCAAATATAAAGCAGAAAAATATTACAGGCAGAAGAGGAATGTGCTAAGAAAGTTCATGTATTACCCAGCTTCTCCAAGTAGTTTTGATTGAAAAAGGACAACTGGCCATCAAGTTCAGCCACTCCAAATGAATTCCTAATGTGTATCAGTTTAAAATAATTATGGACGATGGTCTTCCTGTAGAACTTTCTGGTTAAGGGTTGTTGAGATTCTAGATGTGCTTTATACAGTTAGGCCCATAAATCTTTGGACCGAGACGACTTTTTTTCTAATTTTGGTTCTGTACATTACCACAATGAATTTTAAATAAAACAACTCAGAAGCAGTTGAACTGCAGACTTCCAGCTTTAATTCAGAACAAAAAGATTTCATAAAAATGTGAGGAACTAAAGCCTTTTTTTAACACAATCACTTCATTTGGGGGGCTCAAAAGTAATTAGACACACTAAAATTCAGCACTACTTCTGACAAAGTAATTGTGGGAGGCCTATTTCTTTTTCCAATCTAAACAAATTACAACAACATAAAATAAAACATTTAAATCAACTAAGCCCGTCACTCGCCCTTGCTAGAGGGGTTTTAACAAATCTTCTACTGTATACGTTGCAGTGAATCCTGGGAGGCAGCCACTACACCCATTCTTTTTAGGTCGTTGTTGCTAGAATTAGAGGGAAAATGTTAATTTCTAATACTTCGTTGAAAACCCTTTGCTGGCAATGACAGCCTGAAGTCTTAAACTCATGGACATCACCAAATTCTGTGTTTCCTCCTTTTTAAAGCATTGCCAGGCCTTTACTGCAGTGGCTTTCATTTGCTGTTTGTTTGTGGACCTTTCTGTCCGAACTTTAGTCTTCAACAAGTGAAATGCATGCTCAATTGGGTTCAGAGCAGGTTACTGAGTGTCCATTCAAGAATATTCCACTTCTTTGCTTTAAAAAAAACTCCTGGGTTGATTTTGCTGTATGTTTTGGGTCATTGTCCATCTGTATTATGAAATGCCTCCCAATCAGTTTGACTGCATTTAGCTGGATTTGACCAAACAGTATGTCTCTGAACACCTCAGAATTAATTCGGCTGCTTCTGTCCTGTGTCACATCATGGATAAACACTAGTGTCCCGGTGCCACTGGCAGCCATGCACGCCCAAGCCATCACACTACCTCCGCCATGTTTGACAGATGATGTGGTATGCTTTGGATCATGAGCTGTTCCTCAATTTCTCCTTACTTTTTTCTTGCCATCATTCTGGTAGAGGTTGATCTTGGTTTCAGCTATCCAATGAATGTTTTTACAGAACTGCGCTGGCTTTTTTAGATGTCTTTTAGCAAAGTCCAATCTAGCCTTTCTATTCTTTATGCTCATGAGTGGCCTCTGTATTTACTTTCAAGCAGTCTTCTCTTTATGGTAGACTTGGATTTCGATACGCCTACCTCCTGGAGAATATTGTTCACTTGTTTGGCTGTTGTGAAGGGGTTTCTCTTCACCACTGTTGTCTTCCGTGGACATCCAGGTCTTTTTGCGTTGCTGAGTTCACCAGTGCTTTCTTTCTTTCTCAGGACCAAACTGTACATTTTGCCACTACTAATATTGTAGCAATTTCTCAGATGTGTTTTTTCTGTTTTTACAGCTTAAGGATGGCTTGTTTCACCTGCATGGAGAGCTCCTTCGACCATATGTTATTTGTTCACGGCGAAATCTTCCACATACAAGCATCCCCCCTCAAATCAACTCCAGGGCTTTTATCTGCTTCATTGGTAATGACAGAAGAAAATAAATTGCCCACACCTGCTCATGAAATAGCCTTTGAGTCAATGGTCCAATTACTTTTGAGCCCCTGAAATCGTAAGCATGACCACAAGGTCAGATAAAGCTAACTAGATGCACCTTGATTCCAGTTACCGTTTCCCCAGAGGGTAACAGAAAAATAAACCTGAAAAGCTAATGGTAGAGAGATAGGGTCAGAGACAACAAAAAGGAGGGTGATGAGTACAATACAGAAAGAGGGAGCCAAAAAGATTTATAAGTTGCCTATTGAACTTATGTCAGGCTTTACTGAAGAACCTTAGAACATTTAGTATAAAATCAATAGTATGTTTTACCAGGATTTGTTAAATAAACATAATATTATTACACCATGTCAAAAAAACCAATGATATAAATGTTATTGCTTTCTGAACTCTGTCAGATAACAGGCTCACACAGAAGAAGTGTCTTCTAGGTACAAAGACACAAAACAGGGAACAATAACGCCACAAATCTGTGCTATTTATTGGATTTTACCATAGCATGGTTTATTACAGTATCTTGACAAACAAAAGACAAACCTGACAGGAATCCTAGTAAAATTTCTAAAGCCTGTCAAAGAATTTACAAAGAAGCCCAATAAGGCTCAAAGCACATGGAATTCTCTGCCACTGTTTTTCAGAAAAGTAAAACCCGACACAGCAGCCTGTTATTCTTAGTAATGGAAACGCCTGTCACCACTGGTTTTCTTCCAGAAAAGATGCATCTGAGCAATCTCTGGCCGAAATAAACTAATGACAAGCTCCTCAGCAGACATTGTTTGTGACTGGTTGCATGACACTCTCACCATTAATGTCACTGGGAATCAGGAGGTTTGTTCACATTGTGCAATCTGATCTGATGCCCAGCAATAACAGTAATAACAACATAACAATAATCTCCACATCTGAACTTTATGTACAGTTGATTCGACTGAACTGCACAGTCACAACTGTGATTGAGTTTGAATTTGTTACATTGTAAGAGACAAATTACAATTATCAGTATAGAAAAGTGAGAATATAAGAGTAATAGTATAATAGAAACGGTAACAGCTTCAGTACATCATAGCCTTACCATTGCTAACATTTCTGGGTGTTTCTAAATCAAGTAGAGGTCATATACCCTAAATATCGACTTTGGAAAAGTTTAAATGTGGAGTAATTTCTCGGAAATTAACTGTACAAGTGCATACTACTAGGGGGTTATTTATCAAAATCTTTCAATAAATCAATAAAGATTTTTTCTGATTTTTTCAACCAAAAAAGTCTGACCAAACTAGAATCCACGATTTGCCCTTATTTAACATTGAAAAAACTCAATAAAATTGGTTCTGAATAAAACTCGGACAGTTTGGGTTTTTTCAAATTTTTCTTGTTTCATGCCTGAAACGCTTAAATTTTTCATGAAATTGCTCAAACCACAGAATTTTTCAAATTTGAAATGGGACCATTGCCATTTACTTCTACAGGACCCCGACAGCTTGGAGATGGAGTATTTTCGGATTCAGACTTTATGCAGCTTTGGGGTATAATAAATCAAAAAAAATATGAAGTTTATTTCCCACTAAAAATTTGGATCTTATATTAAAAGTAGTGAGTTCTTGGCATTCGGACATATAAAAAATAACCTCTTTAGTGTCCATACATGCTCTTTTGCAAATTACAGAGTGCTAATGCACCCCTTCAGTCTGCTGCATTGATGCAAGGGAAATCTGGAACTGCCTAGATCTGGGGGTAATTCCAGGGTATCTCCATGTGCCACAAATTCATTGCACATAATTTATCAAAACAGATGCAATTTTTCATCCATGAGACACTGTACGGAAGCTGAAGAGGATGCAACTCTTAAATGAAATTACACCAGCATAGTCGTGAAAACGCTGCATTGTGGCCAAAAAAAAGGGATGGCTTGTTTGCACTGTATTCAGGTGGAGCTGGCTGACTTATATCACATCTCATGAAACTGGTTTTAATTATCCAGTTCATTTGGAACGAATATGACACACAGCAGCATCAGAGATAAGGATATTCAGGATATACAGGTATGGGATCCGTTATCCGGAAACCCATTATCCAGAAAACTCAGATTACGGAAAGGTCGACTCATTAGACTCCATTTTATTCAAATAATCCAGATTTTTAAAAATGATTTCCTTTTTCTCAGTAATAATAAAACAGTACCTTGTACTTTATGCAAACTAAAATATAATTAATTCTTAATGGAGTCAAAACCGGCCTATTAGGTTTATTTAAATTATTTTCTAGTAGTCTTAATGTATGAAGATCCAAATTACGGAAAGATCCGTTATCTGGAAAACCCCAGGTCCCAAACATTCTGGATAACAGGTCCTATACCTGTATAGGATATTCTGTTTGCAAAGAGGAAAATACTGAAAATTTTGGTCAAAGGGGGAAAAAAAGCAAATATACAGGAGCTTGTTATATCAATCAGTGTATTTAACCAATAAGACTGTTAAGGATAGAAAGGGCTTTGAAAAGCAGGATGTACAAGAGCCCACATTTCCTTGCAATCAAAGTCACAGACTGTCTTCCTGTTTCCTGACCTGTTATTCTACCAGTAGCTAAATATAACACACTGATTGTATTATAGACATTTTCCTGGCCTTTTCTTTTAATGCTACTCCTGAGTTCTTTGGCTTGATAACTCATCTTTTTCTCAATCCTTTTCTAATGTGATTAAAAGCACATCTTTATTCAATAATGTTGACAGCAGCTTGACCAAAGGCTTTGCTTAGCCTGCTAGGGCCTAGGCATCTCAGCTCTCATAAGATGATAATGTCAGGCCTGTCACTTGTAATTACACAAGCACTCACTTTCTTTCACCCTTTTGACACTTCTCCCCATAGCAGAAATACAGTAGTTGATGCTTCTGGGAGATTTCTGCTTTTTAAGACACTACATAATGAGGAAAAAAGATTCAGCAGTGATGCCACTAACAGGAGGGAGACAGTTCTTTTCAAACTAAACATGACATCCAATTTCTATTACTTATTCAAGCATTCATAGCTGTTGTAAGCTCATTTTAATATCTCAGCTGTCTGCCCCTCCTCTATGCCTTAGACAACTACTTTCACTTTCCATTCAGCACTTCCTAGATGTCACTGCTCTCCCCACATTCCCCCGTTCTCTTCACCTTTAATTGTGTAGCCTGGGCATGGGGATGGACATCAGACCCCCATTCTGGTGCACAAACAAGATTCTGAGATGATGCAAGGCTTGTCTTAATAACAGTGTCTACAAAATGGCTTCTGCCTGCTTGCTCTAATTATGAATTCCCAGACTGAAGGAAACAAGATTAAAATAATTTATATAGTGTAATTAAAGTTAATTTTGCCTGACTAAGGTGATAAAATAGGATTTTGAATAATTTTTATGGGTGACATGTTCCCTTTAAGGTAGGGGTGTCCAAACTTTTTGCAAATAGGGCCAGATTTAGTGAGGTGAAAATGTGTGAGGGCCGACCATGCAACCTGACATCAGTTCCGAGGTAGCTAGCTTGTGATCAGGATCATTCACTCCTGGAGATGGACACGTACATGGCATTTAGGAAGTGGAGAAGTGGAGTCTGTTTGGACTTATTCTCTGCGCCTCATTTAAACAAGAAATCGCGTAGCCGTAGCAGTAATATTTGGGCACATGATTAGTGAAATGATCTGTCACTTGGTCTATACTGCTGCCTGTGTGTGTTTACTGTACTGGCACGTCAGCACATCTATTGCATTTTTTTCTATGCAAATGGGATGACTGGAATATGGCTCTAGCCAGGCGCCAGGCGACTTTTCGATCTGGCGAACAATCGTTACTCCACAAATTCACTAAAATCTGGATTTTACTGAATATTACCTCTTTCGCCAGAGTTGCCTTCGCCACCTCAGACCAGACGAAGTGCAATAAAGTAGCTAGATCTTCCTCAATCTTCTGTCACTTACATCATATCCTGTGAGCCGAAAATGCATCAAAGTCCAGAAAAAGCTGTCGACTTTTCCTTTTTTCAGCGTGATTGCCTGCAAAACTCCTAACTTAAACTTTTTTTGGGTAACCGGTTTTCCCCATACATTTTCAAACATATGGAACATTAATTTTACAGTGGGCACATGTGTAGGGCATTATATTAACTCTATTGTGTTTATTAAGGTTCCCTGGACATGTGTTTTAAAAAGTGTAATTTGTATTTGCACCAATATTTAACCTTTAATTAAATTTCCTGCCCTATGCAAATTGACCTGAGCGCAAGATCACTAGCCAATTTTCGCTAGGCAAAAATGAATGGTAGCTAATCTTCGCTTTGTTCAGGCTGCCAAAGAAACGCTAGCGAACAGTTGCAAGCATTCGGCGCCCAGGACAAAACTCCACATATTAGACAATTGTTGTAGTCTGAGTGCATTTGTGCCTTACGAAGTGTTGCGATGGGTGTGAAGCGGACGATGGCGAAAATTCATTGGTTAGTGAATTTGCCCCCTTGAGTGTCAGCATGTTAATTCAATATAACCTGGAAACCAATGGGGGCAGATTCACTAACCTCCAAAAATAAGAACAGATACTAAACATAAAGAAAATGTACAGTAGAAAACATTAATTGGACCAGATTCAGACGCAAGCAATTCAACATGAGGTAAAACTGCTGTTCTCACCTGTCGCAGTGGTTGCATTTGAATGGCTTTGCCCCTGTGTGCTTCCTGTAGTGCCTTGTCAGTTCATCACTTCGAGCAAAACGCCACTCGCACCCTTCCCAGGAGCACTTGTATGGCTTCTCACCTACATTGACAAAAGAAAGAATGCTCTAAAATTCCAATTCACCTAAGGATGTTAACACATTACCAAACATAACAAAATCAACTCTTGTATAAAAATTGCCGTTTGGAAAGAAATTCTTTCAATAACACGTATCATGCCTTAAATATTTTAAAGCTGCATTTTTGTATTAAAGGAACAGTTCAGTGTAAAAATAAAAGCTGGATAAATAGGTAGGCTGTGCAAAATAAAACATGTTTCTAATATAGTTAGTTAGCCAAAAATGTAATGTATAAAGGCTGGAACACTGCTTCCTTCTTTTCAGCTCTCTAACTCTGAGTTAGTCAGTGACTTGAAGGGGGGCCACATGGGACATAACTGTTCAGTGAGTTTGCAATTGATCCTCAGCATACAAATCAGGTTCAAAAGCAACAGTTATGACCCATGTCCCCTCCCCCTCAAGTCACTGATTAGTTACTGCCTGGTATCAGTGGAAACCAACAGAGCTCAAAAGCAGGAAGTAGTGTTCTGGCTATTATGTTAGACATCCAGTCACTCCAGCCTTTATACATTACATTTTTGGCTAACTAACTATATTAGAAATATTTTTTATTTTGCACAGCCTATTTTCCCTGTTTTTATTTTTATACTGAACAATTCTTTTAAGAAAATAAAAACCTATTTAAAAACATTTATAATCACCATGGATAGGAAAAACAATTTGTGGCTACTGTATATATATGGTATATGTATTTCTCACACACCCTACTTGTGCTCATCAATACAATCCTTATGGGCCAATTTCCCAGTTACATCTGCTTTGGTGTAAGATACAAAAAGGTACAAGGTACAGTGTGTAACTAAAGGCTTTATAAATATATGCCCTTGTTCTGCTTGTGTGCTACCCCTTACATCAGCGGTACTAGTTGTGCACATTGTATTCAGTTTACTAGTTGGCACAAATAGTCCATGGTATCTGGAACAAAATTGTATTTTTTTCACACAAATGTTAAAAGCCCACACAAAACATAATAAAAGAATAAGTAAAAACAAAGAATCATTTGACCTATAAATATCCAATAGGTAGTGAAGCGCCCTAAAACAATCAAGGGGAAATTTGCAGTTATGATTTCATAAATGTGATCAAATTAATTTTTTCCTGCAATTGCGGTGAGCCTTCATGTTTGACATTCTGCACTTAGGATAAACAGATCGTTGGTAACCTGGAGGTATGTGATTACACTGTAATTTGTCGCCTTCATATTTTTGTTTTATACTTTTTGATGGAAAGTTTAGAAGAACCACTACTTAATTCTTGTATTGATGCAGGCAAAATTGAGACATCCTTATTATTTCTGGGGTTGTGTTTAGGTGCAATATCTAAAAACTATCGGAGTGTAATTGATAACATTTATGTCCAGAAAGAGAACAATTCATGGCAATATTTTAAAGTGTTATGGCACTCTGATGTGCTGGAAACCCCCACATGTAATCAGACATTTATGGATGAACATGTATTAATGGCAAGTCGGAGCACTATTTCTCTAACAAGCCAAGCTCATTTTTGCCAGCTTCAATCATACATCATTAGGTAGAGCAAGCTGATCTCTTCTGGATATATCCAGACATGGCTCCAAACCACCTAGATAAGAACATTTTTAATTGTTTGTGTTTCCCAGAGCGACACTGATTTTTATAATCCCTTTTTTGTAATTAGTTTATTTTTGTAGCTAATGCTTGTTTTTCCAGTTCACGGTATCCCAGTGCATAATTAGGAGGAAGGCTATAACAATTGGCAGTTTTTCACTTTCCACTCCGTTTATATTCATCTACCTGTTTTCACAAGAAAGAAAAGAAGAAAACAAAAGAAAGAAAGAAAGCAGGAAAGACAGACACAATTTTTCCAGCTCTAAATTATTGCAGAGCCATCTCCAATCTGAAGCAAATATTTCACATTCCTAAAAAATGTTTACATTTTCTCTGTAACAATAAAACAGTACCTTATAATTGATCCTAACAAACGGCATTAATCCATATAAGTGGCAAAACAACCTACTGAATATATTTGAGAAGAAGAAGCAGGCACCCAAACGGATCCACAGGACCAGAGAAGATTAGTTAAAAAATAATTTTATTTATACAAAGTTAAAAAATTTATATTTGCATCTCTATCCGCCCTACGCGTTTCGCACCCACTTAGGGCACTAAAGGTGGCCATACACGGGCCGATAAAAGCTGCCGACAGACCGTGTCGGCAGTTTATTGGCCCGTGTATGGGGGCCCCCGACGGGCTTCCCCGATCGAGATCTGGCCGAAAGTCGGCCAGATCTCGATCGGATGGGATTAAAAATCCCGTTGGATCGCGGCCGCATCTGTTCGTTGATGCGGTCCCGCGATCCGACCGCCCGTTTGGCGAATGCTAGGATCCGATCGTTGGGCCCTAGGGCCCACGATCGGATCAGCCCGATATTGCCCACCTCAAGGTGGGCATATCGGAGGGAGATCCGCTCGTTTGGCGACATCGCCAAACGAGCGGATCTATCCGTGTATGGCCACCTTTAGTCATGGGCTCTTATTACTGAATATATTTAACATTTTAATGAAAAATATATTCAGACAAAATACGATGATTCAAATTACTAAAAAAAACCCTCATCCAAAAAAACCCCCAGCTCCCAAGCAATCTGGATAATCAATCTAATACTTGTATAAGCATTCTATTTTTTTTATCTCACAAAAATATTCAATACTTACTAGCATTATCATTCACACATATATACCCTCCTAACTCCCAAAAACACCAAAGTATTTCCCATTATAGTTACACTTGCTATTCAGTTGCAGAAAACAAGATTAATTTCAGCCCTAAAGATACTTACAAAAGATATGAAAATATCTCTAGTCTCAACAAAATAATTTGTATACATATTACCCTATTCCACGGGTTTTACCAACAATGCTTTATTTGAATACTTGTATTTTATGTTTTGTAGGTCTTTGATATACTTCTGGGTTTTAGACTATTCCATCTATTCAACTGGATACAGATATGTGATTTAGTATCTGTAATACTTTGGACTTGGGGGTTTCTGGATAACAGCTCTTTATGTAATGTGGAGCATCAGTCTTAAAAAAGCTTGCATTACAACATATATAAAGAACACATATAAAAATAGTTGTGGGGTGAATGTTCAACCCTACTTGTACAACAGTACTTGTTTGTAATACTTTTGGGGGGGGGGTATGTAGTTACAGTTTTTCATTAGGACAGGGTTTGCCCTACACAAAAGTCTACTCTTTCTTTATATTAAGAAAATATGTATAAATATTACATTATTCCAGTTTCTAAAACCCTTCTTATTATAGGGTAAAATATCAGAAAATTGAATCCCAAAACACAATATGTAGCTAATAATCCCAAAATGAACTAACATATGTAAACACAGATAAAACATGTTTTCAGACACAACGGCATCCATTGAAATTGGAAGGAAAAATGGTTCCTAATAATAAGCGGACATTTTTTTTAAAGTGAGTTATGAAGTTGTGGAAATATTACCTGAAGAGGTTGCACTAGCAGATACATGAGTAGCTTCAAAAAAAGTAATGGATGGCTTTTTTACAGGGTTACTGTATTAGGTCATAGCACAATGTTGATCCAGAAAGGAAATATTTCCCACTCTGAGGCAAATTCAAGATAGTTTCAAAAGGGATTTTTGTTGCTTTCCTCTTGATCAACAAGCAGTTAGGCAGGTTCAACTTAATGGGCATTTGTGTTTTTCTAACCACATGTTACTATACATGTTTCTGTATATTCTGGATTGCAAAAATTGATGGAATTATTCTAATAAATCAGTACTATTGGATACTAACGAAAATTAAACTTGTAACTTAACTTGCAATTAAATAAAGTAACATTGCAGAGAGTATGAGTAAGCATAACTATAAATCAAAATTTCACATTTAGCATTTCAACAAACATGCAGCAAAATGTTAACTGTGGCAGGAATGTACACAAACAGCCAATAATTTATGCCTTACCCTATATGGAATTACACTATATTTATGCTGGGCTTTGTGCAGCAGTTCTACAGAGATATATTAGGTCTGATAAATTTCTCCCCATTTTTTCAACATTTAGAAAACTATGGGTACATCTATCATTTGGTAGACAACGATTCATTGCTATGCCTGAGGCTACAGTAGACGGTTCAGAGTGAATCCAACTGTATTGCTTAAAGCTAAATGTGTAGGTGACCTCTTAAACTCAGTCAAATTAGATTTTTCACCCTCAAAAGATTAGAGACAGACTTAAATGAGATGTGCTTCTTTGTATTATGAATGGGCCAGAAGCCATGGCCATGTGTGAAGAGTAAAGCATTTAATCAAACACTATTAATCCTAATTGTAATTATCCTTTATTTTATATAATGCCAACATGATACACAACAGAGAATAAACAGAGATTGTTTAATAGTCACATGAACCCAACTCCTGTCCCAGTGGTGCATACAGTTTAAAGTCTCACAGCCACATAACACAGAGGGGCCAATTTACTTAGTTCGAATGAAGGAATAGAGGAAAAAAAGTTCGAATTTCGAATATGGCTACTTCGACCATCGAATGGGCTACTTCAACCTTCGACTTCGAAATAAACGTTTCGAACTAAAAATCGTTCGACTATTCGACCATTCGATAGTCGAAGTACTGTCTCTTTTAAAAATTCTTCGACCCCCTAGTTCGCCACCTAAAACCTACCGAGGCCAATGTTAGCCTATGGGGAAGGTCCCCATAGGCTTCCTAACAATTTCCTGATCGAAGAAATATCAAAGAAATATCCTTCGATCGATGGATTAAAATCCTTAGAATCGTTCGATCGTAGGCATAGCGCAAAATCCTTCGACTTCGATATTCGAAGTCAAAGGATTTTACTTCAACGGTCGAATATCGAGGGGTTTATTAACCCTCGATATTCGACCCTAGGTAAATGTGCCCCAGACTATAGTCAATTTTATTAGCAACCAATTAACCTTCCTGTTGTTGGAGTATGGGAATAAACCAGAGTACCTAGGATAATCCACATTGACATGGTAGAATATACAAAACCCATGCAGATAGGGGGCAAATTGAAATAAAACTTAAAACTGCTGTGATGTAAGTTGACATTGTTTATCCCAAACTCAACCAAAGGGTTTTTAACAGGATAGGATAGCCTAATCAAGAGCTATTTATATTCTTTATAACAAATCCTGTTAACAACATCTACTGTATGTTCTTAGTGTGCATACAGTAAATCTCCACAGAAAAATATAAAAAAAGATGTAGTCAAAAATGTGTGTCTACAGACTCACACAGTTGACTTCTCTGTGGAGTTAATGACAGAGATCCCAGAAAAAAAGTGGTCACCTTCTAAGGATTATTATCTACTCAAGATGAATGTTTACACCTTCTGTGCAGGACAAGAGCTGAAATTTATCCTACAGGCATTCAGGGAACTAAATTAGTCAGATTAATTTCTTATCCCATAGATGCTTATTAAGTGTCCAGATTAGAACAAAGGCTGAATAAAAAGATGGCATCCAGTATTATTACTGGAAGACCTGGGGTTATTGGAAAAGGACTATATTAAGAATTTTAGACAGAATTTTTTTTTAAAGATTGCTTAAAAATATGTAATATAGAAGTTTAGGGATATGAGCTGGTAAACTGCCCCCCCACCACCACCCCTCACACACAAAGAGAGCATATTCATATATAGTTATACATTCTTCAAGGGAAAAGACTTCTATTGGTAGCCTTCCAAACAAAACAAAAAAAACCACAGTTGCTAAAAGGCTATGGTGGCATTGGGCTACTACAGAAGGCCAAAAAAATTGCAGTAGTGGTCATAATAAAAATAACCTTCTGTAAAGGCACTGGTATCTAATACCGCTTACTTGCACTTGGAGCTTTGCTTTGCTTGGTTCCTCTTGTAAATCTACACAGGAGGAGCCTGGAGCTAGCTATCCTCAAAAGTGGTGGTAGATCTAGGGTTCCCTTAGAAGTTTGCAATAACTTAGACAACTCGTCACTAAAGAATCAGGTGCGGACTTCATTTTGACACAGAGTACCCCAAACAATGACATCCAAACATGTCATAGAGCTACACACTTGGTTTGTTCTAATGTGATGGCTTCAGGTGCATCTGTATCTTGTGGCCACAATTAAATTACAATTAGGGCAAAGAAAGCTGTATTGTGGGTAAAAAGAAAAAACATAGTGACTTTGCCCAAAATTGCATTTGAATGTATTTATTTGTAACAAAAGCCTCCAGTAAATCCACAATGCTACAGATTATCTAATTGAAAGCATGACAAGGGGTGCGTATATATACACCTTATTAGTCCAGCTCTACTGGCTCGGAGCATGCACACGCACAAGGTAGGGGGCGTGTGTTTGTGCTGCAAAGGTTTATGGGCGGGCGCTAGGACCATGCGTCCTAGGGCTGCCACAAAGGTAAATAGCTTAAATTGAAACTGAGCAGTTAGCCTTTTTTTAACTATTGCCTATAAAAAGAAGTATTGAGTTTGAGAGATGTAAATCTGCAACTTGCTACTCAAGCATACTATGTATGAAAATGCAGCTAATTGCTACTCCTTTGATTTTTCCTTGGCTATCAGCACTGCTTCACATTCTGTAATTACTAAGCAACGTTTCTTCTCATAAAAAAATACAGTGTCTACAATCTATTGTTACACTCATGGCTACTAATATTGAATAATATCTTTAGGTCAGATATGATCAGTTGGTACATCCCAATCATCTGTTCACTTAAACTTGGTTCAGCTCCAAACAACAGCCTTATAAAAATACTTAACATTTGTATTATTATATATAATATTATTTAATATTTTCACAGTTCCATCTTTTTTACAGTGTGGACAAAGATGCCATCTACACTACAGTTAGGAGACCTTGGTATATACATATGCTACTGGTGCACTATGTGGCTGTTTTTTGCACCTAAATACCTCAAGTCTACAATCAGTGTAAATGTTGGCAAAGACTTTATTTGGACATGCACCAATGAACACAACAAATCAGAGGCAAGAAAAACCTACAAATATAAGAATTCAGATTTTTAAAAAATTATTTCCTTTTCTCTGTAATAAAACAATATCATGTATTTGAGCCCAACTAGATATTATTAATTCCAATTGGTGCCAAAACAATCATATTGGGTTTAATTAATGTTAAAATGATTTTTTATAGACTTAAAATATGGAGATCTAAATAACAGAAAGACCCTTTATCTGGAAAACGCTATGTCTCATTCTGGATAGCAGGCCACATACCATGACTTGGCATGATAGGTATGGGATCCATTATCAAGAATTATTCAGAAAGATCTGAATTAAGGAAAGGTCATTTCCCATAGACTCCATTTTATTAAAACATTTTAAAAAAGATTTTTTTTTTGGTAATAAATAACTAATACCTTGTAATTGATCCCAACTAAGTTATAATTAATCCTTATTGGAAGCAAAGTCAGCCTATTGGGTTTATTTAATGTTTACAGGATTTTCTAATAGACTTAAGGTATGAAGAACCAAATTACACAAAGATCTATTATCTGGAAAAACCCAGGTTCCGAACATTCTGGATAACAGGTCCCATACCTGTACTACAAAAACAAGATATAGTGATTATATAATAATTCACACTTTTTTAGTTGATTTATTTGCATCTATTTACTTTATCAGGGGAAATTATGAAAAGAGCATTGCTATGTATGCAGCATCGGACTGCAGCATTGGGGGCCCACCGGGGCTGCAACATCGAGGGCTCTTCTCCTGGAGTCTCGTGCATGCGCCACATCAAAACACATCATGTACATTCTCCAAATTAACTCAGCAGCTGTTTGGGGGAGCAGAACTGGGCTGGCAGAGCCCATTAAGGGGCTGGGCAGATTTATTAAGAGTCAAATTGAGATTTTGAGATTTATCTGGCCCTTTAAGAACTCGAATTCGAATATTCGCCACCTAAAACCTGCCAAGTTCATATATAAGTCAATGGGAGAGGTCTAGGGACCAATTTGGACATGTTACTAGCCTTCCTGACATCGTGTTTAATCAAATTTGATTCAAATTCGATTCGAGTTTTGGGAAAATTCATCCGAGTTTTAGATATTCAATTTTTATTTTTTTTTATAAATAATCCCCCAGTCGAATTTTAAGTATATTAAAATTTAATAGAGTGTTAAAAAACATGAATTCGAACTTTAATAAATGTGCCTCTATGTGTATGTTTAACTGTGGAAGCATCTGTAGCATTCTGTTGGAAAATGCATATCTTTCAGATTTACCGAAAGAAGGAGAAATGAACATGGCAGTTTTGCACATATGATAAATACTAAAACAAAGATATTTATTTATGATATTATACGTTTAGGCTAGAAGCAGAGAGTCTCCACTAACATATCAGTTTCTGAAACAGCATTAAAAATTGTGCATGGTCCCTCAGCTCTTTCCATAAGAATATACTGTTACATTCTCAATTTCTTTGTACATGCACAAGATACAAATCATGCAGTCCAACAAAGATGAACCAGAAGTGCTGTACAATAGTCACGCAGCAGCTTTGATTTTGAAACAGTTCATTCTATAATTCTAATTTGGGGAGGATTCTACACACCAGTTAAGAACCACCCTAATTTGGCAGTGCACTAAAGGCTGCAGCATCATCTCCAAATATATTTGCAAAAGTTTTATTTTATGAAACACCTTGGTTTATTGGGAATTACAAAAACAGCTCTGACAATGTACATTACTTATTAACTTATAAGTAAATATGTAAGGATGTGGAAGAGTCAAGAGGAAATTGACATTTCCCTGTAGTTATTTACAAAGGAAAAAGTACAGGAAGGGATATCAGAAAGAAATAATTTGCTGTAACATGTGGTTTTGTGGGAAATCACTTTAAAATGAACCTAGGGGCAGATTCTAAAAATGACAAGCCTGGTATAAACAAGAAGAGAGAAATGCATATTCACTGACTGTTTTAAAGAACGATGGAGTTTGTGATATCACACCTAATGTGAGGGAAAGTGAGTCTTGAGAAAAGGGAATGTTCGAAAAAGAGGTGAAAACAGCCTCTGCCCTTTACACCTCTAACAGATACTGAAATATCCCATGTTATATAAATGTGTAGTCCTCCTGAAACAGTATCGTGAAATAGCTAACCATAAATAGTCGAGCCGTGCAGGAGGTATAAATTCCAACTTTCCTATCCAGCCACACTGTTTAACCCAGCATTTCGTGGAGCACACAGTCTCAGCTGTAGTGATGTTTTCTATCACAGGGCACCGGGGCAGGCTGTCCATCACTCAGGAATATGTGTGTGCTGCATTCTCCCCCAACCCCCCCCTCTAAAATCTTCCTATTGTGAAGAAATTGTTTTGCACTAAGAGACTCTCTTTCATCCATCTCTCTTTCATCCTCACTGACAAGACTGTCAGATTTACAGCAGCATGGTGGAATTTACTCATGTTTGGGGCCTGGGCAACAAAAGTAAGTGTGTGAGCAGGGGCGTGAGTACCTTGCCTCAGAGTCTCAGACGGCAGCTGCCCAGGTGTTACCAGGGGCGGCAAAAAGCCACTCCTGTAATTTTAAGAGCAGAATTTCCGTTTTTTAACCCGGAAATTCGGCTTTACTGACGCAGCGAGCACAATTTCGCTCTCTGTGCTAGTTGTGAGCCTCTGCTGCAGTTTGTGTTGGGCCTGCAGTTATCCAGCCTTGTGTTTGGTGAATTTATGAATGAAGTTCTGTATTTATCCTAGTTTGTTTTCTGGGGGATTGATACATAACGCGTTCATGGTTTTTATTCTGCCAAATGTTCTGGGTGCAGGCCCGGATTTGTGGAAAGGCCACCTAGGCCGGTATGATTTTAGGGGGGCGGCATGCTGCCCAACCACACCCACATTGGTTCAAAAACACTTGGTATGCGCTGGAGATACAATCATTTTTTAAATTTCCCATGCGCCAATCCCCATTGATGATGAAAATTTGAAAGAATAAAGGGGTAGGGACAGGGGCAACGAACGCCAGTGGGCCTAGGGGCACCCACTATGTAAATCCGGCCCTGTCTGTGTGCCAATGTTCTGGGTGGATTATAATTTAAATTTGCAAATTTGCATTTACCTTGTTGCATTGCCCTGATTGTACATAAATTGCCAGGGGTGCCAGAACGCATTGCCTCTCAATATTCTTAAAGTGCAAGTGCCACTGCATCTTCCTTTGGAGAATGTGTTTGTTGTCCCTGAATCCAGTGCCTTAGACTAAATAATGTGCTGGAAATGTTATGTCTCACTTTATATTGTGAGGACGCTATCTAATTGTGCTCACTGTACAATATAATTTTGGATCATATACAATACCTTTTATTATGTTATAGAATGGTCAATTCTTAGCAACTTTCCAATTGGTCTTAATTATTTATTTTGTATAGTTTTCAAATGATTTGCCTTCTTCTGACTCAAATCACTGCCTGGTTGCTAGGGTAATTTAGACTCAAGAAACCAGATCAGTTATTAAATTCCAAACTGGAGAATTGAACAAGATATTTTAATTTAATATTGGTAGGCCATTCAAGTTTCTTTTTTTTTAAAATAATAATGTTGATTTTGATATTTATTTGTGGGCGCCAGGCATCCCAGGCCGACACTGTCTATATATTTAGAGGTGCCTTGTCGGGTTGTGTTGGGCGCAGGTTGGGAGTGATGGGTAAGGGTTGAATGCAGGTTGACTTTTTGTCGACCCACACATCACTATTACTCACATTCTAATTTACTTCTGTCAGACATGCCCACTATTCATTTTTAAAACAGAGGCATTTTGAGAAATAATACAGAATTATTTTCAAAAGGGCCGTAATAAACCTTATGATTAAAGCATATAGTGTATTTTAATGTACTGTGACTGATAATTTATTTTTAGGGGACTGTATAGTTACAGGGTTCCAAAAAAATCATGCCTACAGCAAAGGGAATTCTGGGGAATGTAATGTAACACTATTAAGGCATAGTAGAAGCTCTCCCTGGATTCTCTTCATGAAGAAGCTACGTTTAGCAGAACGTTATGCATGCTAGTTATAGCCTAGATCACTCGGATTGGACTGTTTCCTCTGGGACGAAAGGGAACATAAAAATCTGCAGAAAATCAGGTACATTAGGACCAGATGAAGGATCTCTAACAGGACAATAGCTGAGTTTCCGCCAAACCCCAGTCTGCAGCAAGAGTATGAACCCACTGCTACTACCGCTACTGAACAATAGTTACAAAATCATACACTACAGCAGATTCTTGGTTTTGAGCCAATTTTTAAGCAACAAAGAAATATGTTCTCCTTGCCAAGTGTAATATAATAGTACAGATACCAGAAAATAGCCAAATACAGTATATGAAATCTTCCACCTTAAAACACTTATTTTAAAGTTACTAAACCCACTGAGATTTTCCCTTTAAAATGCAATTCTAAAAATAACAACTGTCTTCCCATTTTATAATGTGTACACATTTAATTATTTGGTGTGTTACATCTTATCCCATTTAAAGTAATGCAGGCAGTCAAAAGCATATACAGCAAGCAGAATAAAACACCCTACATTTAGGGGGTTATTTATTAAAGTCAGAATGCCTAAAATTCCATTTTTTTTTTTTTACTATAAATTCTGAATTTTTAGTGAAAAAAAACCTCAAATTTGATTTATTATACCTTGAGGAAGTCAGAATCTGAAAATCCGGCACTTCAGTCCTGGTGAGGTTGTACATAAGTCAATGGGAGAAGTCCCAAAGATATCCTGATTAGGGATGAGCAAATTTTTTCGCTGTGTGGAAATGATGCCCATAGACTTCAATGGGAGAAAAAAATATTGTGTTTCAAAAGAAATTCGCCACGCATCAAAAAAAAAATTGTCAACCATAGACAAATGCATTTTGGCAAATTTTCGCAGGCGGCAAATTTTTGGCAAAGAATTCGCCTAATCCTGATCTGCGCAGGGTTTTGTGCATTAATCCGAAGATTTTGTGGTTTTCCTGCAAAAATCTGTGTTTTCAGGCGGAAAATACCAACAATTTGTACGATCTGAATTTTTCATGATTTCTTCTAATTTTTTCGTGCAAAGGAAATTTTCGTTAAAAATGCATTGATAAATAAGGGGAAATAACCCATACTGATTTGGTCGGAATACATTTCAGAAATAAATTAGATAAATAACCCCCTTAGCTAGCTATGGATTGATAGAAGAAAAAAACGCATTAGGCATTGTGCATTTTCTGGTATGATCTTTACAGATCCAACTGTAAAAACTATTAACCAAATCATTAATTATGGAAGAAGCCCTTACTGTGCATCACAGCTGCTGTGGGATTGCAATTTATTTAACCCTGTGATGCCAGAACAACGGGAATTGGCATTTACAGTAACGCGGCGCCTATAATAAAACAGTAAAAGAGAGAGTTTTTTTAAGGTTCTTAACAATCCAAAAAGCTTATGCAAACTAGAGAAGTGTTTGATGTGTTCTTAGTTGTACAGGATTTGGTTTAAGGCTGAATTTGGGCAGGACGCAGGTGGCAGACATTGTGTTGAATTTACACTTGTGCTCCATTAATTGCTGACATATCCTTCTCTCTCTCTGTCTCCCTCCCCCTCCTGCCAAGCGCCTCCAGGGAGAACAGCAGAGATGCACGCTCAGACTGGTACCCGGCAGAAACACCAAGCAGCCAGTCAGCCAATTAGCCCTCAGAATGTAAAGTGCGAGGGAGAGAAAATATGTGGTAGTCTAGCAACAGAGCCACTGAGAAACAGCTGAGAAGCAAGGCAAGGGCTGGTACCCAGGTTTTAACATGCTAGACAATTAGCACACTGCATTTAATGCTGATGAGGTTGCCTAGCAGCCAGCATCATCATCACTTGCTCTGCTCCCCTCCTCACCAAACACACATACAGCTCATTTCCTTTGCCCTATGTAGCACCTTCCTCCTATCACTGTACATGCCTCTAATTATAGATCTCATACCTCCTCTCTATTATTTTGGATCCCTGGGGTGTGGAGATAAACATGTAAGTGCAACCCTTAACCCTTTATTCATAAGGAATATTTGAAGATGTCATTCTGAGCCATGTAAGTTGGCTGCTGTTCAACCCTTGGCAATTTAATGGTTGCTCTGCAACACAAAGGATATGGACTAGGTTACCTTAAACTCAAACTTAACAGTAATTAGTCTAAAGATCATTAGCAATGTACAGAACCAGTAACTACCGACTGTAACTGCTGTAATTTATAAGAATGAAAAAAAAATTAGAAAGAAAAATTAGCATGCCATGTGGAATTATATTTATCATATATATTGCTCTTAACGGCAAGGGATACTTTTTAATTTTTGCTCAACTCTTTGCTGAATTTGTGCAACTGCATAAAGTAGCCCCAGAAGTAACTTGAAGCTGTAGTAACAGGTCGGTTATTTGTGGGCAGCTGACTGCTACAATATTGTTTCAATGTTGCATGTCGTTATAACCAGCAGGCCAATGAACAGCAAAGGGCAGCCAGATATTGCTTCAAGGGCAATTGCATTTACACACTGTAATTAAATTGTAATTAATATATAATGGGAAGTTGCACAGAATTAATCATATTATATCTGGATACTATCGGCAAGGACTTTGTATGTTGTTTCTGTGTCTGTAAGGGTGTTCTCCCACACAATAAGCAATCGCTGTATAATGCTGTGTAAAATGCAGCGTGCAATGGATAGTGTAACAATTTAGTTATGGTGAGTAATGTCCACCACTGTGGGTGTCCACAGCTGAGTCTGTTATATTTACAGGGGTTCAAAAAATATTGTAATTACTGGAAAAAAGGTGGAAGTATAGAAAGGACGATAGATAAATATTAGCTGGCAGAATTACTGCACTGTATTTAAGGCAGTGGTAAGCCATGTAGGGTTTTCTGAATTGAATAGTTCATCATATTCATTATGTCTAGGATCACTTTAAGACGTGGTTCCTTAATATACAAATACACAACATTTAGGATAAGTGCAAACACAATGATCATTTGAATATTTTTGGAAGCTCTATCAATTATAACAAAAAACAAAACCCTCCCTAACTGGCACAAGGAACTCTGCCAGAAGCTAAAGGGAAAGAAAAATCAATTTTTGGATGCTATCCCATTTTCAATTTCATCTGCCATCAAATCATTCCAGGCAATGTCCTCCTGTGATCTCTCTATAAAATTTCTTAGTTTTCACTTTAAGTCCAGTTTAACTATATGAAATGAATTGAACTGAATTTCAAACAATGTAAATAAACTGAATTCTGAATGGATAGCTACAAAGGTTTGATAAAGCATTAACACTTTAAAGCTTTTGTCACAAGCTCCTTTCAGCTTGCTTATTTCAGGCGGCTGAAAAGTACCCTTGACTACTGCCAATAGGAACTTTAGGAAATAAGCTGAAGCAGAGATGTGAATCAATTGTTCCTTTTATTGGGTGCTTTTTGGTCATGTCCTGGATTGCTCTCTGAGCTCTGTCCAAAAGTGCCAGTGTTAAAGGTATTTTATGGGGATTTTAGTACTTAGTGTTAATAGTAATTTTCAAATTAGTGCAAATTTCAAGCAGCAGAAGGCAGGGCTATAAAAGTGGGAAGGGTTGAGTAATCAGTGTCAGACTGGCCCACCGGAATACCAGGAAAACTCCCGGTGGGCCCTAGTTACCAGATTGCTTAAAATGCAAATCGAAGAGCTGTTGAATAAAAAGATAAATAACTCAAAAACCTTCAATAATAAAAAATTAAAACCAAATACAAATTATCTCAGAATATCATTCTCTACATCATACTAAAAGTTATCTGAAAGGTGAACAACCCATTTAAAGGGTTTTTTTAACTTTGAGTTAATTTTTAGTATGATGCAGAGTGTGATATTCTGAGATAATCTGCAATTGGTTTTAATTTTTTATTATTTGTGATTTTTGAGTTATTTAGCTTTTTATTCAGCAGCTCATCAGATTTCAATGTCAACCATGCAGTTGCTAAGGTTCAAATTACCCTAGCAACCATGCATTGATTTGAATGAGACTGGTTTACAAATAGGAGAGGGATGAAATAGGACAGATAAGAAATAAAAGTAGCAATAACAATACATTTGTAACATTACAGAGATTTTGTATTTAGATGGGGTCAGTGACCCCGGTTTGAAAGCTGGAAATGGTCAGAAGACGAAGGCAAATAATTAAAAAACTATAAAAAAGAAAAAATTAAGGTCAGTTGTAAAGTTTCTTAGAATTAGCCATTCTATAACATACTAAAAGTTAACTTAAAGGTGAACTGCCCATTTAATCTAAACAAAATGGGGCTGTGCATTACAGTCTGTATATTTGTGGAGATACACAGGAAATATGTAAGGAGCAAATATGTAAAATGAATTGATATGTAAGTTGTTTCAGACAGAATAGAGGGGGTGATGAGAGGTAACTTGAATAAAGCCAAAATACACTGAGGCTGGCAGGTTAAAACAACGGCACTGTTAAAGATTAGGCAACAAAGGAAAAGAAGATTTAGAGAGTAAATATACAAAAAGAATTGGAAACATGGGGCGAATAATACGAGGTCAAGAAAGGAAAAATACAGTTTAATGCTACTAAATAGTGATGAGCAAAATTTTTCACCAGGTTTATCACATGAAAAAAACCGTTTTGAAGTCTATGGGGAAAAAATGGAAGTGAAGTCTATGGAGAAAAAATGGAACTGAATTTGGAGAAAAGTTTTTTCTTTCCTTTAATTGAATCTCGTCCATAAATTTCCACAATATTAAACCATAAAAATAACTTTTCTCATTTAATTGAATCTGGCCCGTTGTTTCAAAATCAGGACCAGGAGAGAACTGAAAGAGATACTGCCTTGATTTATAATCTCAAACAAATGTGTATTATAGTATTTAGCACTGTTTAATTAAAGTTGCTTAGAAGAAGAAGTAGCAGGGAAAGCATTGTGGAAACTGGTGTCTGTGCTGGAGGAGGGTTGACTTCTGCTACATTGTTTTAGAAGTCTGAAACAGAAGTACAGAAAGGGACTAATAAATAATGCTTTCAATTTCTATTACATTTATATACACAATTACTTTAGAACAACTAAATATTTTGAATTTATGAATATTGGAAAGTTTCTTAGAATTACAGTTTCTTTCATTGGGTTAAATGTACACACAAGTATGGGTTCAAAGCCCCTTCGATAGAACTTGAATAAATAAATTCATGTGCCACAAGTCACTACAATGTGCCTAAACCACTGGTCATTCAAAAACCCATGCTGAACTCTAACAAAGTAAAGCACAAAACTGTTGTGCAAAACCAAAATCAAAGTATAAAGTACAAAGTATAAAGGAGAGAATTGACCTGTTGCTGAACTACATCACTCAGTAACCCTGGAGGCCTTAAGTGTTACAGGTCAGTAAGAGCTCCATGGTCAAGGGATGAATATCCATGAAATAAAATGTGTGCTGGTCAAAACTAGAGCAGTACCTGTGTGTGTCCTCTGGTGGGCTTTCAAATGTGAACTCTTTGTGTAGACTTTCCTGCAGCCATTAAATTGGCAGCGATGAACCCTTTTCTTATTTTCAGGGGAAGCTTCTCCTGGGCCCCCAGTCTGTTCACTATCACTATGGCCGCACTTTGACGTCACCGCCGTTGATGCTGACTCTGCAGCCTTCCCCAAGCTTACTGTGGCCTTTTTTGCAACTAGTTTTAAGGTCACGGTGCCATCTACAACAGAAAGGGACTGTGGGGTTTTGACTAGATGCCTGCTAAGTTCTGGGGATGATGGCGGCGTTAGAGATGTAACTGCATTCAACTGCGCTTGGTTTACAGACGTATAGCATTCTGTAGCGGGCTGTAGGCTGACGCACGTCTCTGATAGTAACTTGTCTTGTGAAAGTAACACATCCATGCTTGGACGTTTTTCATAGGTACTAATATCCACTGGAATTACAATTGAATCAATCTTGCAAGCAGTGCCATCAGCAGCCTGAGCAATGGAGGTGTTCAGAAAACAGTCCAAATCTTCTCCAAATGTTTCTGACATTTTTTTAGGTTCTGTCTGCAAATACCGCTCCAGTTCCAGGCATGTCTGTGAAATAAAGGGGATAAAGAATAATTAACAAGTGAAGGCCAACTACAACACAGAACTTTACAAATCACATACTGTAGTTCTAGTGCATTTGCCATAACCAGGGCTGGTCAGTAACAACCAAGTTTTTCATGATTCAAAATCTAATTTAGTGAAGTGTCACCTCTTTTTTGGTCTGTGTGTTGGAACTTCCCTATTCTCTATCTACTTAGTACTACAGGTATAGGATCTGTTACCTGGAAACCAATTATCCATAAAGCTCAGAATTATGGAAAAATAATTTCCCTTTTCTATGTAATAATAAAACAGTACCTCATACTTGATCCCAACTAAGATATAGCAGATTAGTAGTCAGCACAACTGTAACTCTCTTCTTTGGCTGGGTGCACGTCCTCCAATGGCCACCTCCCACTGGCAATACTGGCGAAGAAATTAGTACAGCACCCACTGTTTAGAATAAAACGGCCTTTATTGGACCAAGGGCATTACAGCTGTAATGCCCTTGGTCCAATAAAGGCCGTTTTATTCTAAACAGTGGGTGCTGTACTAATTTCTTCCCCAACTAAGATATAATCAGGCCTGGGTTTGTGGCAAGGCCTCAACGGCCCAGGCCTAGGCCGGCAGAACTTCAGGGGCGGCATGCCGCCCAGTGGCACTCAAATACGAGCACTGGAGATTGGGTGCGGGAGATTTGAAAATCGATTTCTGCGTCTGCCTTTGAGCGCTTGCACTTAAAGGAAGTGGGCGGGTAGCAGACCGGGAGGGGAAATCATACTATTGGGTTAAATTCATGTTTTTCGTAATTTTTTTTATTAGACTTAAAAAATATAGATCATGGAAAGACAGGTCCCACACCTTTATCACTTAACCTACCACCAATACTCTTTCTAAAAGTTGCATGGCTCTGTTTTATACTAGAGGCACATGTATTAGAGAAGCACCTATTTTTTGGCCAGAAAGTTGGCAGGTGTCAACAGTATGCAGCAGAGGCAATTACAGTAATTTATCTGGTGGCAGAAATATACTGAAGGAGATAATGCCTAGTGTGCCATAAGCCTTAGATGGAAGCTGGAGATACAGGTATGGGATTCGTTATCCGGAAACCTGTTATCCAGAAAGCTCCAAATTATGGAAAGACCGTCTCCCATAGACTTAATTTTAATCAATCCAATCATCCAATTTTTTTAAAAATAAGTTCCTTTTTCTCTGAAATATTAAAACAGTTCCCTGTACTTGATCCAAACTAAGATATAATTAATTCTTATTAGAAGCAAAACCCGCCTATGGGGTTTATTTTATGTTTAAATTATTTTTAGCAGACTTGAAATTACGGAAAGACTCATTATCTGGAAAGCCCCAGGTCCCTAGCATTCTGGATAACAGATCCTATACCATATTATAAGTTCCACTTTCCAGTTTTACAGTGTTCTATATTAATAAGCAAACGGGTCTATTGAAATGCATACTTTCAAATCTTTGATTTTCATAAAATTCCACACCATAGCAAATTAAATATGCGCCTTTATACCTACTAAACATTCCAACCCATATTTTTTTCTTTGCCAGACTGTAACAATTTCTGAAACCTCTGAAATCCAGAAAGAGCGGAACAAATACAGATTTATCTGAAACACTTGCTTAATACACTGCCACCAAAACAATAGACTTGATGTTCCTTGCCCTGAGAACTGAAGTTTGATTTGGAGTTTTCACACTGCTATACTGCGAGAAATGAACATGCTATTAACTTTAGGTAATGGGTAGCAAGCTGACAATAAGAGCTTTTATAAAACATAATGGACGCCTAGAGACAATAGGAACTTAGACAGATTTCCTCTGAGCTTAAATGCCTAGGAAATAAGCTATTTCGTGGTTATTAAAACGTTGCCCTGGGCGAGTGTAATATGATGGAGATTTAGACGCTGACATACAGGGAGTTAAAATTTTAATAAAATGTTATGTGAGAGCTATTCCATAATTTGTCACACAACTGCAATCCAGCTAAAAGAAGAGAGGATTATAGACTTGTGCAACATTCACAAAATCACACAGGGGAATCAGCTTCCCAACAGAGCACTCAACATTGTGGAAATAGAGGGACAAAAAGATTTGCCGCAAAATGTTTTGAACACGCCCATTGTTGTGGCCACACCCCCTAACTACCATGTTCATTTTACAAAATTTGACAGGTTATGAAAGTTTGAACACATTTCTGTGGTTTTTAGGTATTATTACAGTTTTGCTAATTAAGGTGAATTGCCCTTTAAGCTGCAAGTCACAGTTTCACCAAGAGACCTGCTTATCTTATCCCTATACCCTATAAAGGGGTACCTTCATGGGAAAACATGTTTTTTTTTTCAAAACGCATCAGTTAATAGTGCTACTCCAGCAGTCTTCTGTACGGAAATCCAATTCCTAAAAGAGCAAACAGATTTTTTTTTTATTCAATTTTGAAATCTGACATGGGCTAGACATATTGTCAGTTTCCCAGCTGCCTCAGTCATGTGACTTGTGCCTGCACTTTAGGATGGAACTACTTTCTGGCAGGCTGTTATTTCTCCTACTTAATGTAACTGAAACAGTCTCAGTGGGACTTGTCTGTTACTATTGAGTGTTGTTTTTAGATCTACCAGGGAGCTGTTATCTTGTGTTAAGGAGCTGCTATCTGGTTACCTTCCCATTGTTCTGTTGTTAGGCTGTGGGGGGGGGGGCGGAGGGGGTGTACAGTACAGCAGTACAGCAGTAAAGAGTGACTGAAGTGACTGAGTGACTGAAGTTTATCAGAGCACAAGTCATGTCAGATTTCAAAATTGAATATAAAAAAATCTGTTTGCTCTTTTGAGAATTGGATTTCCATGCAGAAGACTGGTGGAGTAGCACTATTAACTGATGTGTTTTGAAAAAAACATGTTTTCCCATGACAGTATCCCTACTTCTTTGCTTATCTTAAATTGTTACAAAAGTATCTAAGTGCACCTGCCATGTATTCTGGGCTCTCTTTTTCTGGCTGTTCAGTGCAGGAGATCAAAGAAAAAGTTGGGACATTTCAGTAACAATCCGAGACTGCGGGTTGAGCTGTCAAAATCAGGGCTGTCCAGCAAAAAACGGGACAGTTGTGAGGTATACAAATGTATAGTGCATAGTTGGAATGATTACAAAATGTAACAGGTTCTGAAAGTTTTAACACATTTCTGTGGCTTTTAGGTGTTTTTACAGTTTTGCTAATGAAGGTGAATTGCCCTTTAAGTTGCAAGTTACAGTTTCCCCAAGAAACCTGCTTGTCTTAAATTGTTACAATTGTTTGTTTGCATATCTTAAATTGTTATAAATGTATCTAAGTGCACCTGCCACTTATTTGGGGGCTCTCTGCTGAAAAGACAATTAAGTTTTAGAAACATTGTATCTTTTTCTGGTTGTTCAGTGCAGGAGATCAAAGAGAAAGTAGGGACATTTCACTAACAATCTGGGACTGTAGGTTGAGCTGTCCCAATTGTGCCTGTCCCATGAAAAAACGGCAATATGGGGGGGTTTGTGGATGCACACCTAAGGCCAATTTCAAAAAGTATAATTTCAAAAAGTATAAAGCCCTGTCTAAGTAATTCAAGTAAATATGCCAGTGCATGTAATTTTGAAACAGGGTTTTTTTGTTACAAAGTTATGATCATAATATTGATAAGCCACCATACCACGTCAAGGTAAAACCCCACATGGTGGTCCCTAACTTATTTATCTTTAGTCATAGTAAACAAGGTACATTACCTCTCTGTAGTAACAATTCTTTGTATAAACATCTCCTGTGCCTTGGTTTCAACTCTGTGCTAGATCCTCCCCCGCCACCTGCTGAGCGGCTTTTAAGAGGGAGAGACTGCCTTAACCAACGCCCATTTTAGAAAAGTAGAAGTCAGGTGTTGTAATTAAAATCAAGGTAGAGTGATATGTGCAGTTGCACAATAGTGTGTATACATGTGTAAGTGAAATGTGAAGGTATGTATGGTAGTGGTAAGGGAAAGTGTATGTGTATCTGGGAGTATATGTGTAAGAAAGCATAGAATAAAGAATGTAAAGAAGAAATAAATGAGAGACATAATAAGTGTATGTGTACATAGAGTAGTGTCTAATGGGACGTTGGTTTTTTCACGGCTAGACCCTCCCATGCCGCCAGCACTTATGGCTTTTAAGAGAGAGCGATTGCACAAACCAAGGCACAACAAGTGAGGGGGACCACCAAAAGTATAAAGGGGGGTATGAGGGTGCAATAACCACATGAGCTTAGCCAAAGCTTCAGGCAAATACATCAATATGGGGGGGGGTTTGTGGATGCACACCTAAGGCCAATTTCAAAAAGTATCATTTCAAAAAGTATAAAGCCCTGTCTAAGTAATTCAAGTAAATATGCCAGTGCATGTAATTTTGAAACAGGGTTTTTTTGTTACAAAGTTATGATCATAATATTGATAAGCCACCATACCACGTCAAGGTAAAACCCCACATGGTGGTCCCTAACTTATTTGGTTTGTGCAATCGCTCTCTCTTAAAAGCCATAAGTGCTGGCGGCATGGGAGGGTCTAGCCGTGAAAAAACCAACGTCCCATTAGACACTACTCTATGTACACATACACTTATTATGTCTTTCATTTATTTCTTCTTTACACTCTTTTATTCTATGCTTTCTTACACATATACTCCCAGATACACATACACTTTCCCTTACCACTACCATACATACCTTCACATTTCACTTACACATGTATACACACTATTGTGCAACTGCACATATCACTCTACCTTGATTTTAATTACAACACCTGATTTCTACTTTTCTAAAATGGGCGTTGGTTAAGGCAGTCTCTCCCACTTAAAAGCCGCTCAGCAGTTGGCGGGGGAGGATCTAGCACAGAGTTGAAACCAAGGCACAGGAGATGTTTATACAAAGAATTGTTACTACAGAGAGGTAATGTACCTTGTTTACTATGACTAAAGATAAATAAGTTAGGGACCACCATGTGGGGTTTTACCTTGACGTGGTATGGTGGCTTATCAATATTATGATCATAACTTTGTAACAAAAAAACCCTGTTTCAAAATTACATGCACTGGCATATTTACTTGAATTACTTAGACAGGGCTTTATACTTTTTGAAATTATACTTTTTGAAATTGGCCTTAGGTGTGCATCCACAAACCCCCCCACCATGAAAAAACGGGACAGTTGGGAGGTATGCCGCTGTATTCCTAATGGAGACACCTGAAAACCTAACAATTATACTCATTGCTAGGTAGCGCTCAAAGGTCTGTAAGCCTTTTAAAGGGATTTTTTTTTAAGTAAATGTGATGAACTGTATTATTATTATTATTATTATTATTATTATTAACATGTATTTATATAGTGCCAACATATTTCTTAATGTACCCAGTTTAAAGGGTACCAACAGTACATGATTTAGGTACAAAAATAAATATTCTTGCTGTTCTCCTAAAATAATTATATATATATATAACTAGTATATATGTATATGCTAGTATCTGCTACCTACAGCAGGAATAATATCTTTTTATTGTAAGTTAACCAGTTGTCACTTAAAAACAGCTTCCCGGTTATTTCCTGTTCCAGTTATACAGCTGCATCCTTATTTCCTGAGCCTACAGCAGGGGAACTGCATCAGGCAGGAGAAAGGCTACTTTCACCAAAAAGAAATTTGTCTGTGAGACTGGGTAGGGCTGATAGGAGAATTCCCATGTACAGCAGCCGTATTTATAATGAATTTTTGCTCCTGAGAACTCTCCTACTCTGTCCCACTATAAGTGCACTGATCAGGTAGGGAGTCTATAAATATATTATCAGTGGGGACACCAAATAGAGACGAGCAAGATAAAAATTGAGCGGCTGAGAGACTAAACAGCTAGAATTATGTTGAGCAGGGATAACATTTGCAGTGAGCCATTGACAGGTATTCCAGAGAGAAACACAGAAGTCTTTCTGTTTCATTATACTTGTGGATTTTAAATGGAATAACAAAGATGTGATGTTTCTCGTATCTATTCACCAGATCACTGTCCTGCTGATTAGAACAGATAAGTCTGTAGCTTTCACTTACGTCAATAATACCCAATACAACATCTCAATCTGATAAATGAAATGAAGACTTTGTGCCTGCTTCCCGTTATTTACACTGAAGCAATTTATTATTTTAGGTTTAGTACAATTTGTTTTCCCCCCATATGCCAGGAATATCCAAGCAACAATTTTCTAAACTCTTGCTGAACTACAGACACCAACATGCCATTCTTAATGGGATACTGTCATGGGAAAAAAAAATTTTTTCAAAATGAATCAGTTAATAGTGCTGCTCCAGCAGAATTCTGCACTGAAATCCATTTCTCAAAAGAGCAAACAGATTTTTTTATATTCAATTTTGAAATCTGACATGGGGCTAGACATATTGTCAATTTCCCAGCTGCCCCAAGTCATGTGACTTATGCTGATAAACTTCAATCACTCTTTACTGCTGTACTACAAGTTGGAGTGATATCACCCCTTCCCTTTCCCCCCAGCAGCCAAACAAAAGAACAATGGGAAGGTAAGCAGATAACAGCTCCCTAACACAAGATAACAGCTGCCTGGTAGATCTAAGAACAACACTCAATAGTAAAAACCCATGTCTCACTGAGGCACATTCAGTTACATTGAGATGGAAAAACAGCAGCCTGCCAGAAAGCATTTCTCTCCTAAAGTGCAGGCACAAGTCACATGACCAGGGGCAGCTGGGAAATTGACAAAATGTCTAGCCCCATGTCAGATTTCAAAATTGAATATAAAAAAATCTGTTTGCTCTTTTGAGAAATGGATTTCAGTGCAGAATTCTGCTGGATCAGCACTATTAACTGGTTCATTTTGAAAAAAAATGTTTTTTCCCATGACAGTATCCTTTTAATATATTTCAGCCATGGCAGTGCTGCCTTCCAGAATGCTGATAAAATGAAACTTGTAAAAGTAAGAGGTACTTTCCTGTAATCTTTGATTTAAATATGATTCACACTGTTGCTTCTTGTTTGATAGATGGTTAGTTTATGTGTTTCTCCATAAAGCTGTGTTACTGGAGGGATTTGTCCACTCAGGCATAGCACTATAAACATACTAATTCAGGCTATGGCCTTCAGAAACAAAGTCATTTTTTACATCCCACTGAACCCATATTCAAACTTAACAAGACTAATAATAAAAATTACAAACAATGAAGCTACAAATTCATACCTCCCAACATTTCGGAAATAGAAAGAGGAACAAAAAGATGTTTGGCAGGTTATGAAAGTTTGAACACATTTCTGTGTTTTTATATATATATAATACACAAAAGCCATGAATATCTTGTAAACAGTGGTGTAACTAAATATCACTGGGTCCCACAGCAAATAATTTTATAGGCCCCCAAAATGTCTAGAGATTGACTTGTTTTATTGAATTTGTATATGAATTAGAGCCTCGTGGGGCCCCTATACCTTCTGGGCCCCCCTGCAGCCGCAGGGTCTGCTTCCTCTATAGTTACACCCCTGTTTGTAAATTATATCCTTATAAACGGTGAGTTCTGATGTCATCAGTTATAAACGATGAGTTCTGATGACTCCCTAAAACTTGTGTATTATAATAAATAAAGTACCCCCAGTTGCAAAATATGAGGATATTAGAAGTTACCTCGGAGTTCCATGACCTGTATAAAAACACTCGGCCTTCGGCCTCGTGTTTTTATATGGTCATGAAACTCCTCGGTAACTTATAATATCCTTATATTTTACAAGAGGGGGTACTTTATTCACTATATATATATATATATATATATATATATATATATATATATATATATATATATATATATATATATATATATATATATATATATATATATATATATATACAGTCCATGGAGGAGTCGGCACTCACGTCACAAACTTCAAATATGCCTGGGTGCAGTGTCCAAAAATTAGATACAATATCATACAGAATAAGGTCCGCACTCTCAGGACTTAGGAAAACTAAAAAATTTTATTCACAAAGGAGACTGACGTTTCGACCTCTACAGAGGCCTTTCTCTCACTTTGAGAAAGGCCTCTGTAGAGGTCGAAACGTCAGTCTCCTTTGTGAATAAAATTTTTTAGTTTTCCTAAGTCCTGAGAGTGCGGACCTTATTCTGTATGATATTATATATATATATATATATATATATATATATATATATATATATATATATATATATATATATATATATATATATATATATATATATATATATATATATATATCTATCTCAAATACTACATTCAGAAAATATATTTCATAGAAGGAGATAATTGTCCATGGTACTTGTTTATACTGTATAACTGAACTAAATGAACATATAAAATGTATCTTTGTCCTTACTCAATTCACAATCCATTCTTGCCAAGCTAGGCAACTTCTTTACTTCTGGAGACAATGATGAATGCAGAATTCACCGTTAGAAGTCAGTGAGTTGTGTTCCAAGACGCAACATTCACGCTATGTACCTGTCTTGCAAAGGTTTGTAGCTGTCATAAACTAGTGTGAGATTTGTGTAGTCACAGCTTAATAAAATGACAACTTAATGGGAAAACACATTGTGATTTGAAAAGTATATTAAAGTCCACTGAACTGAGAAATGAGAGGGACTTATCAGTGATGAAAGCAAGAAAAACTGTGTCAAAACCTGTTTATTGTGCTTGCATTATTCCCACACAATGTTACACTTCTAAGGTAGAGAAAGAATATAGTGCTATTGTGTAAATCTAGTACATGAGTATGTGAGGACCATTCTAAGTAAGATGATGCAGCTTAAACAGTCATGTAGTTTGTAAAACCTGTGCAACAATTTAATCTTGCTTAAGTGATGCAGGCACCTTTTATCACCTGGACCAGTGGTTCTGTGGAGAACTTTGCTCAGCAATTATTCAATGTGTCATTTTCTGCACTCCCATCAGATTCAGTGAAATGAGAAAGCATGTATTATTGGATATTGGATTTCACATGTAAAAACAATGTAAGCCTATGGTAAAATCTGGAATTAAATAAGGGAAGTAAGGGAAGGTTTTAGAGACATTCATATTTTTTAGCGCATCGTTCGTACTTTTTATATTCCTTTTGTCTCCTTGACACTGAGCACTTCATCTGTGATATAATATTATTTTATATTTATGTGAATTGTATTTCTAATAATGCACTTATTATTGTAGTGAAAAAATATCCATACATATTGTAGTGAAAAAATATCCATACATGTTCTGATCTTTTAATCACTTTCATGGTATTCATGATTTTAGATAAACATAGTTTAATTGTGGTTTCAAAAAGCTCTAAAACCACAAAATGTAATAAATGGGCCTCCATATTTTAGTAATTTATTTTTTATTGGCAAAAAACTGGACCCATAGATGAAACCACTGGACAATGAATACATGTTTTTGTGCTTAAAGGAAAGAGAAATATAGACCTGCATCCTGGCATGTTTACTAACATTGGAGATAAATATCTGGAGAGATTTCTGGCAAAGTTGCCCATAGCAACCAATGAGATCTTTTCTTCTGTTTTCTAAATTATAGGTGGCTGTTTAAATCTAATTGCTGATTGGTTGCCATGGGCAACATCTCCAGAAATCTCTCCAGATATTTATCTCCAATGTTAGTAAACATAATGTCATACGTGTCTTAGGAGAGGTTAATGGGAGTGGAAAGCAAGAGGGTGCATTTGTCCAAATATCTACTCCAGCTTCAAATTACTTTTTTTTGTTTCCACAAATCTCTATAAATGTGTGGTTTTTCTGTATTCCTTTAAAACTAAAAAAATTACATTTATTTAAATGTAAAAACCACAAAAAACTCTAATACTAAAATTTGCCAGGTTTAATATTTAAAGGTCCTATAAAGTCAGTGAGAGCTGCGCTGTTCCTATTGGACCAATTTTAATCAATTTGGACTTTTAAAGGCCCATTTATCAAAGGTCAAATTTCAAATTCATGTAAAAAAAATATAGGGATGCACCGAATCCAGGATTCGGTTTTGGATTCAGCCAGGATTCTGCCTTTTTCAGCAGGATTCGGATTAGGCCGAATCCTTCTGCACGGCCGAACAGAATCCGAATCCTAATTTGCATATGCAAATTAGGGGCGGGGAGGGAAATTGCGTGACTTTTTGTCACAAAACAAGGAAGTAAAAATGTTTTCCCCTTCCCACCCATAATTTGGATAAATTAGGATTCAGATTCGGTTCGGTATTCGGCCGAATCTTTCACAAAGGATTCGGGGGTTCGGCCAAATCCATAATAGTGGATTCGGTGCATCCCTAAAAAATTTTAATTCGAAAATACTCACAATTCGACTAGGAGGTTATTTAAGATAAATTCAAATGGCACATGAACTCGGTAGGTTTTTGGTGGTGAATATTCAAATTAGGACTGTTTCCATGGTCGAGGTGTGATAAATCTCACATTCTAATTTGTATTCAAAATAAGGGGATTAAAATTCAAATGTGTGAATTTTGACACTCAAAGATTCGAATTCGAATTTACTAATCGACTCCTGATAAATCTGCCCCTTAGAGTTTAACAAAAATTTTTTTGCTAGTAATTATCTGGAAAACACAAATTTTAAGCGGTTATAGTATTTTTTAGCACATTGTCCAGCTCTAAAATTCGACCTTTTAGTTTCTGTAAGGCAGTTGGGACTTTATGCACATAACTAATTATTATTTTCTTACACAGTAGCTGAAACAATTAGAAGAACTCATAAGAAACCTATTGATGAAGCTTATGTTGAGCATAAAAGTAAACACATATGCTACAACAAGAGCTGCAGGATAGGAGTAACACTCTGGTTTTCAAACGGCATTAGCAAGAAGTATAAAACATACGTACATCTATCAATGTGGGTTCTAAGGACTTCTGTAATGCAGGAAAAAAATAACCTCCAATGCAAATTCAGGGGTTGACTTACAGTATATTGAACAATTAATACTGTACCCAAACATTGTAAACTGCAACAATCCATACCTCATGTATTCCACTACAAGTAATATTTTACTATGCATCAAGGGACGTGATTTAGGAACACTCTGCTATTATCTGTGGTAGATATAAATGGACTTTCTTCAACTGTTAAATAATATGCCATCCCCAATTTTCTTTTATGTGTGGAAACATGATATTTTACTGTGCCCTATTAATATATTTATTGCTCTATTAAGCGGTCTGCTGGCCACTATTTTTTTTTCATATGCAATTTAAACAATGTACTTCACATTTAGCTTGCCAGACTAGAGGGCCTATTGTTAGTTATTTTCCTTGATGATTATGCTATCACAGTTAAACTCAGATATTCTGTAAATTCACATGAATAAAGCTTCTACAAATGATAAATGTAACATTAAGCAATATGTTGTAGCAACAGTATAGGAGGTAGAGCCCATAAGGGCTGGGGCCCACTGGCCCAGTCCGACGACCCTGCACTCATTATTATGCCTAATGATGTCCCTTGTGCTTGCAAATTACAACTACAGAACAAAGGGGCAGATTCACTAAGAATCAAATTTCCACTAGTGTCTGCTTCGCTCACATCGCAACAATTCGCCAGGCGTAGATTCGCCAGGACAACGCTAATTCACTAAAATCTGAAGTTACGTCTAGGGCGCCGAATGCTGGTGAAGTAGCGACAGGGGCGCTCCGCCAATGAGGCGAGCTGAGCCGCTCGCCTCAGGCGGCTGCGCCAGACAGGATTCCAGGGGCGGCAAAAAGCCGCTCCTGCACCTTTAAGAGCCGAATTTCCGGTTTTTAAACCGGAAATTTGGCTGCGCTATTGCGAGAGAGCGCAATTGCGCTCTCCGCAATCGTGTTCCTGCCTCCCCTCGCCGACAGGTAAGTCGGTGCGGGGGGCGGCATTGCAGGAGCCGCCTCAGGCGGCTCCTTCCCCAGAAACGGCGCTGAGTAGCGATAGTGTTACTGCGGCAAGAGAAGCGAAGTTGTGCTAGCGTTGGCTAATTTGCATATGGACGTATAGGTTGCACCAAATACATTACACTACACAAATCCAGGGAACTTTAATAAAAGAAAATAGAGTTGTTATAATGCCATACACATGTGTTCAGTGTGTAGTTTAAGTGCCATATGTTAGGAAATGTAGGGGGGAATGCCGGGTACCCCAGAAGAAATTTCCGATCTTTTGCAGCCTATCACCCTGAAAAATGAAAAGTCGCCAGCGTTTTTTGGGACTATTTTTTGAGGAAGTCCTGTCTATTCTATTGCACTTTGCCTGGTCTGAGGTGGTGAAGGCAAGTCTGGCGCAAGAGTTAACGTTCAGTAATGAATTTGTGTTTTTTTTTGCGAATTTTCTCTAACGTTAGTCACTTCGCCCTTTAGTGAATCTGCCCCAAAGTCATTTATTTTGTTACATTTTTTTCATTTTCAAGTGAATGTATTTGTTTCAGTAGCAAATTAGTCATAAGGGGACATTTACAGTTCCCCAGAGGGCATTTAAAAGAGCACTATGGGGTACAAAATTGTTCCCTGTAATGTTTACTTAACAAGAACTTGTCCCTGTGATCCTGTATGAAGAGCAGAATGCAGCAGTAGGAGGCATAGGAAAGTCCTGTCCTTACCACCTACCACAAGGCTCAGAATCTGCCACACTACCCCCTCTCCAATTACACCTTCCAACACTTATTATGTTACAATGTACCATCCAACAATGTGCCAATGCAAACATGCCCCAAGGCATGAGATAACCTTTTTCTCATCCAGCTGAATTAGACCAAATATCTTCAGCAGGTTGGCTGACATGGGCATAATGAGATGTGTAGTGATTATCCACAACTTACAGGGGCATCTCTGAGCTGCCTGAGGCGACTTTTCCGATTCTCCCCCCCCTCGTGTCCGACGTTTACCTTTCTGAGCGCCAGAGGGGGTTGAAAGGGGTCTGCATCGAGATTGCGCTCTCTGCACTAGAAGACCCGAAATTCGGAATAAAAAATCAGAATATTGGCTCTTTAATCAGAAGAGGCTTTTTGCTGCCCCTGGTAATCTGATTGATACTGCCGACCTGAAAAGAGTTTCTCAACTTGCCTCATGGCAGCAGCACCCCATACAACTTAATATAATATGCTCCCTGTTCATGAAGAAGCGCAAACAAACTTTTCTTTATTGGCTATCACTCTGCAGCATTTGGAAGCACATTTATCAAGGGTCGAATTTCAAATTCATGTGAGTTTTTTTAAACTTCCCTAAACTTCCATAAATTCGAAATTCAACAAATTGAAATTTATTAACAAAATCAAATTTTGTCAAAGTCAGATGAATTGAAACGACCTGAAAACTCGAAAAAAATCGAATCGAATTCAATCAAACTCCATTCGAGTGAAAAAAAAACTTGAATGTCAGGTAGGCTGCAAACATCTCCACATTGATCCCTGGACCTCTCCCATTGACTTAAACAGTAATTCAGCAGGTTTTAGGTGGCAAATAGTCAAATTCGAATTCTTAAAGGGCCAGAGTATGATACATTTTGAAAATCTAATTCAAATTTCTTTTAAAAAAAAACTTGAATCGTATTTGGATAACTCCTTAGTCGAATTTAAGAGTTCTGACCATAAAAAATATTCGAAAATTCTAATTTTCAATTCAATCCTTGATAGATCTTCCCCTATATATATAGCATAAAATCATGGCACAAATTTTTGCATCAAAATCCTTAATCAGGTAAAATTAAAAAAATTAAAAAATGAATGAACATACAGCACATCCTTATATATCTGACTGCCATGGAACAACCTGGTAGTGGTGCACTGGCAAATAATGATAGTGATGAACCTAAATCTATTTTCTTATGATTTTGATGGACTCATTTAAGTTCTCTCTATTACATGCACACTGTCAAATAGTGTGCATAAAAGTACAGATAGAGTATCTGTTATCTGGAAATCCAGAAAGCTCAGAATTATGGAAAGGCTGTCTCCCATAGACTCCATTAAAATCAAATAATCCAAATTTTTAAAAAGGATTTCCCTTTTCCCTGTAATAATAAAATAGTACCTTATTTTTTATCCAAAAGTTAGATATAATTAATCCCTACTGGAAGCAAAACCAGCTTATTGGGTTTGTTTAGTGTTTACATGATATTCTAGTAGATTTAAGTTATGAAGATCCAAATCTGCAAAACCTCAGGTCCTGACCATTCTGGATAACCGGCCCCATACCTGTACCTGCAAAAATGTGACTGCAGACTGCCGAAATTAAAAGAAGATGCAATTCCCTTTCTTTAGGGCTGCTTACATACACTAAGGGGCCCATTCATTAAGTTCGAGTGAAGGAATAGAAGAAAAATACTTCGAATTTCAAAGTGTTTTTTTGGCTACTTCGACCATCGAATGGGCTACTTCGACCTTCGACTACGAATTCGAATTGAAGGATTCGAACTAAAAATCGTTCGACTATTCGACCATTCGATAGTCGAAGTACTGTCTCTTTAAGAAAAAACTAGTTCGCCACCTAAAAGCTACTGAAGTCAATGTTAGCCTATGGGGAAGGTCCCCATAGGCTTGGCTATCTTTTTTTGCTTGAAGGATAATCCTTCGATCGTGGGATTAAAATCCTTAGAATCGTTCGATTCGAAGGATTTAATCGTTCGATCAAGCGATTATTCCTTCGATCGTTCGATCGAACTATTTGCGCAAAATCCTTCGACTTCGATATTCGAAGGATTTTCATTCCCCAGTCGAATATCGAGGGTTAATTAACCCTCGATATTCGACCCTTAATACATCTGCCCCTAAGGGGCATATTTATCAAGGGTCAAATTTCGAATTGAAAAAACTTCGACATTCGAATTCAAAAAGACCAATCGAAATTAAGTCGAAGTTTTTTTTGGTTGAATAGGTTTTCGATCGAATAGGTCCATATTCGGCCGAATTAGAATTATACGAATCGAAGGAATAGCGCATTCCATCAAATTCGATTCAAAGTTTTTCCCCAAAAAACCCCCAATTGACTCCAAATGGTTTAGATGGCGAATGATCGAAGTCGAATTTTTAACAGTACATGATAAATTTTGATATTCAAATTATCGATTTTTTTTCAAATTCGAATCAAATTTGGACTATTCCCTAGTCGAAGTACACACAAATTGGCTTGAAATTCGAATTTTTTTCATTTGAAAATTCACCCCAACCTTTGATAAATCTGCCCCTAACACAGCCATACACAACAATTTTTACATGAAAGGCCATCATGCCAGTGTTGTGTTTTTATATAAAAATCTATCTGATTCCTAATTTCTCCTTCTAATCCATTATAAATGGAAGCTATTATGTCCAAGGTGAGGGTTTGCAGCAGATCAACAGTTCTTTAAGTGCAATTAGAATTTGAATTGATGCTACTTGAGAATAACAGCAGGCTGTTAAACTTCTGTGTATAATGGTGTTTACTGTAAGTGCTATTCATCTAATACTGTGGATTGCATGTGCATGGGTCTGTGCACATTATACCAGTTAATTAAGTAAATATACAGTCCTTAAGGTAGAAATATTGTTCCCACCTCGGATGGACCCTACCAAATAGCTATCTGCTTGTATACCAAAAAAACAGCAATCCCATTTTTAAAAGTAACATTTGTGATTATAAGAAATAAAGGACAGATAAAAGTAAACAATTAGTAAATTAGAGAAAAAGAGGCAATTAGTGCGATGAACATTTTGAAAGCTAAAAGAGGCAGGCACAGTGAGAAGATTATTTGATAAGTGTTACATAAATAGATCTTTTCTTACTAATGAGCATCTGAAAGCGAAAAACAGCACAGAACAGAGCAGCTTACTGTGACATCTCTACTAGCACATCATTCCAGGGGTTGCCCCCATCCTCGAGGCTTGGGCAAAATGCTGAAATAACGTGCCTTTGTATTGGGCTACAAAACATGAACCTTTGCCAGGAATAGCCCACGAGCACAGTTTAATTCTATTACTGTTCATTTGCAAGTTCAAAGCATTTTCATAGTGATATAAAACTAGAGAAAATAAACTAAAAAAAATGTAGTTTTTTTTTTACGCCACGGCGCGGCGGTTTTGCGAATTTATTTGCCAGCGCCGAGTCACGGGAATTTGCCGCGAATTCGCGCCTGCCGAATAAATTCGTCCATCTCTAATGCCGTCTTCTCTGTATTATAGGGAAATACTTATAGGGAGTAAGTTTATCTTCCTTTGCTTTAAATGCTTATTTAGCATCTGGATTTAAATTATTTATCCATTAAGAGCTTTATTTAACTACAGGTCTGTATTTGGGGATATGGCCAGAGCTGCATCACTGCTTCCTCTGTTGAGGCAACATAAATTGCATACATGGACTCCAATGCATGGAGTCTACTAAATTAGCCAAATCATTACAATAGATGTTTCAATGCTTGCATCTCTTTACCAAGAAATACATTTTTACTTAAAAATCTGACATCTTATAATACTTAGTAAAGAAGTCCCATAAATCAGTTGTTTGTGTAATCCACACTTAAAGGGGACCCGTCACCCAAAAAAAACATTCCAAATCCTATTTCATCAAATTAGTCAAGCAAAATGAACTTTACTTACACTTTATAAATTATTTGAATCTTGTTTCCTTCAGTCTGGGAACTCATAATTATAGCAAGTAGGAAGCAGCCATTTTGTGGACAGTTTTATTAAGGCAAGTCTTGCATCATCTCAGAATCTTGTTTGTGCACCAGAATGGGGGACCTGATGTCCATCCCCATGCCCTGGCTATACAATTAAATGGTAAAGAGAACGGGGGAATGTGGGGAGAGCAGTGACATCTAGGAAGTGCTGAATAGAAAGAGAAAGTAATTGTCTGCCCCGCCTCTATGCCACTGGCATAGAGGAGGGGCAGACAATATTTGATTGACAGCTGAGATTTTTAAATGAGCTTACAACAGCTATGAATGCTTTAATAAAAAATAGAAATTGGATTTTATGTTTAATTTGAAAAGGACTTTTATTATACAGATTTTTGGGTCTGGGTGACAGGTCCACTTTAAAGGGGTGGTTCCCCTTTAAGTTTACTTTTAGTATGTAATAGAATGGCCAATTCTAAGCAACTTTTTAAATGGCCTTTATATATTATTTTTTATAGCTTTGAATTATTCGCCTTCTTCTTCTGACTCTTTCCAGCTTTCAAATGGGGGTTACTGACCGGATCTAAAAAAAAAAAAAAATGCTCTTTAAGGCTATTTTTTATGACTCATCTTTCTATTTGGGTCCTCTCCTATTCATATTCCAGTCTCTTATTCAAATGAATGTGTGGTTGCTAGAATCATTTGGACCCTAGCAACCAGATTTCCAGAAATGCAAACTTGACAGCTGCAGAATAAAAAACTCAATAACAACAAATAATAAAAAAATTAAAACCAACTGAAATTTGTCCCAGAATATTTCTCTCTACATTTTACCAAAAAGTAGATTTAAAGGTGAACGATCCCTTTAATTTGGAATAACACTTATACATAATTCTGAATCCCCAACACAATATGATATATTGTGGCTTATTCTTTTTAGTTGAGCATTTGACTGATGACCTGGGCATGACTGCTATCTAAAAAAATGGAATGCTAACTGATATCGGACAGAATAGGATACTGAAGCTGCCTGCAAATATCTTTCACATAGTCAGTGTTCTTCCTTCCATTCTGGTCTGATGCTCCAGTAACCTGTAATTATTAGGAGCTTCCCTAGACTCTTCCCACTGTTCCTGCACCAGTGTTAGTTGCAGGAGGCATCTGGCAAAGCAAGCATCTTACATGACTGCTACCTGCTCTGGCCCATTTAACTACTTCAGTGGCAAGAAAACCTGATGCAAAGTTAAAGTGGTAATTAATGATCGAAGGAAAAAAATGCTGTGCTAAGGATCATTGTCTGTGACCTATTTCCACACTTAAAAAGTGTTATAATGTTATTGTCTGAGAATTAGTCATGTTCTACCTAGCTCAAATGAATCTCCTTTGTGCACGTTACTAAGCTAGTTAGTATTATATAGGTACATGCATTATATATACATTTGACAACATTCTAAACTAAAATATGGTAAATCATTAAGCCATGGGAATATTACATTTATTTTTATCTAAAATGCAAAACGAAACATCATTTTTTAGAAGCTGTAAAGCTGCGCATGGAAGTAAGTTCGCTGTTGATGACACAAAGTCTCACTGAGAGAATGCATCTGCAATATGTTTTTTGGAGCGGATTCAAGGCTTCCACTGATTGTGTGGTGTGACCGTGAAGAGAGGTTTAGTGTCCCTGTAGCATTTTCTTTAAATCATTACAAGTGATTTTAGCCTTGCTTTGAAAATGCCTGCTTGATCCCTAGGGAATTTCCATAACTAACCTTTCGAAGTTGAGAAAATGTGTTGCCGAAAAAAAAGGAATCAGATAGACAGCCCTAAATATAGCAATAGATATGGTTATTAAAAAAAGACATTATGAATACATTTTTTCTACAACTAAAAGTTGGAACAAGATAGTCTTTACTGTAAATCAAAAAATAAAAACATTTAAATAGAAACCTGAAGTAATGAGGATTTATACCATAACGGTAAACCTAACTACAAGCACGCTCCGTTATCTGAAAACCCATTTTCCAGAAAGCAAAAAATTACGATAAGGTCGTCTCCCCATTATAATCAAATAATCCAATTTTTTAAAAATGATTTCCTTTTTCTCTTTAATAATAAAACAGTAGCTTGTACTTTATCCCAACTAAGATTTAGTTTAGTGGAAGCAAAACCAGGTTATTGGGTTTATTTTTGTAGCTCCCACCCTTCCCAACTATAGTCAGGTGATCCCACTGGTGTCTAATAAAAGGGCAGCCAAGTTTGGGAGTTTTACTTTGAAAGCAGCAAGTAAGTTGCAGGTAAAACTTAGTCCCTTTGTAAAATGTATAATGAAGCAATAGAATTCTAAATGAATCAGATGAAAATTGAGCGTAGGACTGGCCAGATATGGGATGACGCTGACGTAGTTGGCCAGCTTAAATATATTGCAATATATGGACAAACAATCCCTGTTTTGTTTAAAGGGTAAGGCATTTTTCAGTAGCAGTATGCACAAAATGTCGCTGTCTTAAATATATTGATAATGGGTTGAGTGCAGAGGACTCTTGTATTTGTCTATATGGGTTTATTTAATGTTTACATGATTTTCTAGTAGACTTAAGGTAAGATCAAAATTATGGAAAGATCAATTATCTGGAAAACCCCAGGTCCCAAGCATTCTGGATAACAGGTCCCATACCTGTATTAGCATCAGTACTCTCCTGAAATACATTCAGTATATCTTGGGCGATGATCATACAGATTACAACGGATTCACCCACGGAAAATGGATATTCCATGTGCTTCAACACTGTAGAATCGCTGATCCTGCAGCTTTATCTATAGTCAATGGTAGATGTAGCCTTGCATAAAAAATTAAGGGCTTTTGTGACTATGAAAAATCCGATATGAGCTTGGGATGTCCACATGGGATTACTCTATTAGTGACAATGACAATAAGCGTGGTACTTTTGTAGAAGACAGGTTTTGTCACAATGGTACAGGGTCTCAAGGGAAGAGGACATACTAGTCTGACTTCATGGGTATCAACAACTGATTTTAGATTTTATGAGCCTTAATATTTCTAAAATCAACATTTATTGCACTCATATGCTCTGCTTCCATTTCCTGCAACTCAAGGAATACACAACATACCTGTTTATTTCAAATTTTTATAAAAACTTATAATTTACCATTAAAGGAAAACTATACCCCTCAAACAATGTAGGTCTCTAGAAAAATATATTGAATAAAACAGCTCATATGTAAATCCCTGCTTCATGTAAATAAACCATTTTCATAATAATGTACTTTATTTTATTTTTTTATTTTATTTTTAGTAGTATGTGCCATTGGGTAATCAGAAATAGAAAACTGCCATTTTAAAAAATAAGGACAGCCCCCTGGGATTGTATGATTCACGGTGCAAACAAACCAAACAAACTGTACTTGTTAGGTCACATGAGCCAATTAACAGACAGAGTTCTATCTTTTGCTTCAACACTTCTTCCTGTTAGAGTTGTAGTATTTCTGGTCAGGTGATCTCTGAGGCAGCACACAGACCATCATAAAACGGTGGTTCAAGGCATGAGATGTAAAAGGGCAATATTTACTTAAATATATATTCTAGTTTGATAAGATTCTTTAATATGCCACTTGATTTGATATAAATTATCCGTTGCTTAAGTATTCATTTTCGGGCTATCATTTTCCCTTAAGGAAACAAGCAAGCATACACTGTTATAATTGTGTAGGTTCTGTAATTCTGCATAATGCTGACATATGATAACACGGTAATACATTCTTTCCATGCGTTATCATATATCACTAATCATATTGTAGCGTAATGAAGACAGCTAAATGTTTGCATGAAACCACAACTAGACAATATTATAACAATATTTTATAACTATTTCATAAAATGCCATGTTTTCTCAGTCTTGTCCCCTTACCTGTCATTTGCCCAAAATCACAATTCTTCATAAATTTGAAAGAGTTGCGCACAATTATGTACAGAGCACTCATCGTAGTAGCAACTGGCATTGCATACAACAGGGGCAGCACATAGGCATCCAATGGCAAGTTTAATTAAAGAGCAAGGCTGGAGTATTGCTTCTTACACAGAACAGTTTGCTACTGCCATGGGTGTCCATAACCTGTACCCATGGTAAACAGGCATATTGCAATGTAACAACTCAGTTAGTTTTTTTACAATCTGGTCAGTGCAATTTAGATTAGCGCTAAACCATACATAATTCAGTCGTTCATTCATTCATTCATTTGGCCCATGGGTGTGCAGTTGGAGCCGTTTTAGAGTAAAATGTAAAATTGTCATTGTCAGAAAAAAGTAATTCTTACATGGACTATACCTGTATGTGTCTGTTATATAAGCTAGTGTTTTTGCTTGAAAATATTAACTGGCTTATATTTTAAATGTACTATTTTTACTCGCAAAATTCAAAACATTTGCACAGTCCAACTAAGGTCCCGCTTACTTGTTAGAAAGAGGCCCAGCGCATGTCAGGTTCTTGCTCTTGCAACCTCAACAAATCAGAGCAGAATGAAAGCAAAATGCTGCCAAGAAAACATTACATAGGCTTTAAGATTTCCCTGAGCACTGAAGCGTTCAGTTTTTCTACTGTGGATGATTTGTTCGTGTAATAAACTTTTCTTAGTGTTGTTGAAAGCCAGTATTGGTTTCTGAAAAGGCTTTTTCATGGTATGAAAAGGTAGTGAATTACGCCCCAGGGTCATAACTATAGCTGTGTAAACAGATGAAAACGACAAATCGTGTATATTAGAAACATTTGCTTGCGGTAAAGACTATGCTAGGCAATCTTGTTACTGTGTAAGAAAATTAACTATGCATGATGAAAAGTGCACCCGTGTATCCAATACCAAATAACCAAACTTTTGTCAATAAAACAGTAGAAGCTACAACGAAGCATACATAGCAAATCACAATAGGATCCTACATATGATGATAAAAACAGTTTTTTGTTTTCACACTAGCTTACTCTGTTAAACTCTCCAATGTTTACAAGGGCTGGAACGTGGGTTAGACAGAAGAGGCACCTGCTTAGGGTGCAACAATAGGAGTTGCTGGGCAGGTACATGTAAAAGGGTCTTGTGCCTACCACTAGTTCATGTGCACTCTCTGATGCTCTTTCCTCCGCTCTGCCACTCTCCCCTTCCCATCTACCGCTCTTCCCAACCATATCTTCCCTGTCTACTCCACCCACCCCTGCACTCCCTGTCATGTGGGTGACAGTGTATATGCTGGGTTGCATAGGGCTCAGGTAGGCTTGGCCTTGCCCTGATGTAATAAGTTGCCAGAATGCATTTATGAGATAATGACAAAAATGACTTTCCCTTTAATAAAGAGTGTATCACTTCATGTAAAGTGTATTGTTCCAGAATAATAGCTGAAAAAAGTCAAATAAGGCATTTTCCTGTGATATGTGATCGCCGCATGTAAAAGCTGTTTGTGATCCACAGGTTAGCAAGGGGAAAGGCATTTATGGAAGATTTTGGAGATTTCACAAGTCTCCTTTGTGTGCCTCTGCCCTAAGGTGGATATGTGCCTTCCAGAGGTAACCCCCAGGGCACATTTATACATCTATAGCGTAATGTCCCACTTGTATATATGTGCATAAATGTCAGTCTACACAAAACTCTGCCAAGAACTTTATATGTAAACAGATAGAAAAGAAAACCTATGTACATTATTTAATGCCAAAATGTGTCAAGGTTTGAATGACACAAGAATACTGTATACAGCAGAAAACAAATAAAAAAAGGCATATATGAAGCACATTGAAACAAAAGCACATATCTATGCTACACACTCATTAATGTGTAAGCCTGCAAAGCCTGTAATCGCAAAACAATCTATATTGCCACTTTCCATTGTTTTGAATTCATTTCTTCTGGCAACTTTCAAGGCCTGCAATTCCCTTCCGTGAGAATATGCCTTTGGGAAAGCCATGGAAGTGGCGGTGTACAGAATGCGGATACATGTGTGTATGCAGGAAGGGGAGAGGCTTCCTGCTTACTTAGAACTTTAATGAAAACCTAAATCTGTGAACTGCTGACATTTATGTCACTGAAACTATACTGTGACCTTAGTGCTATAATCAACAACTAATTAAAAGTGAAATTAAATGTGGAGTCAGCTTACCAATTTCAATATTATATCTACACCAGGCATAGGGATTCATTAGAAACAGGGCTCCAATCTTTTGAGCTTATATACATTATATACTCTGACTCAGTTGGCCATCTTAAATATATTGTAATATATGGATAAATAATCACTGTTTTGCTTAAGGAGGGGGCAGTTTTGGTAGGTAGCTGTATGCACAAAATGTCGTAAAGTCGTCAATATATTGAAATGGGTGAGTGCAGAGGTTTTCTTGTCTTAGTACAGATATAATCTATTGTCCAGAATGCCTGGGACCTAGGGATCTTTTCATTATTTGGATTTCCATACATTAAATCTGTTAAAAAAAATTAAACATTAAATAAACCCAACAGAATAGTTTTTCCACCAATATGGCTTTATGCAACTAAGTTTGGATCAAGTACAAGGTACTAGCTTATTATTACAGAAAAAGGGGAAATCATAAAAATAGATTAGAATTATTTTCTTATAATGGAGTCTATGGGAGATGGCCTTCCTATAATTCTGAGCTTTCTGGATTACAAGTTTCTGGATAAGCAGTTGTGTTCAAAATAATAACAGTGTGAACAGTGAATAAAGTTCAAAATCCTTATAATAGCTTTTATTTCCATACACACAAATGCATTGGAAACACTGCACATTCTAATCCAAATTAAAGGAAAACTATACCCCCAAAATGAATACTTAAGCAACAGATAGTTTATATCAAATTAAGTGACATTTTAAAGAATCTGGTATGTATAAGTTTCAGTAAATCTTGCCCTTTTACATCTCTGGCCTTGAACCACCATTTCATGATGGTCTGGATGCTGCCTCAGAGATCACCTGACCAGAAATACTACAACTCTAACTGTAACAGGAAGAAGTGTTGAAGCAAAAGACAGAACTCTGTCTTTTAATTGGCTCATGTGACCTAACAAGTATGGTTTGTTGGTATGTTTGTGTGCACAGTGAATCGTATGATCCCAGGGGGCTGTCCTTATTTTTTAAAATGGCAATTTTCTATTTATGATTACCCAATGGCACATACTACTAAAAAAGTATATTATTATGAAAATGGTTTATTTACATGAAGCAGGGTTTTACATATGAGCTGTGTTATGCAATATCTTTTTATAGAGACCTACATTGTTTGGGGGTTTTAGTTTTCCTTTAAAACATGAAGAAAATGTATCAAATTTGTGTTATTCCTTTACAGAAAGTGAAAAAAAGGGAATATTAGACTGTTTCAAAAATAGTAGTGTTTGCATTCTTCTTTACAAACTCAAACATACACTGTATAAACTGAAAAATGTTTCAAGATTTTGCTTTCCTTTGAATCGCTGAACTAATATTTGGTTGTATAAGCAGTGTTTCTGACCTGCTGCACATCTGTGTTGCATGGAGTCGACCAACTTCTGGCACCTGTTACATTCCACAATCTTCTGTATTTCTTGGTTTTGTCACAGAAACAGCATTTTTGATGTCACCCCACAAGTTTTCTATTGGATTAAGGTGCAGAATTAGGCTGGTCACTCCATAACATCAATCTTGTTGGTCTGGAACCAAGATGTTGGTCGTCTAATGGTGTGTTTGAGGTTGATGTCTTGATGAAACACCCATTTCAAGTGCATTTCCTCTTCGGCATAAGGCAACATGTGTTCACTGCTTCACTGTCTTCACATTGTATTGTAGCTTGAATTCAGTGTTTGGGGGTCGTCTGACAAACTGTCTTTGGCCCCTAGACCCAAAAAAAACAATCTTGCTTTCATCAGTCCACAAAATGTTGCTCCATTTCTCTTTAGCCCAATCAAAGTGTTCTTTGGCAAATTGTAACCTCTTCAGCAGATGCCTTTCTTCAACAATGGACCTTCGGCTTTTTGCCGATAGCTGGGCTTCACATAGGCTTCTTCTAATTGTAACTGTACTCACAGGAAACTTTAGACCTTCTTTGATCTTCCTGGAGCTTGCAATTTTGGCTATTCTTCTACCCATTCAAATGGTAGTTTTCAAATAAGGGTCGTAATAAACACCTGTTTTTTCACAGAATTAATGAACTCACTAATTGAACTCATCACTGCTATTATTTGGAACAAGCTATTATTATATTGAACACTGCTATTATTTGGAACAAGCATCAATTAATGATTCAATTACAGAGAATCAGCAGCATGCCTGTTGGTTTTCTATTACTCTACTACACCTACTAGTAAATTATTTGGCATGTAGAAATATAATTTCTACCAAAAACAGTGATTAGGTTAGTGAGGTCAGTTTATTACTCAACATCTGGAGTAAAAAAGCAACACCTACGTATATGTGCACGTTTACACACATATACACACATATTGTGTGTGTATATATATATATATATATATATATATATATATATATATATATATATATATATATATATATATATATATATATATATATATATATATATATATATATATAGGCAAATACAGACACATACACACAAACATTTTTTTCATTCATTTTCTTTAAAATAACTGCAGGTTTGAAGCATGCAGTGTGCACAATACAGTGAATACAAATGCAGTTACATTTCTGTTTTGCCCTCCTCCATTTGTAAATAAAAGAAAGAAAGAAACATTCCTTCTGGTTATGACGAGAGCGCTACTATTGTTATTTATGAAGAATGTCTCAATCATTTGGCATCACCCACGCATGTACAGAAAAGCAAATAAGCTGAGAGGGAATAGTCAATCAGCATAATTATTTATACCCTTTTTTGTTACTGCTTATGAGAAAATAAAAGAGGGTTACAATCAATATATGTCTAAATTCTCTTTTGGGTATTGCTTGTTTTGTGAATAGACACATTTTCAGGCGTAGAAGAATTTTTGGCCCATTTGTCATAATTGGATTGCACAGTTTTATTTTATCTATATAAAAATGCATCTGTGATCGTAAGCAATATAGCAGCTACCACGTCTATAAACAAATGTGCACAGAGTAAGGCACAAACCATAGTTTATTTATTATACTCCTTTAAACACATCTAAATAAATCTAATCATATTTTATTTTTCCTTTTACTATGCTTATAAAAAAGGTGCATTTCATTTTACATGAAAATGTATAGTCCACGTAATACTATATCCGTGTACTATCAATGCACATTACAAAGCAGTAGCTATAAAAGCAGTGCAGTAGTGTTGGTAATGACGGCAAAGCATAAGTAGTTTCTAATCCTTTGTCAGTACTCTCATTAGTATAGCACCAAAAGGGTTAACATTTTTGGAACGTCACCATTTTCCAGCACGAGACTTGGTAGCCTTGAAAGAAAAAGCAGCTCTGTTTTATCTTGTTAAAAATAGGAATTAAGCATAAAAAATATTTATTCAATATTTCAATACAGCGAGCAATATATGTTTTTATATTAAACTAAAATTAAAATATTTGAAAAGTATCTTTGCTGTTTTTATTAAAGTCTCCAGCCACCTGCTTTTAACCTATGATTGACAGCCCTGCCAATAGCCCTCTTTGTTCAAGACTTGTGACTACACAGATACGGCTGGCAATGACTGGAATATGGCCTTAGATGACTCCATACATCTCTCCATTCTGTAAGTTGTCCTTACATCCCTGAATTAGCAACATGGTGAACAAATACAAAACATGCTGAAAAGGAAACGGAGTGGGATGTGGGATCGTAGACAGTGAGTAATGGTTATTTCAACACATACCCCAGCAATGCTGTGTAGGATTAACCCATATCTCTTTAACAGCATCAGCAAACTTACAACAAGTAAATGGAAAAGGAGCTTAAAATACACCAAGATGGAAAAAGTCAAAGATAAACCCAACAAGCTATCAGCAAGCTACACTTACAGTAATAGATGAAAGAAGCTATCACCAATGAAGGCATCTGTTGGGAAATAGACAATACTTTCTGTTGAGTATTTTTGTCCAGCTTCTTTGCTTTTCTTTAACTAAAATATGAAAAATATGTTTGGCATTGCTGTAAAATATGATAACAGTTGTACTGTATTTAAAGGGCAGCAATAATTCTAACCCATTTTGGAGAGGCAGGTAGAAAATCTCTCTCAGTTATTATGTTATTTTTTTACTGTAGGATAACATTTTCACAATTTCTGTGTTTAATGTTAGAAAGAACCTAAACAAGAATTTAAGTTCATAACAGGGTTATTTAGATCTAATGACATTTAGAAAATAAAAAAGCTGGAAAGCCATTTGCAAGTAGAATTGTATTAATTAATTCTTATTCAAAAAGCCATTATGTAAAGAGCTTAGACAAAAGAAAAGTAGAACAATTCTTACGGTCATGTTGAATTTAAGTTTTATTTTTTCATTTTAGCAACATATCTTTAAAACCTTAATAACAAGCATTATTAGACTACAGATTGAATTAATGTGCTGTTTTCTGGAGATAATCCTCGATGCATTGTAAATCTAGCCAATGAAAAGCTCAAAGCAGATTTTTAAGACGGCTATAGCAATTTTTACTGATGCACCGCTGAAAAGAATTGTGAGCCAACACACTGGTAACAAAGGGGCTAAAGAAATGTTCAGTTGGTAGTTTCACAGTCTGAATTCTAGTACAGTGGCCTGAACAGATAATTTAAGAAAGTCTAGTATTTTGCTCAGATTTAATATTTTTTTGCACTAGGTAGAAATTTACTAGAGAGTAACTGATTCACTCCAAAGGGCAGAATGCAGATAGCCTCTATGGGACCAGTAAGTTGTCAAAAAAAAAAATCAGTTTTAATTTCAACATTGGGGGACTTCTTTCTATGCTATACTGTTAAAATAATCTCTATAAAAGTAGGCATGTATTTTAAATACATTGTTATATTTTCTTTTAAATTAATCATTTACTAGATTTCATGGTTCTGCTCTAACCTGCTAGAGGAAGAGAATCTCTAACCCCTCCACTTCCCTTAAGAAACCGTCAGGGCAGCACATTTTTAGGTGCAAGGACCATGACCCCCACCAAGGGGCAGATTTACTAGAGGGCGTAAATTCGCTAACGTTACTTCGGCAATGCGAGCAATTGAAAGTATAGAAGTGCTTTTCGCAAATTCGCTAGAGGTCTTGCGCTCAGGTTCATCTGCATACAGCAGGAAATTTAAAGTTGAATGAACGTATATGTTGCAGCAAATACATTACATTACACAATTCCAGGGAACCTTAATAAAGAAAATAGAGTTGTTATAATGCCCTACACATGAGCCCACTGTATAGTTAATTAAAATTCAAAAACCAAAATTAAGTCAAATTCGAATCAAAGTTTTTCCTAAAAAAATATTAGATTTTTCATAGTCCACCAATTGACTCAAAATAGGTTCTAGAAGGTCCGCCATAGGCTAAAACAGCAATTTGGCAGGTTTTAGATGGCAAATGGTCGAAGTCAAATTTTTAAAAAGACAGTACAGTACAGTATAAATTTTGATATTGAAATTTTCGAATTTTTTTCAAATTCATATCGAATTTGGACTATTCCCTAGTAGAGGTACACAAAAAATAGCTCGAAATTAGAATTTTTTTAATTTGAAAATTCACCTCGACCTTTGATTAATCTGTCCCCTTAATGTTTACATCAGTAGACATTAGGTTAGAAGATCCAAATTACAGATATATCCGTTATTTGGAAAACCCCAGGTCACGAGCTTGGATAACAGGTCCCATACCTGTAGTACAATTACTATAACTGCTAAATTCTAACCAAATGACAGATATGTGCTTACACTAACACATTAACACAGGAGAAAATCTGTTAAATCACCAAAACTTTTGCAAATTCAACATTTTTTTCAGCACAGAAAAGGGTTCATAATATGAAATCTATTACACATTGCACCTGCAATTCTGCAAATGGCTGGCTTGTTGCCACATACAGCTGGATATATTAGTCCTATAACATCAAAAAGGTGTTTAGTGCCTTTTTTAGTGTGAAATAAAATGAATTGGTCCACAAAGTCCCAATCTGTCAAAGACCAAATATAGTTAATAATGTACCCCTTACAAAAAGGTGGATGCTTAGCTGTAAAGGAGCATTTGTAAAAATGTTCAAATCTTAGAAAAATTTAAATATATGAAATTGCATTTCCCCATTCATGTGGGGAAAGTGATCAAAGTACTGATATAAAGAATACAATATCTGAATCCAGCTATTTGAATTGGGAACTTCTGATTTATTTGTGGATATCCAGTTACTTCCACAGGGAATCTGTATTTTCACATTTTCTTACGATGCACTGGCAGAGAAAGGGTTCCTTTTCTGCACATTAAATCTGTTTAATTTTGTAATTTTGTTTAATACCATGAAGGTGAAATTGACTTGTCATGTCTGTATTAGCTACAGAGACAGAAGTAAAAGGAGCAGGAGGGCAGAAAATCAGTGACAGATGGATGGGGAGCCAGGTGTCCGAATAGAGCAGCTTATGGTTAATTGGTAAGTAAGCAGCACAGCCAGTATTTTGAATCCCACTGCACTCTCTGGCAAATGAGGCATGGCAGATAACCCTGGAATGGGCACATCTGCACACATTTACAAGCTCTTATGTACCTGCTGAAATTTAGGCCAAATATGGTGACTGGACAAAACATGTTATAATCTGGAGTGCACTTCTACACATAGAGGCACATTGTGGTGACTGCACAAAACATATTATAATCTGGAGTGCACTTCTACACATAGAGGCACATTAATTGAAGGTCGAATTTCAAATTCATGTGAGTTTTTTAAAACTCTATGTTAAGCACAAAACAAAAACTGTGGTACTGTGTTGTATTGCAACAGCAACAGATGTGAAACCTGCAAATACATCCTATGCAAAGATCAAGTTGCTATACCAAATAACACAAACAGTATACACCATTCTGGACTACTATACGTGTGCTTCATCCAATGTGGTATACATGATTACATGTATTAGGTGCTCTACAGGAGGCATATACATTGGTGAAACAGGACAAAAACTTGATTAGAGTTTTTTCGCCGAAAGAAGAATGTCAGGAAGGCTACTAACATGTCCAAATTGATCCCTGGACGTCTTCCATTGACTTATACATGAACTTGGCAGGTTTTAGGTGGGGAATAGTCCAATTTGAGTTCTTATAGGGCCAGAGTATGATAAATCTCGAAATCTGAATTTGAATTAAAACTCAAATCGAGTTTGGATAATTCACAATAATTCACAATTCACAACCATTAATTTTTTTTTTAAAAATTGTATTCAAATTTTCAATTCCACCAACATATATATTCCAATTTCAATTGGAACAACATATACACAAGGTTTTGTTCTTTAGCCTCTGGGCCTTTGTCACACTGCTTACAGAGTCCTAATAGCACCAGAGCTTTTTTGGACAGCAACCAAATTAGATAATTAAATTTGCTGGACAATATTTTAAGTTGCTACAGTGGCATACAGTCTCTGTAACTGCTTTGCCTAGCAGGTGGCTACACTGTACATTACCCACTTTTTGGAGAAATGGCACCAAATTATCTGCATATTTATCTGCATATTTATGAAATGTAAATCCTCAAAAAACATATTACAGTGCACAGTATCTTTTCAGTCATTGAATGCAGGATATCCCTGACAGCTGGGAGAGCCTGTGCACTTATATAAATAATACCTGTGTGAGTTACAATCATACAGACTGAATATGTTCACAGAAACATATTTAATCTAGTATTTTTAAACGTAAAATATTTTATGCTAATAATTTGGGGGATCTCTTCGTCCACTTTGCTGTTTTTCCTTATTTCTATAACTTGCACTAAATTATTTCAAGACTCCCTATATGGAGATCACATATGGGCAGTGCACATGGGCAAAAAAATCCTCCCTGAGAATCCTGAATCTGCCCAGCAAGCGGCCCACAGTAATCTCAAACCAAAAGAACGTGATCATCTGCAGTTAGTGGAGCAACAATCCAAATGGTGTGTATTGTGTAGTGCAACTTGTGTCCATGTGTAGTTTGCAAAATTACACATTCTCCATCTGTATGAAGTGAGAAATATGCAGTATGCTTAATAAAAATTGTTGCAATTTTAATTCCATTTTTGTATCCTCCAATAAATGGACAATCTGGCAATACTACTATAAGCAATTTCCCATTCTTCTATTTGGACATGTATATGGTATTACTGTCTATCCTGAATATACTGTAAAACAACTTGATGATGTCTTATAGGTGTATTGATTACTTGGATGGAGAGAAAATTGTGCATTTACAGAAATCACATAAGAACTGTGCTAAAGGCACTTTCTAGTGCAGCTTATGCTTTATTATGATATATCGATATTTCGTCTGAAACCACCACCTCTGATGACTCTTACATATGTAACAGTGACACCCCTTACACCCTTTAATTGATAAGGGGCTGCAAACCCAGATGCCTCAAGTAACTACTGACATTTAGGTCATTAATAAATGAACAGAATGATGAAAACTGGTTATTTCATCTTAATTTTTCAAACTGAACAGCAACACAGTGCCTTGCCCTTAAAAAAACTGGGCTTTTTGTTTGTTTTCCTGTGGAAACATTCAGTTCAGTAGAACTTTTCTGTTAGTATGGGGGGGGGGGGAAATTACTATTCGGCCGAAACAAAAATGCATGCATACCCACAGGTGGTAATTAATTAATTAATTTGGAGTTACCAAATTTGATAACTTTACTGGTAGTCTGTTGGAAAGAAAGGCTAAAAACATAATTATCAAGCACACAATATATGTGAGTATATATGTATAGGTGTACATATAAAATACAGCATTTCTTCTTTCTCCTTTTTATCAGTCATTGCACTAACGTTCTTACAATCTATAAGGTTACAGAGTCAAAAAATATATAGTCAAAAAAAAAATATATATATATTGAACATTATTAATTTTAAGATAACTGACGTAGTGTCTTTTTATTCACTGAAGAACCTCTGTTCTTGGTGTTACTGTTCCTTTAAAAACAGTTGGAAATCATTAACTGAGGAGTCTGAGTCAAAATTTATGCCAAAGCCCCGGACATTAGCTACTTTTCCGTTGGGCTTCCTCATTTATTGTGCATTTTTTCAATAGTTTTCTATTTCTTTCCAAGTTGCAGCTGAATATGCTGTCTGGTTGTTATTGACCCAAGCAAACAAAAACAACTGAAAGACTTTGTAGCTTTATAATTTAAATATTATTCCTGTTTCATTGGATATTTTCCTTTTCAGGCTTTCTAGTAGTCATCTTCCATTTTGATTTAAAACTGCTAGCAGGGGGGGGGGGGGGGGATTAGCCCCTAGCAACCAAATAACAGTATAAATTCCAAGCTTGAAAGCAGCAGAACAAATGCATAAATAATTCAATTGTTGTATTTTCTGGGCTTCCATGTCAGAGACATAAACAGATCCTGCTGTTTTCGGATAAGGGATACTTACCTCATAAATCATATAGATACTGCATTTACATTTCTACAAAGGAGTATACACCAACATTGCTATACATGAGCGCAGATGTTTTCCCTGGCCAACTCTATGTCATACTTAAAGGAATAGCCCGTCCCAGTGCTCCCATCAGAAGGATCCTCCCCAAAGCTTTAAAAGCCCAACCCCACCCCCCAATCCATTGTCTTTTTGTCCTCCTGCTTCAGTTTATTTTTGCTGCTGTTGGAAGCAAGTTTTTCTTTTTAGCCTTGGAAAAGCATTAGGGTTTGCTGCAAAGCATCCTGGGGACTGGGGTTTTGATCCTTGAGATCTCCCCCCCCCCAAGCACATTGACTTATGTATAGGGTTGCCACCTTTTGATAAAATTTCTACCAGCCGGTGGTGGGAACAAAAGGGGCAGGCCATGTTGTAAAAGGGGTGGGCTGTGCCGTAAAAGGGGATGGAGACGAATCTCACAATGGCCAGAAGGCAGGTTGAGAAGCTGAGAAAAGTAACGTTTTGAGTTGGGGGACAGGCCAAGGACTTTTGTTAAGGGTATTACAAATTTAACGGCAACTACATTGCTGGTAAATTTGTTATACTGGCCACGGCATTGGCATGTGTTTTACCAACTAGGCCGGTAAAATAGGGTGGCAATCCTGCTCTTGTATGGAGTCATCAGTGTTTCTTCATTTGGATCAGGAAGGCACAGTGGTACTGTGACTAATATCATTGGTTTGTCCTTGATCCATGTGCACTCTCAGCCTGTTTGTAACCTGTCCGGTGGCAAGTGCTATGTCCCCATCCGTGTGCTGTAACTGAAGTTTCAGACCTGACCTGAAAAAAAAAAACAAAACAAACAAAAAACCCCCCCAAAAACCCTGTTTTTATCCAGGTTATTAGTCACAGTTTCATTATAACAAGTTATTATTTCTGCCATGGTAATCCTTATTGTTGACAGTAGGCGTGCAATCATTGCATGCTGGATTTTAGGGTCTATGTTACTTTGTAATTTGCCTAAAGGTGGCCATAGACTCAAAGATCCGCTCGTTTGGCGACATCGCCAAACGAGCGGATCTTTCCCCGATATGCCACTAACTGCATGGCTATATCGGGGGTAATTTGAACGTTCGGCCGTATGGCCGAACGATCGAATTACGATGCGCCAAGGGGCTCCGACCGGTCGGTTGGTTTAAAAATCAAACCTTCCCGATCGATATCGTGGCTAGATATCGATCGGGAAGACCCGTCGGAAGCCCCCATACACGGGCAGATAAGCTGTCAAATCGGTCCAACCGACCGATATCGGCAGCTTTATCTGCCCATGTATGGCCACCTTTACTAGTTGGGGTTGGTATCCTATATGTCACCTATATGTTAACAAAAGTTGTCTTATTGAGATTATACTTTTTAGACAAAGACTGCAGTGTTTGCCTTTAGTTAGGCCCTGGTTATGGCATGACTAACTATGGGTTTGGACATTCTAGTATAGGTAGTAGGGTGTTACTATATATCCCCATACCTAGATTAATTCTTATGTTGAATACTTAAGAATAGTCTTGGTGAAATATCTATGTTCCAGGCTGGAGTAATTCATAGTCCTAAAAAAAATAATCTCTAGCAGTATTACATTAGTTAGTTATACTTCTTGGCATCAGTCAATTTCCTTCCTATTTGATAGACTCACGTGGGAGCATGCCAAACAGGTTTTGGTTTTAGGCCCAATCTATGGGGTATGATAACTTTAATTCTGTCCAGGTCACATCCTTGAAGGCTCAAGAGAACTTTGCACAGGAAGATTTGCCTAGGCTGCTGTATGCTCCTAGATACCTCTCAGCGCAGGTAAATTATGCCTGCAGTGGCGGCAGTCCATCTATGTGAGTCACTCTATGAACTTTTCATTGATAAGGTGCATTGGTTATGGGCCAGGACAAATACAAGTTCCTTATGTGCTCTGTAGATTTTAGTATTGAAAAGACTGGGAGCTACACTAGGTTATGCTTTGTATCTGTAGTGTTATACATATCTGGGACATTTAGAATTCTAGTGATGGGATGTTTCTTTCCCCTACAAAGTCGTCTTTTGCAGGTGCCTTGCTTTTGAGCTATTTCCAAGAGTGCTCTTGTGGATGGTAGATGGTTGGCACAGCTGTGCTTTTAAGTAGTGGGAGTAAGACTCTGGAGAAGTGATATTCTGGCTTACAATGCTCTTTTCTTTCAGTGGTGTTAGTTCTCTCCTTTCAGGTGGAAGTGTCATGCTGGCTTTACACTCAGTGTAAAGTAGTGTGGGTTTTGCCTCTAAAGAGTCCTATTTCTTTTTCTTTCTCTGTGTTTCCTCTGCAGAAAGAGTTCACAGGTTCTCTACAAGGTTTTACTCTGTTCAAATGTGGAGGTTTCATTCTTCTGAGTTTTATCTGGAATAGATTACATTTGTGATCCAGGTTTCCTTATATGGAACAATTACCCTCCCATTGGGGATATATTCGGTTGCTAGGTTTCGGTAAGTATGACATGGAGTTGGCCAGGGAAATTTGTACCATATTTACTGTGATTTTTCTTCTTGGACAACTCCATATAATCGTTTCCATACATTTTTCGGTAGTTTCTAGAAGCTTATTACTAGACACCGGATTGGAGGGTGGTGTTGGGCTTTTAAAGCTTTGGGGAGGGTCCTTCTGATGTGAGCACTGGGGTAGAGCTATCCTGGTAAGTAAAACATGGAATTATCCAGGAAAGGAAAAACACAGTGATTATGGTACAATTTACCATTTTCTTTACCGTGGTTCCCACTGTAATACAATGCCTTGATTCAACAAACTTTTATTTACCAAGCACCTTTCCTTTATTATTTATATCCTATCCCAGGATACAAATACAATGATTTCAGAATTCAGTGCAAAGTAGGCAGAATTGTTTCCCTTTATATAGGATTACAGGAAATAAAAGCCCCAAAAATGTGCTATGGCAGCAAAATAAAATATCAGCAGTCTCTTACTGAAGTGATGTTTTTTTATAATACAGACTCAAGGCTGTTACATTTTTATTTTGTTTATTGAGTCTTTGTAAAAGAAAATGGTAATTTTTGAAGGCTGTCGTTAATAAAGAATGGTGATCCAAATTCTGAAAAAAAAAATTCTTATCCAGAGAAAACACCAGTTCCTGACATTCTGGATAACAGGTCCCATGCTTGTATATATAACATTTTAAACAGTAATAAATTAGCAAAAATGTTTCATCTATGTGTTTATCAAACAAATAAAAAGGTACACTTTTAATATCTCTACAGACTTTTTGAGAACAGTGTGCAACCTTTCTGCAGAGCTTTCAGTTGTACTGCTGAAGTATTTTAGCTGCTGCAGAACATCTTCACCAATAGAACATTAATAGATGTATAAATCAGTTTACCGTATATACTCGTGTATAAGCCGACCCGTGTATAAGCCGAGGTACCTAATTTACCTAAGAAAACTGGAAAAATGTATTGACTCGTGTATAAGCCTAGGGGCCCCATGTCAGATTTCAAAATGTGAATGTGTAAATGTGTAATCATGTTTTATGGCATAGAAATCTATCTAAAACTATTTAAAAGAGCCTCCCCATAATTCCATCAGCAGGAACATGACACTGCAAAAATATGCTTACCCTGAGAAGGATCAGTGTGGGCCAGGTTATAAATAGCCATTGAACCTCACATACTGGCACCCAGTACATTTGAATGTTGGAGATCCCTGTGACTCCCACCATAAGTCACAAGCTTGGCATGTTTCTATCTGACAACAGCAAGAACTTGCCAGGCAGCATTGTTCTCCGCCCTATGTACCTGGCGTAATGATGACAGAATGAAAGGGGAGTGACAAGGCAATTTATATGTACATGTACAGCTCCACAGATAGCACTCTGCTGCTGGCAAACTTGGAATCAAGCTTTAGGACCTTTTAACAATGGCCGCCAGGGGCCCTGTGAAAGAGCTGCAGGACGGTTCACTGTGTCCACTCTCCGGGCGGCGCGTCCTTCCCTGCCGGCGTAGATACCGTAGATATGCCCAGCAGTGCGACCCCCTGTGACCCGGCCCCAGCAGGACTGTCTGTGACGCCGCCCGGAGCAGGTCCAGGAGCTCCGGGCGGCGCGTCCTTCTCTGCCGGCGTAGATACCGTAGATATGCCCAGCAGTGCGACCCCCTGTGACCCGGCCCCAGCAGGACTGTCTGTGACGCCGCCCGGAGCAGGTCCAGGAGCTCCGGGCGGCGCGTCCTTCTCTGCCGGCGTAGATACCGTAGATATGCCCAGCAGTGCGACCCCCTGTGACCCGGGCGCCGCTACCCACGTGGCGGCCATGGGCGCCGCCATTTTGGGAGCGAACGCCGGCAGGGAAGGACGCGCCGCCCGGAGCTCCTGGACCTGCTCCGGGCGGCGTCACAGACAGTCCTGCTGGGGCCGGGTCACAGGGGGTCGCACTGCTGGGCATATCTACGGTATGACCCGTGTATAAGCCGAGGTTGAGTTTTTCAGCACATTTTGGGTGCTGAAAAACTCGGCTTATACGCGAGTATATACGGTAAATAGGGTTTTATGTTTTTTTTATTGAAAACTTTACAACAGTATGTTAACATAAATAAGACAAACATGTCAGACAATAACATAGGTGCTTTTTAAACCAAGTGCCTGGAACTGGTTTATTTCGCTCACATGGAACACAAGCAATGAGAAACCCTCTTTAAAAACCCGTTTTATGAATAACATGGCATTAGCAGATAATCACCTTCCCAAAAACTCATTAAACAAGCCCAGGGGCATGCTGGATTTTTATAGCAGAACTGCACATTTCCAGACTGCCATTGTACAGCTTTGTAAGGCAGTTTTATCAAAAATGGATTACAATTGATTAACACTCTGTTAAAAATGCATAGTAAATTGCTATGCTAATGAGCACAATTAGGCCATTAAGACCATGACAAGATATGCAAGTTACTGTATAATTCTGCACTAAAATAGAAAGGATTTTCTGCATATTGCGGGGTTTATGTAAATGTTTTAGTCTATTCAGGGATATGAAGTAGGCTGCAGTTAACCGGCTCAGTGCCAGTCATTTTTAAAAACTACATAACCACAACCTTTATTTGTACTCTTAGCAGACTAGTTTGGGGGGTTTTCCTAATACGAAATGTGTTAAACCTACCGAGCAGTGAACATCACTACTTCAAATTATCAGAGCTAAGAATGCCAGGAATCTATTGCTAATCTACACACCAAAGATATCAAATAGCAAGTATATGATCTGGCAGCCTCACTTCTTTCAGCAGACATGTATTTTGTATTTAATGACCTCAAAGTGTTAAGTTCACAAGTCTGCCCTTAATCACTGTGCAGAAGAACTGTGAGTTCATGAAAGATCAACCAGAAAATAAGCAAACAATAAAGGCTGCAAATCAGGATCTTTGCATTATGCTCATCTTTGTTGACACTCTCCTTTGTTCTACCATTGGCATGCAATACAATATGTTTCCCTTGAAAGAAACTTGAAGGAAAGAAAGTCATATATGACAGACAGATAAACAGTTAAATGGACACCCATTGACTTTAATGTGCGTCAAATGTCGCCAGCGTCAAAATGTGCGTTTCGTTAATTTTTCATCTGTTTCGTGAATTTCGCTTGAAATTCGAGAATTTCGTGGTGAAGCGAAACAAATTCGCCCATCACTAATAATGAAAAGTGATGCCATGTTGGTCACATGCCTCAATGAAACTTCTGCATTATAAAAATACAATCCATATACTCATAAACAATCGGAGTATATTAGAAATCACCTTGGCATTCCATTACTTTTTGTTAGGTCTATTTTACCACAATATTTGAAATTGAAATAAACTGAAAAATATTTTCAATTTACATTCTATATATTTTCGAACTTCTTTCCAGTCTAAATTTATGTTTTGAAAAGATCTTTATTCCCAAACTGCAATATTAGCGATTCCAAAGCAGAACTGCATTAACCCAATTAACTGGAAGTGATGCACCCTGAAACTTGCTATGAACCAGCCTAAAAAATAAGTAGGTAAGAGTGTTAAAATTTAATTTAGAAAATATATACACAGTGGCGCAGTTTAAAATGCAATTCTTCTATATGTATTTTTCATTAGCATATTCTATAAAACTGCCTCCACAGGGACTCTTCCATGGCTCACCACTGATTTTTACTAGCTTCCTGAAAGCCCTAATGCATTATTTACAATGAAATGTAAATAATAATTTTTCTTTGCAGACACCACCTTTAAATAGGATAATTATGGACAATTTTAAAATGCAGAGAAGCATTTCTAGCAAACTGAATGGTATCCTTTTCATAAGTCTTTCATTTTAAAAATGATGTGAAACCCTAAGGGGCCCATTTAAAAACAATCAAATTAAATTTTTTCCCACGAATCACGAAAAAATTGTGGTTTTCCTGTATTTCTAAAAATTTCTAAAAATGTGAGATTTAGTAATCTTCGCCAAACTTCGCCAAGTAAAAGTTGTCGAGCTGCTACAGGTCAATAGGATACTATTGGACCATTTTTTAACCAATAAGAATGTTAGTGGTTTACAGATACTATTACAGGTCAATGGGATACAGGACAATGGGATACTATTGGACCATTTTTTAACCAATAATTGAATTTTCAAAAAAACTATTTTTTTTTTAAAATTACCTCGAGGTTTGAGGTATTTTGTGGGTTTTTTTCGGATCGATGATTGTACGATTTCATAGTATGGAAAATCTACTCAGCAGCTTAATGTTGCAAAGGAGAAAATATATGCCTTGGGTGCTGAGGTTATATTATAAAATATAAATATACAAAGAAGTAATAGTTGTAAAATATGCATTAATGTTTGTGCGGTATTCAGCCGAATCTTTCGCAAAGGATTTGGGGGTTCGGCCAACTCCAAAATTTACCAGAAAAATAAGGATTATCATATACACTGTTTTCTGTAGAAAAATGCTTTTTTTCAAAATGAGCTTTTAATGCATTTTCAGGGCCATTAAAGGTATATAAAAAATCCATAATGCATTTTTTTGCCTCTACAGAAAAATGTTATAAACCCTACCATTCTTACCAATATGCCCTTTACAAATAGGGTACTAGTAAAATGAAGCTCATACAGTATGTTACTACAGAGACTTACAAAACAGTATGTAAGGATACTTACAAGGATTTAGAGGAATATCTGGTACTATATCAGCTATTCTTATTCAATTAACAGTTATGCAATGCTGAATGATCTGTTTATTTTTGTACTATGGAAGATGATAATCTAAATGCAAAAAAAAGAAGAAAACATGCACAAAGACACTAGCCACATGACAGAATATGACAAACACTATATTAAAAGCTTGTATAACCATAACTTATAAAAGACATTTTAAGTCCAGGGAGATCCATCCAAATTCTCAGAGTTATTCCCCACAATTGTTAAGGCTGGCTCGTCTTTACGTTAACTTTTAGTTTATTATAGAATTGCCCATTTTAAGCAACTTTTCAATTGTTTTTTATTATTTCTTTCTTTTAAATGAATCGCCTTATTCTTCTGACTCTTTCCAGATTTCAAATGGTAGTCACTGACCCCATCTAAAAACAAATGCTCTGTAAGGCTACAAATGTATTGCTGTTGCTACTTTTTACTACTCCTCTTTCTATTTGGGCCCTCTCCTATTAATATTCCATTTTCTTATTCAAATCGATGCATGGTTGCTATGGTAATTGCAAACTGCAGAGATGCGGAATAAAAAGCTAAAAAACTCAAAAAGAACAAATAATAAAAAATGAAATCCAAAAGCAAATAGTCTCAGAATATCACTCTCTCCTCATACTAAAAGTTAACTTGAAGGGTGAACAACCCCTTTTAAATTGCTGCAACCACAGCTCCAACATCAATAGGTGCGAGTCAAACAGTAGATAGGGTAGATGCACAGGCGCCAAGCAAAACCATAGGGAAGTGCAAGGAGTGTCTTTGGATGCAAGTATCTTAAATGAATGACAGCAATTTATACAATGACTGTTTTCACTGCATTCATAAATGAGACATATTTTAAGGTATAGCCAGGTTTTCAAAAGCAGTCCAGTCCCATATTCTCACCCTGCCTTCATTTGACCACCTATTCTTAGAGGGCTTGTTCCACAGTTTTTCAACACTACAGAAATGCATAGGTTAAGACTGATTCTGGTTGCATACAAAATAATTAGCTTTGATACTTTTAAACTGCAAGGAAAGGTAGAATGTGATAAAACAGACCTCAGTAGACGTATTGGCACTCATGGGGATTCACAACTAATTTTGCCTGCGTTAAAGGAAAACTATATCCCCCAAACAAAGTCTCTATAAAAATATATGGCATAAAACAGCTGATATGTAAAACCCTGCTTCATGTAATAATTTTTATAATAGTATACTTTTTAAAAGTATGTGCCATTGAGTAATCCTAAATAGAAAACTGCCATTTTAAAAAATAATGGCCGCCCCCTGGGATCATACGATTCACGTATCAAAAATTTTTTTGTGGCTCCCCTTCCTCCCCCCTACATTTCCTGACTCATGGCAACTTACCTAGACAGTGGGCACATGTGTAGGGCAAAATAAAAATTTTATTTGCTGATTTGAAGGTTTTCTAGGCATTTGTAGTGCAGATACGTGTTCCTCCATTGAAATTTGAATTTCGCGCCGTATGCAAATTAGCCTTCGCTAGCGTAACTTCGCTTTATATAGCAAATCAACGCTAGCGCAACTCCGCAACCTTACGCTACCCCTGTGCGCAACTTCGGATTTTAGTGAATTTGCGGAGCCCTGGCGAAACTACGCCTGGCGAAGTGCGGCGAAGTTGCGCCTGGCGCAACTTCGCATCTTAGTGAATTTGCCCCTATGTGTTTAAGGCATTAATACAAAGGCCATCCATTTCTGCCTAATTCAGTAGCAGCGGCATCCAAACTAAAATGTAAAGCCAAGAAAAAAAAGTGGATTGTTGTAAGATCACAGTGTCCTCTACATTTTGCTACAAAACAATTGTAGTTTTCCCCTTTAAAAGTCCAACCAGAAAAAAACTGGACTTTGATAAATAACCCCCTAAAAGTTTATATTATATAGTGTTAAAAGGAATTTCACAGCAACATGGAATCAAAGGTCAGAATAGTGTTTTGGAAGGACAATGGAATCAAAATTACTTTTTAATACTGGTTCGAAAAAAAGGTCATAAGGAACAAAATGGTATAGTCTTATCTGAAAGGAAAATATTAATTTTGCTGGAAGAAGAGCACGCTGTGCATTCTTTAAAATTATTTAAGACTCAGAAACCGACCATTTACAAAAGAGCTTGCAGCACAGTGCAAAAGGCATGTTACAAGTATGCCTCTACTGAAATGGCTCGAGAAAGGATAAAAAAAGTGATTTTTGTCTTCTATGAGTCGCACTGCAGAACTTACAAGTCCATTAGAAGATATATCAGTTGTGTTCTCCAGCCCATGCTGTTCAATAAAATTAAAATAAACCAAACAAGTACAAATTTAAAATGAGCTAAGTGCTCTAAGGCAATATGCAACTGATCTTTTCATTTTTTCATTATTTAACTTTTTTTGTTGTAATTCTCCAGTGTAGCATTAAAAATGGAAGCTTGAATGAATAAATGTGAGATAAATAGTAAAGAGCCTGCAATATAAATAGTATATGAGTTTGTTTAGATGCTATGATGTTCCAGTTTTGGAAATGACTAGCTATCTGTTCACCTGCCTGCAATTCTTCTCTTATTAATGGAAACTAAAAATCTAAGGGCCAGAAAGCTATTTGGTTATGATCACTCTCTTCCAAAAGTATTTATTAAAGTAAATACCGTGGGCAAAGTACAAGTTCAGGGACAAATTACAATATTTTTTTACTCAAATTGCAGCTTTTTCCTTATAGTTACCCGAACAATTGTGTATGGTTTTTATGTTTCATCTGCCAGATATTTTGTCCGATACATCAAAAAGGGTACGTATGCATTTGTGTTTGGTGTAAAACGGGTGCAGGGCATGGCTAGCATTTTCAGAGTGGGGGTTGTGTTATTTCCGGAGTATGTGTTCAAAGAGGAATTTGAATTTGGATTCACAAGGCCCAACTTGAGGCTGTTGGTGGTAGCTGCAATGTAACTCAGTGTCCATAGGCTCAATTGATCATCATTCAGCAGAAAAGGCTGCATGGAAAAGTTGGCATCAATGTTGAAGTGCAGTAGAGCATTGAGATACAAAACTATTATAGATTAAGTATTATGATTTTAATTATTATCAATAAATATTAGGGCTGGTAAAAATGAATACCTGGGGGCAATGTATTAATAGGGAAGAAAGACAAAATTTATAAGAAGGCCAGTATTCTTTCCCAGAAAAAGTAGTAACATAGACTCCATTACATCCATTTTAAAGTATCCGCACTTGCAGGTGCATTTAAAAATATATGTGTCATATTACAAATCCTCCACAAAACTGAAACCATAGGGCAACATACAAAGTGAAAGCAAAAAAAAAAAGGTAAAAAGGGGGAGCGTAGAAGAGAAAAGGGCAAGGAAAGATTACAATTTAAAAAAAAAAAATCAAAAAGTTCTAAAGAAGGTCTATACAGTAGCAGAAGATAAATGGTAATGGTTACAATAAAATAGCAGACTAGGGGAAAGCAAGAAGAGTTAAGACAAAAAAAATTGGTACATTTTAACACCAGAAACTCCCTGTAGAATGCAAAATGATTTGAAAGATAATGGGGTCGTTTAAGAAGGGTAGGCAGGAAACAGTGTGGAAAGCCCAAATTCAACGTCCAATGGAATTCCATTAAAGTTTTAGAAAACTACTAGTTAAAACTACTGTGGAGTGGATGATGGTCTAAGTAATTTTTTTAAAAACCAATACAATTTAGTTCAAGTTCCTACTCTCATAACTTTACTTCCAGCCCACTATGGGTTATTCCTTTCTTTGCAGGCAATAGCAATGGTTTCCACATCTAAAAGCCCTTCATCTGTTCCTGGAATAGCTATTTTTCCAGTGGAGACATCAACATATCTGGCACAGGCATAGAGGAAAAATTACTCAGCAGATGATGACCCCATATACAGTATTTCCAGGAGCCTTCTGAAGCAGAAAGTGGAAGTAGCCAAACTACTGAAAATGCAAACAATCTGTAATATTTATCAGTTACATTCAAAATACCTGAAAAGTCTATTGAATTGTTGTAAAAAAAAATACACACACTTTTTTTCCATTAGGTATTTAACAGATACAAATGAGTGAAGACATGGTTGGCATCCTTAGAATCCAGTCCTCAGTGTGTTTCTGTATTGCTAAATTAAATTTTAAAAATAAACATCTGTGGCTTAAGAACTATTTTTCCAAAAATGCTGTACAGTAATATAACAAAGCTTTCCCCACTCCCCTCCAGACATACATTTCTCACCAGAAGTGCATGTGTGTAAGGAAAATCCCTTCAATTCTACCAATCTGGTGAATTCTGAAAGGTTGCTAGCTGGGGTGCAATCCCCTCACAGTTACACCAATGATGTTGTACATCATTACAATTCCATTTGACAGTGGCAAAACCACTAAAGCAGGAGTCTAAGATATTCAATATGTCTGGGGTAACAAATAGGCCAAATAAATTAAGAGAATGAAGAAAGCTCTCCAGTTGCTGAATAAAAACTTTAGAATGCCTCAAACAGCCTTTAGGTTCAGGGTTGGCGGCTGGAGGACGTGTCTTAGCATAAATACAAAATGTTTTTATTATTATTATTTTATAATTTCATAGTACTTTGTACTTCTAACAAGGACTTTCTTCCACTCAGCTTTACTTTGCCCTAAAATGTTTCCTGGTTTCAGACAAATGTGAAACAAGGTGTAATTAATAGTTGCATTCAAAACAGAATGTTACTTTACTGGACCAGTTCTGTATAAATCAGTTTGCAAGCAGTTTGGTGAAGTGCAAAGGGGAAATAATATGATCAGTAATAAGCATGGGACTTTATCACCAGTAATCAAAAGTAATGGCTAAGGGAATGAAAGACATAATGGTAAAGCATACTGCTTCAAACAGAAATAGAAAGCAGAAATATCTATGTGGGGAATAGATATTACCTGTAAACATGATTTGAGTTCTATTTGAAAATGACTCATTTTATGCAGCAGGATACAGTGAAAGGAGAAAAAATAAATCTAATGAATTTACTATTTGCAAAGAAATCTGAAAGGCAAAGAGACAGTTTTAAAAGAGACAGACCGACAGACAGAGATAGATAGATATAATTTCACAAATGAGATGTGGTTACTGAGCATAAGATGGAAAAACAGAAGGAGCATAAGAAAAATATATATCAGTGAAATTCAATGCAGAAGAGAAGAAATCTGGCCAAAAATTAACAGATCAAATAGATTGTCCGTGTGTATGAAGTTCTGTTAAGCTGGTAACAATGTACTATAGCTTGGCTTGGGGATCGGTACATTGGCCGATGAAGTAAAGCGATGCCACGGTTTCTCTTCACTTCCTGCACTTCCAAACATTTGTCTGAATAACTAGAAAAAGAAAGGCATCTGCAAGGTGTATGGCCCTCCTGCTAGAGCCCTTCATAAAGTTGAAATCCATGCACATCCCAAACCCTCTGATCCACAACCCAACCCAGTCCCAACTACCTGCTTCACACCCCCACCAGACCAGAAAGCAGACCCTAACTACAGGGTATTAACTTTAATCCCATCTCTAAACAGCATAAACTGGAAAACATGTAACTCTCGAATGAGGGTGGCATCCCTGTGGGAGGTGGATCAACTAGATTACATAAAATTGTAGTTCCTTGGTTTGTAATTGTAGTCAAATTCCCCTAGATTGTTCCCCACTTATCCAAACAAGCTACCTTCTAACTGCCTGCATGGTCAGGAAAAAACACAAACATAATAGCCCCTACTTCAAAATATAAGAAAGACAATAATCATCAAAATTATAAATACAAAAAGAATGTTTGACTTCCCATGACTGATCTATGGTAAGTTTGGTTATTCTGCAGCAGAGCTACAATAATACAAGTTATGCATTCCATTTCCTTCCCAGCAAACTTTTTCACACTATTATACCAGTTAGATATACTAAAGGTCTATTGGCAGAAAAAGGTTAATGCTGAAACTAGTTGTGTCTAGATTAAAATAATTGTATGTGCATTCACTACCTATAGAACTACTCTACATTTTCTTTAGAACGTACACCATTTGTATGTCACAATGCATTATGCCTGTGTGTAGTAAGGTATATTTATGAACTAAAAAAAGTCACTTGGATGAGAGGTCAAATGTATTTAGATTAATCATAAGGTCCAATTGCTTTAGACTTACATACCTCCCAACATTTGATAAATGGAAAGAAGGATAAAAACATCTGCTACCCATTTTATGGCCACACCCCTAATACCATGTCCATTTTACAAAATCTGGCAGGTTATGAAAGTTTGAAATCATTTCTGGGTGTTTTACAGCCGTGTTTTAGGTGTAACAGTTTTGCTAATGACGGTGAAATTTAAGCTGCAAGTTTCAGTTCTCCCATGAGACTTGTTTATCTTAAAGTTACAATTGTATCTTTGCTTAGCTTAAATTGTTACAAATGTATCAAAATGCAGATTTAGTTTTAATGGCTCGCATGAGTTCTGAAGTAGTAAAATAGAAGTAGTAAAATATTGTTATAAAATAAGGCAGTACTCACTGAATAAAAATGTACACCTTTCTAAACACACCATTTATTTTACAATTTTTGTGGCATACATCATTTTACACAGCTTTATAAATAAGCTCAATAGTGTAGATACACTATTCCCATACATTTTTTTATTGCAAACCGGTGGTGATTGGTCATTTTTCTGAACCTTTGTCCAGTTTCTCGAATGTAAATAACTTTTCTAACACAGTACAATAAACTTCACCAGAGTTAATTCTGTAATGAAATAGCTGGTAAGTACAACAATGCTGAAACTTAAGCCTGGCTTCTTATATGTACTGATGACACAATGATATCAGGTGATGTAATAGTTTATATAATTGCTTTGTTTTGTCATGAAACCTAACCTTATCAGTCAGAACTATGCAAATATTTTCAAGGATTTTATTTTGAAACAGGATTCAATAACTTAAGCAGCCTTGCATGAAAAAGTCTCACACAGGTCAGAAATACCATTAATTATATATAAACATTTTGGAGATTTAATAAGTTTTCCTTGATAAAACAAATAAGTAGCAACTGCATATGTAGAGTAATCTTTTCTTCACTAATAGGATGATCAGGTTTATACAAGAGCAAAGCCTAATAAATTACATTCAATGCATTATAATGCTGCTTCTACTGTCAATGTCTAAGAACAAGGGTATAACACATTTTGGCAAAGTTCACTCAGTGCCCCATTAGTTGCTAATGAGTTCTTAGGGGTATCTGTACATGGATGTTTCTTCTGGCAGATTATCTGATTTAAATTCACTGTTTTGAAATTTTAGCATGAAAGATAAGAGGAGCTTCAAACTGATTTTTTATGTATCTTAGTAATCAACAGAGACATGTAGGCATTCATTCCTTACAAATGTCAATGTAAGAGAATAGGAATAGGCTTGAGAGGATCGTAACTGTACTAAAATCCCAAGGGAGCCAACAATCAACCAAAACATCTATACTGTATGTATAGTATATAACATGTGGGACCCTTGCTTAAAGAGGGATGCAACATAAAATGTATAACTATGCAGTTTATAAAGATAAGAAGCCATTTGTCTCTATAAGAGACACAATCCAATAATTTAAAGGGGTTGCTTACTTCTCAAACCTTTTTTCAGTTCAAGTGTTTTCAGATAGTTCACCAAAAATAAACACTTTTTCCAATTACTTTCTATTTGTGACTATTTTCTAAAACTGAATTGTTTATAGTTTCATTTTCACCTTCATTTTCATCTTCTTTAAGCAGCACTGGGAGGGGGACTCTGTAAACTGTTCTAAATTGATACATTTAGTTGATACATTTCTTATCTTTTTTACCTGCTGAGTAAAATTCTTAGTTTCATTAATGGCAGAAGATATAACAGATACAATAGTTGCTAATACGCCACAGATACTACTGAGAAATGTATCAACTAAATGTAGAAATGGTAACAGTTCAGAATCTGCACCCATATTAGAGCGCATGCACAAATGCGCGTCTGACTTCACAAGCATGCGCATAATGAGCAAGTTGCAGCATTCGTTCATTTGCTTTTCATGAAATATATACTTATCTAATAGTATATGCCAGTGGATAGTCCCAAATTCAAAAACTGCCAGTTCAAAAACAAAGCTAGATTATGAGTCACTGTGCTGCAAACCAAGGGCATGCATCCTTGCACAGCTATGCTATGGCCAGGGGTGTAAAAAGAGAGGCCCGGCCCGCATAGACTCTCCTGCCGCATGCTTCCACAGGCACAAGAGCGTCAATTAAAAGAAGAAGAACAAATAACAGACCTGTGGGATTTGAATTACAGATAAGACATTTTAACCAGGTATGCCAAATTTACATCTCTAAAGTTGTTACCAACTTGGAAGCACACAACAGAGGGAAAAATGTGAGTATTGTATGCTTAGTTGTTGCATCTGTCCACAAGATTTGGTACCATTACAGTTTTGTGGTTGCAGCAATATGTACACACATGCACCCATACAGCTCTAAGGCTAGAGGCTCGTAGCCACACTAGAAGGCTCATTTACCCCCGTAAGTGCAGTTAGCAAAGTGCAATTTTCAGCACTACTGTCTTTTTCCCCCTCACAGTGTAACATTTTTTACATTGTAAAGCGCAAGGTGCCCATTGCACTTGCGTTTAACATTAAACCCTCCTAAGTTACTATATGGTAAAAAGTAGGGATGCACCAAATCCAGGATTCTGTTCGGGATTCAGCCTTTTTCAGCAGGAACCAGATCTTTTTCAGCAGGCCTAAACCAAATCCGAATCCTAATTTGCATATGCAAATGCAAATAAGGAGCGGGGAGGGAAATCAAATTTTACAAAAAATAAAAAATGTTTTCCCCTTCCCATCCCTAATTTGCTTATGCAAATTTGGATTCAGATTCAGTTCGGTATTCAGCCGAATATTTCGCAAAGGATTTGGGGGTTCGGCCGAATACAAAATAGTGGATTCGGTGCATCCCAACTAAAAAGCATTCAAGTAAAAAATCGCCTGTCCTCAGCTAGAGCAGTCACTGCTAAATACCAAACTGCCTTTGGAGCCGCTGTTACCACAATTAATATTTCTGGAAACACAGGTACTATAGGCAAACAGCTCCCAGAAAAGAACATCACCATGTGCAATGCCAGGCACCAGATGAAGTGGTGACAGGTTGCCACAATGGACATTATTATTACTTGGTACAAGTAACTGAGCCATGATAATTCAAACCCAATTGTCATGAAATATAAAAAAGGAAAGTATCTTTGTGCTGTTTTTAAATGATTATATTATTATAGCACCAATATAATGCAAAATGCTCACCTTGGCTCTTAGTCATTGGATGGCTAAAGAAAGTTCTATGTTCTTAAACCTCAATTTGTACAATGGCATTCATAGTCAAGAAAAAATGTAATTTGATTATTTTCCTGTTTTTCTGTTTTCAAAAAATGTACAGTGAAGTCTTTCCAGCATATTACACTGTAATACAAAGTCAGGGAACACAGATGACTTTCTCTTTCCTCTTCGCAATGTCAAAACAAACCAGCCACATCCATAATGAAATAAACTTGTCTCTGGCAAAAGAAAAAAAAATTGCCAGAGTTCTTTTTACATACAGCTCAGACACCAGAAGAAATGTCGGATGCCTGTCTAGACATATTTTTCAAGATCAATATGTTCTTGCTAGGTATTGAGTAGAATAATAATAATAATAATAATAAACAATAACAACAATAATAATTATAAAAAATATTTCAGAATCTTCATGTAAGAAAAGGCAATGGATAAGTGCATACACAGCAACTGACAAATCGTCTTTTTTAATTTATAATTTAGTTCTGCTAGATAAAATAACTACAAAATGCTTCAAATATGAGAAAGTCTGGTTTGGACATGTAATTAAAGGAAAACTATACCCCCAAAATGAATACTTGAACAACAGATATAGTATATATTATATAAGTATATTATTATGAAACTGGTTTATTTACATGGAGCAGGGTTTTACATATGAGCTGTTTTGTGCATTAAATTGTTTGAGGGGTATAGTTTTCCTTTAATATACAATGGCTTCATAAAACTGTTTTACAAATAAATCCAATGGGCAATCTCAAAACAATTAGTGAATTTAAACACACTTCCCAGACAGATGGAAACTCTGTTATGAGAGAAACAGAATTTAAGAAGAATGACTTCTACAAGACTGGATATAAAATAACTCACTCCAGGTTGAATTATGCTGTAATAAGTATTACTTAAGGAAGCAAACAACCAGTCAGGAGAAAAATAGGAAACGGCAATAGTGGACCTGATTATTTTTATCTGTCCTTTAAATTGACCATGGCTATTTTCATTCTAAATAGGGACATGTATAAATCTGTCAAACAGATTTTAAAAATCACTGACCATCTGGGCACATTCATGAACAGTCCACAGAGTGAGTTTGAACCAGAGCCCCAGAATTACAGAAATATTCAATATACTTCTTGCCTATTAATGTTAGACATAGCGTATCTATGTTTTTTGTTATTTCTTGCACAAAAACAGGACAAATTCTGAAACGGAAATAGTCACATTCTACTTCCTAGTTCAGTCAAACACAATAAAACAAATTACCAGTCTACCGACAATACCTCTGCATAAACAAACACCTCTGTCTACTTGATTCCTAGCATGTTCTAGTGACAATGTAACCAAAAGGACCAGAATTTGCATTGTTGACATAAATGCATGCTTAAAATGGATGAAAAAAAAGTAAACAAAAATCTCAATAGCACTACAGTAGAATTTTGTTTAAATGGGACTTTGCATTTGTTATTAAAATGTGTGTAATGCAGTACTCAAACAAAATAATGTATGCTATCTTGGTGGTCACTAGTCCTTTAGAATATAGTTATTACACTAGATGAACTTACATTTCAGTGTCATTGTGCCAGCAGCAGCATACAGCAGGCAACGTTTCAGAATAATATAGAAAGAAACCAACAAGTCAGGGATAGCAAAATAAGATTAAGTAGCGTGTGTCATTGATTTTAAATAATTCACCTTTATCATTATTGGCCTATTAAAAATCTGGATAGGCCTACACACTAATAAAAAAAGTATTTAGCAAATTTAAGGTTTAGATTTATAATAAAAATCCATGTTAATTAAATCAAAGCATGGACAGACTTTGTGATCCATCTTACTTCCATGAGACCTTACCATAAAAAATGCATTTACTAATTGTATCTGCTTTTTTTTTTTTACAACATAATAAAGTGAGGAGTCATTTGTAGCAAGACCTCTAGTGCAGTCCTATCTATTGCTGATATTGTGAGCTTACAGAATTTAAATTAAACAATATCAATGGATGCCATGAAGCCCTATATTTTAAAAATTGAATTTTTGTGCAATGACCAAAAAAATATATGCACTTATTAGTATAACACCATTTCTCAAACTGCATCTCAATAACATTTGTGATATGCAAGTTTCTTTTCATGCACAGATGATAAAGAAATATTGGTTAACACTTGAAAAACAACTAGCAGTCTATCTAGAGTCACATGGTTTGATTATTTGCCCGATATACCTCTAACTCAACAATTTCTGCTGGGGTCAGTAGGTTTTGTGACTGCAGTTGTGAAGGGTAAGCTAGCTCCCTGTAAATGACTAATGACATCTTAATTAGCTCACTTTGATTGGATGATGATCAAACAGGTAAGCAACTTAATCGCTGTATGTGTGATACATGGCTAAGGCAAAACAGACGCCGTCTTCAATTCGCAAGCGTCAAAATTTATGCCCGCACGAATATAGACGCCGGCATCAATTAAACGGACGCCCATTGACTTTAATGTGTGTCAAATGTCATTGGTGTTGGAATTCTTGACTGCGTCAATTTTGTCATCCGCGAATTGACACCGTCAAAATTTGAGTTTCGCAAATTTTCCACCCGTTTCACTAATTTTGCGGGAAATTTAAACATGAACTCGATCATTACAGTTTTTTCTCTGTCATTTTTCATTACAATTTTTCACATTCTGATTTTTTCATAAATACCCAAACATTTGAAAATTCTACTAACTCACAAATTTGATTCTTGATAAATATGCCCCTAAGTTTTGTGTTTTTTGGTATATAGCAATAAAAGGTCCACAGCTTCAACTGCAAGTACTTGCTGTCCAGGACTGTCACATGTGCATTACAGATTCTCAGGGACAGAAGGTGCTTAATGGCCATGTTTCTTTGTGAGGCAACTTCAGGCGGAAATCCAAAGCGATTTGTATGCCATCCCGCCAAAGCGATTTGTATGCCATCGTATTCTTGCCGACTGAAGGCATTTGGGGAGATTAGTAGCCCGCAGCAGAGATTTGACGCTGGGCAACTAATCTCCCTGTCTGTTGCCCTGAGTCTGCAATGAATGTATGTAGTCCTGGTCAGCAAGTACCTGACCTGGTGTCATGACATTTTGGGTAAGAGTACTGCAAGCAGAAAATATGAACATCCCTGATTACAAGGGGGGTGGTTTAGCTAAACATACCTTTGTACCTTTTCTGTGTCCTATCAGGCTGCAACTCTGGTCTTCTGGATGTAAATTTAACCACAGGAACATAGAGGAGTAATATGCATGTCTCCATGCCTGACATGAGGAATGCTTCTTAATAAACTATTGACCAAAACTAGGCAGAGCCTTAAGTGACAGCACTGGCTATAATGACATAGTCTAATCTTAGTTATGCTAAATTTCTTATTAGATATCAAAAATATTTTAAGAGCAACAACAAACAATCTATGTGTATCCAATATGTATTCCTTTTATCCCTTTAAGATAAAAGCAAGTATCAGATCTGTCTTAAAATAATATTAAAACTGTGCATGTCACAAGCTTTCAAAAATATATGAGCAGCCATGGTCACACATGATTGCAACATTTTTCCTAGAGGAGGACTAAAGAAAAGAAAAAAATATTTTGTGAAAGCACATCAACCCAACAGCAGCATTACACCCCAACAAATAATCCATTACTATTGAAATACCTGGCAGTATGGAATACATGGTTCCATGAGTCTTTCCAGACTAATAGGATTAAATGACAAGGATATTATTTGCATCACGATATGCAATAATGATGTATTGAAAAGGGCTTCATATGTTCTGTATCCATGAAATGCAACAAATCCTATACCCTAGACCAAATTTAAGGTTCAGCTTACTGTGACACCCCCAAGGACTGCCAGAAGTACCACATAATTACCACACAACAAACGACAATGCAAAATAGATTCAAAAGCACCAAAACATTTATTTTTATACATTAAAACATAATTTCTCATTTCAATCTGCAACCCTCCAGTTGTTATGCAACTACATAAACCAGCCCACTGAAAGCCTGCATGTTGCTCATCAGTTTTTTTTTATTATATTAACTGCTTTATAGACTACAAATATATTTTAAAAAGCAGAAAAAATATGAAATTCAACTTTTTCACATAATATTATTTCTAAAGGTCGCAATCAGTGAAATATTTAAAAAAAATACAGAGATTCTCAAGACTATAAATTATGCATTATTCTTTGAAGATTTTGCTCTGCATACAAATTCACTATTCTTTTTCACATATTGGCCCTAATGTATTATATCCAAATTGGTCATAAAAAAAAAAAAAATTATGCTAATGGAGTTACAAGGCAACACAGGCTTGTATACAAGCAGAATGTATACAGACTTTAGAAACTAATGGTTTTGCAAGTGATTTCATGCTGAATTATTAAAACATCAGGGCATTACTCCCAGGGTCTTATTTTAATTATTTATATCTGTGCTTCAAAACAGACAAGCCATTTTATTCTAAAACCTCTCTTTGTTTGAAATAACAGCAAAACATTGACAATCGATTCTTTTAAAATTTAGTAATGAAAAGTAAAAACAAATATGAAAAACACTGCTACACAGTTTACACCATGAATCAGTCAGGTAGTCATTAAATGCAAATATTTCTGATAAGATTCTGCCACCCATGTGGTTTTAGGCCACACTGTTGAACTCAAAAGAAAAGAAGCCTAGTCAGCCTTTTCACATATCTTCAATGACAAAATGAAGAACAGTGACTCTCACATTTTTACATTCAATACACAAGTGATGACGACTGTAAAGGGGAGAAAGGTTGGCAATCTGAATGTGTTAATATCTTTTTTTCCTAGAATCCCATGTGTAGCAGAAATATGATCTGACATAGGGGAAGAAAAAAAAAACCTGACACAATAGAAACATCCAGGCTGAAGTATTAATAGAGTGTCTAGACCATTATAAAGTCTACCACACTTTTTTTTGTTACACAAACTACGAATCATCAGTGCAAACACCAAAACACAATAATATACATAAAATGACATCTAAGAAATATCTTCCATTTTATTCCTTGAGACAACATGGCTCCCTTTTTCATTGCTCCGTGTAAAATCCACACACACATATATATGGAAAAGTCAATGAAAGAGCAGGTGCCATAAACTTACAATGATGGCACCAAATTTCAACCTGTCCCACTCAGTAAGCCGGAAACATTGTTCTAGCTAATTTTTGATTTCTCAGCTTGTCAGTTTTTTAAACAGGAAAAAAGCAGCCACAGACTGCCATTTTAAACGCATACACAGCCAACAGTCGACTTTTTAAAGGATGCAGAAAACAACCCCATGAAACTAGGCAAGCTTCTCATTATTATGATTCAGGACATCTAAATGAGAATCCTACTGTACTTTGATCTATTGTTCTAAAGTGCAAATGGTTTCCTACTGGGGAGGGCAACAGCTGCAGCCAAAGTATCACATACAATATGCCTTGGGCATGCTGGCTATGTCAACAGATAATCTTGCATTGTGCTGTCTAGACTATTATTAATATGCAACTGATTCAGGGTACTGGCCTTACAAGTAGCATATTTTAAGGGGGGGGGGGTTTAAAACATCTTTATAATCACTTTAATTGGCCTGCCCACTAAACAAGGCAGCAGGCCTTTTGCTTACCATTCCAAAGGTATACATACATATAGTGGAAATAATATGAACTACAGAATTAATTTTTGACATAATAAGCACTGCACATCAAAGTGACAGTGTTAATTATGCAGATTCTGCACCCAGCTACACAACTTTTTCTGATGTTACAACCACTACAAAGACTCAATAAAAAATCTTACCAGCAAACAAAGGTTTAAATTGAATCAAATGGTCATATATGCCTTTTAGTTACTGCACATTCAATGGAGAGTTGGCATAGTACAACAATCTCTGAGTTTCACTTTAATACCACATGAACAGCAAAATATATATATAAAAAAAAAATCATCATTCTGCCTTGAAAGGAAGCCGATGTGATTGTAGGTCCTTGTGACATTTATCTGCTTTAACCCTCCAGCATATTCACCAAGTGGTTGTAAGGTTTAGAAATTCATCCATCAACCCATATCTGTGAAGCAGCACACAGCAGGTCGGTTTGAAGTACAAACCAGCAGCACAACTCTTTTGTTTAATACTGTAAGTGAGTTTTCATTCTAAAGCATCTATCGTGCTACAGTATTTCATCAGCACCTTGGAAAAATAGGATTTTTGCCCAGCATGAATGAAAACACAATAGATCAAAGGGATATCACGGATATACACGTGTCTTTGCTCTATAAATACTTTTATATGGAAGATAATTAACAATATGGCATGCACTAAGACTCAAGATGAACGAATCACATTTCTCAGTAAACCATTAGAATTCCTTTTACCGTAATCGTTGAGAGATAAAAAAAAAAATGATGCTAGTCTGTGAAAATGACACTGGGTTTTGCTGATTAAGCATGTTGCTTTGGGGAAATCTCTATCATTGCTGAAATGACACACTGCTTTGAAACATCCTGATTCTGTAGATTGATTGTAACAATGTAACCCACTATGCAAAAAAGACATTGTATCTGGTGGCTATTACAGATTTTATTCAGAGTACTCGTTAGCCCCCCAACTCCTTCTTTTATGAGAGTATTTAAATGCAATTAAATCCACACACACAGGCTGATGAAAACCTGATGCATTTTTGGAAATGGGATCCGAGGGCTGGAGTGGAATGCTATGTATTGCTTATAGGAGCTGCTGGTGATTATTTTGCAAGGTGCCATGGAAAATCCAGGCTAGGATGTGAAAGTGAATGTAATGTGCGTGTGAGTGAGTGCAGTTAAAGATTTACAGGATTAATTTAAATCATTCACCTGCTGCCAATTTTCCTCCAGGGATGGCATTGCTGAGAAGTAGCCCGTGTCATGTACAATCTGGAGCTCCTGGAATATACTATAACTAGCCAAAACATCCATGTTTGCTATGCAAGAAAAAAAAAATATGTATATTCCTTGATCGCTGTCCTCTTAAAATAGATCCACAGTCCCCCCCCACACTTTTTTTTTTTTTTTAAATTGTTTTGTGTTGGTTGTTACAGTCAATGGAGATGACAGGGGGGAAAAAATCATAGAAGTGCTGCTCACTCCAACCCAAGCATGTGAAAAATAGGAAGGATGCTTAAGAGACAGAAATGGGAAAAAAATGAAATAATAATAAAAAAAAAGTCAACATCCAGTGTGGTTATGGGAGGCAAGAAATCCTTTTGCAAAGGCTGTGGTCACTCCAGAGCTTGTGCCAGAAAGAAAGATGCACTGACATCTATTTGTGTACTAGTGCTGCCTGCTCCTGGATCCAATCTTTGCTCTCTATTTTAGGAGGAAGGGGGAGAAAAAAAAAAGCTTTGCATTTTCCCCTCTCGCGAGCTTTTTTTTTCTCTCTCTTTCCCTTGATTCTTAAGAGACTTTTCTCCCCCTCCTTCAGATCTGGGAGATGAGCGAACGCCTCCTCTTGCTCGTCTTTTCTCAACCATCCCTCCTTTTTTTTTTTTTATCTCATGCGCAGGCGCGAAAAATTCTAGGAAAAAGCTGCCACTCGTGGCCATTTTCGGGTAACAGGGAGGGAGGGGGCGTGCCTAAACTAACCAGGGGCCAGCGATGTCCGAGAGGACCAATAGAATTAGCAGAAATGGATTGTGGGCGGGGTAGTTCGAGGACAGCGATCTTTGATTGGTTGTTTAAGCCTTCAACGCTGCCTTACAAGGCAGTGTAAGTGGAGCTATTTTTAGAGGGCTATATAAATTGGAGTAAGGAGCGTAGAGCTACCTGTGAGAGCGAGACGCGTGCTGAGCTGTTCCTAGCAGTTTGTAGCTGAGTACGGAAGAAAAAAAGCGAAATTGTGGCGTGATTTCTAAACCTTGTATGGAAGCAGCAGGACAATGTCAACCCACTGAGCGGAGATAATGCGCGAGCTCTCGTCTTGCAAAGCCTATTGAGCATGCGATAGCGTTATCAGTAGCACGTGTTATCGCGGGAGCCGCAGGTAAATGGAGGCGTTCTGGTTCAGGCGTTGAACTTGGCAACGTTTAGCAAACGAATGATGGAATGTGATTGGCTCGCTAATACAATCGCATCACTTCATTCAACGCATGACAGTCCGCGGCGCTCAGGCAGCTAAATTGGCCTAATAAAGTAGTTCCTGCGCCTGAACCGAGCGCTATCCTGTTGCCTTACTCTGCCTTGACTAAGCGGCTCTGCCTCGTGACGTCACGGCGTCCATGTGCGTGGTTACGGTGCTCTCTTACCAGTTTGGCTTTACCTGCGTGTACCTCAGAAGTGGACATTCGACATGGCGGCTCCAGCTTTAGAAGTGTACCCCAATTCCATGATAATCGTTTTGTATTGCTCTTAAATACAAAGTTCCATATGTCCAATACAAATCAGGGGAATGTGTATCATCTCTATCTACATCTCACAGTACAAAATGGGAATTACAGATAACATTTTATTAAAGGAGACATATTGTGTTAAAAAAAAAAAAAGTACCAGTGTGTTATACTCATTTACATATAGAAGGGTTGTGCTTTAAAAGGTAGTGTTTCAGGCTGATTTATTGAATATTTTCGCAAAATCCCTCCCTTCTCTTGCACTTCCTAGTCCCTGAATTCCCAGGCTGTGCAGGGGAGCCAGCAGCTCTCAGCGCACTGCACAGTAGGACAGGAACCAATCAGCAGCTAGCAGGACCTGATAGGGAACTGAAGCCTCACACTTGAGAAAGGGCAACACTTGCCCGAAACATGTCGTGTAAAGCAGCATGAATAATAAATAATCACAAGCAGTTAATCTGCATTTGAGTGCTCTCCTCTCCTCAGTTTTTAGGGAACTGAAGCCTATCTGTGCTTGTGTGACTGCAGGGCTGTGATTGGCTGTCCCCCTCCTACTGTGGTTCTGGAAAGACCTACTAGTAAAGAAAGCATTAGAGATTATTATATGAACAATAAGTAAGGAGTATTGGGGAGCACCTCCCATCAAAAAGAAAACAACCGATGGTGTGCAAGGTCAAATAAAAATAAACCAATATAGAAAATGTTCACGCTAGAGAAGAGGCGCTTAAGGGGTGATATATGTATAAATATATAAGGGGATCATATAATAGAAGAAAAGAAAAATAATTGACCTATTGTTTTGCACCTTCCCATCCCTCTTGGTCCAAAAACACATATGTCTACCCCACAACATGTATTAAAACATAACTTTTAACCTTTTAAGTGCCAGCAGAATTTCACATTTTGGTTACGCGAAATGCCAGCCGTTTTTGAAACATTTTGTGCTCTCTCACTTTAGGGGCATTTTCTGAGGGGAAACCTATAGTTTACCTAGGAAAACTATACATTGTTTTTTTCGGTAGAAACTGAGCTTTCTAAATCTGCCTGAGTTTTCATGTATTTACACCTGTGCAAAAAAATTTATAGTGCTAAATACCAAAAAAAAATGAAAAATTACCATTTTTCATCGTATATCAATTTATACCAGAAAAATATTTCATTTTACGGATGAAAATCCAACGGATTTGGAAAGCCTTATGTCTCTCGAACGTGCCAATACCAGATATGTATAGTTTTAGGGAGATTTAGGATTTCTGTACAGCAAAAACTCCCGGCAGTCTATTACCAAATTTTGAAAGCACTAAGGCAGAAAACGGCATGCTTTAGATTCCAAGGCAAAAAATCCTGAAACCGTAGGTTTACCCCAGAAAACCATACATTTTTGAAAAGTACACATTCTGCCGATTACAAAATGGGTAACTATGTCTCTCTACTCCCAACTACCAAACATAAAAGCTTGTCTGAACATAGCGGTTTTTCAACAAAAAATTCAAAATTCTGAAAAATCATTTCAAAGGTTTTATTTTGCTGCTCCGCATATCCCAAACTATATTAGGTACCAAGAAAAAGCACCTGAAATATGATTGCCAGGGGTCCACTGAACAATTTGATACCCATTATGCATAGGTTTACCAAAGTATCTGGCATTTAGAGACACCAATATGTAGTTAGCACATCCAAATTGTTCAGGACTTTACTTCAGCTACTGAGAAATCAACACATTGACTGCATTTTTTGTGGGGTAAAACACAGAATTATATGTTTACCCCCCAAACCCATATATTTTTGGAAAGTACACATTCTACTGAATCTAAAATGGGTACCCATGCCTTTCTGCTCCAAACTACTGAGTCGCAAGGCTTTCCCAAAATTGTCGGTTTTGGTGAAATATCTGAAAATTTCCTCAAACCTTCAACTTCCCAGCACCATATCACCCATGTATCATTACGTACTAAGAAAAAGCACCCTAAATATGATTGCCAGGGTTCCTCTGAACATTTTGGTGGTCATTGTTCATAAGTTTACCAAAGTATCTGGCATTTAGAGGCCCCAAAATGAAGTTAGCGCATACAAACAGTCCCGTGGGTAACTTCAGCTAATGAAAGATCAACACATTGACTGCATTTTTGTGGGGTAAAAACACAGAAATATATGTTTACCCCCCAAAACCCATATATTTTTGGAAAGTACACATTCTACCGAATCTAAAATGGGTACCCATGCCTTTCTGCTCCAAACTACTGAGTCGTAAGGCTTTCCCACAATTGTCGGTTTTGGTGAAATATCTGAAAATTGCCTCAAAGCTTCAACTTCCCAGCACCATATCACCCATGTATCGTTACGCACCAAGAAAAAGCACCCTAAATATGATTGCCAGGGTTCCTCCAAACAGTTTGGTGGCCATTGTTCATAGGTTTATCAAAGTATCTGGCATTTAGAGGCCTCAAAATGAAGTTAGCGCATACAAATAGTCCTGTGGGTAACTTCATCTAATGAAAAATCAACACATTGACTGCATTTTTGTGGGGTAAAAACACAGAAATATATGTTTACCCCCCAAACCCATACATTTTTGGAAAGTACACATTCTACTGAATCTAAAATGGGTACCCATGCCTTTCTGCTCCAAACTACTGAGTCGCAAGGCTTTCCCAAAGTTGTCGGTTTTGGTGAAATATCTGAAAATTGCCTCAAAGCTTCAACTTCCCAGCACCATATCACCCATGTGTCATTACGTACTAAGAAAAAGCACCCTAAATATGATTGCCAGGGTTCCTCTGAACATTTTGGTGGCCATTGTTCATAAGTTTACCAAAGTATCTGGCATTTAGAGTCCCCAAAATGAAGTTAGCGCATACAAACAGTCCCGTGGGTAACTTCAGCTAATGAAAAATCAACACATTGACTGCATTTTTGTGGGGTAAAAACACAGAAATATATGTTTACCCCCCAAACCCATACATTTTTGGAAAGTACACATTCTACCGAATCTAAAATGGGTACCCATGCCTTATTGCTCCAAACTACTGAGTCGCAAGGCTTTCCCAAAGTTGTCGGTTTTGGTGAAATATCTGAAAATTGCCTCAAAGCTTCAACTTCCCAGCACCATATCACCCATGTGTCATTATGTACTAAGAAAAAGCACCCTAAATATGATTGCCAGGGTTACTCCGAACAGTTTGGTGGCCATTGTTCATAGGTTTACCAAAGTATCTGGCATTTAGAGGCCCCAAAATGAAGTTAGCGCATACAAACAGTCCCGTGGGTAACTTCAGCTAATGAAAAATCAACACATTGACTGCATTTTTGTGGGGTAAAAACACAGAAATATATGTTTACCCCCCAAACCCATATATTTTTGGAAAGTACACATTCTACTGAATCTAAAATGGGTACCCATGCCTTTCTGCTCCAAACTACTGAGTCGCAAGGCTTTCCCAAAGTTGTCGGTTTTGGTGAAATATCTGAAAATTGCCTCAAACCTTCAACTTCCCAGCACCATATCACCCATGTGTCATTACGTACTAAGAAAAAGCACCCTAAATATGATTGCCAGGGTTCCTCCGAACAGTTTGGTGGCCATTGTTCATAGGTTTACCAAAGTATCTGGCATTTAGAGGCCCCAAAATGAAGTTAGCGCATACAAACAGTCCCGTGGGTAACTTCAGCTAATGAAAAATCAACACATTGACTGCATTTTTGTGGGGTAAAAACACAGAAATATATGTTTACCCCCCAAACCCATACATTTTTGGAAAGTACACATTCTACCGAATCTAAAATGGGTACCCATGCCTTATTGCTCCAAACTACTGAGTCGCAAGGCTTTCCCAAAGTTGTCGGTTTTGGTGAAATATCTGAAAATTGCCTCAAAGCTTCAACTTCCCAGCACCATATCACCCATGTGTCATTACGTACTAAGAAAAAGCACCCTAAATATGATTGCCAGGGTTACTCCGAACAGTTTGGTGGCCATTGTTCATAGGTTTACCAAAGTATCTGGCATTTAGAGGCCCCAAAATGAAGTTAGCGCATACAAACAGTCCCGTGGGTAACTTCAGCTAATGAAAAATCAACACATTGACTGCATTTTTGTGGGGTAAAAACACAGAAATATATGTTTACCCCCAAACCCATACATTTTTGGAAAGTACAAATTCTACCGAATCTAAAATGGGTACCCATGCCTTATTGCTCCAAACTACTGAGTCGCAAGGCTTTCCCAAAGTTGTCGGTTTTGGTGAAATATCTGAAAATTGCCTCAAAGCTTCAACTTCCCAGCACCATATCACCCATGTGTCATTACGTACTAAGAAAAAGCACCCTAAATATGATTGCCAGGGTTCCTCAGAACATTTTGGTGGCCATCGTTCATAAGTTTACCAAAGTATATGGCATTTAGAGGCCCCAAAATGAAGTTAGCACATACAAATTGTCCGGTGGGTAACTTCAGCTAATGAAAAATTAACACATTCACTGCATTTTTGTGGGGTAAAAACACAGAAATAGATGTTTACCCCCCAACCCCATATATTTTTGGAAAGTACACATTCTACAGAATCTAAAATGGGTACCCATGCCTTTCTGCTCCAAACTACTGAGTCACAAGGCTTTGCCAAATTTGGCGGTTTTGGTGAAATATCTGGAAATTGCCTCAAAGTTTCAACTTTCCAGCATCGTATTGTCCATGTATCATTACCAGCATAAAGCATCCTAAATATAAACATATGGGTCTACTAAACAGTTTGATGCCCAATGTGCATAGATATACCAAACTATGTGGCGCACAGAGACCCCCAAATGACAATATGTATAGACATTTTCACGGCTGACGCTCTGGCTGCTGCAATATGAGCACCTGGAGTGTGTATTATGCGACATTAGACCCCCCTAACAGTACAGAGACCCCAGAAAACCATATATTTTCAGAAAGTACACATTCTGACGAATCCAATATGGGTAAATAAGTGTTTCTACTGCAAACTGCCAAACTGCAAAGCAATGCTGAACATAACGGTTTTTATCAAATTTCTGAAAATCGTCACAAAGCTTGAATTCTACCCCATTATATGCCACACATTTCGTAACGTATCAGCATAAAACATCCTAAATATGAACGCCAGGGGTCTACTGAACACTTTGATGCCCAGTATGCATAGATATACCAAACTATGTGGCGCACAGAGACCCCCAAATGACAATAGTGTATATACATTTTCATGGCTGACGCGCTGGCTGCTGCAATATGAGCACCTGGTGTGCGTATTATGCGACATTAGACCCCCCTAACAGTACAGAGACCCCAGAAAACCATATATTTTCAGAAAGTACACATTCTGACGAATCCAATATGGGTAAATAAGTGTTTCTACTGCAAACTGGCAAACAGCAAAGCAATGCTGAACATAACGGTTTTTATCAAATTTCTGAAAATCGTCACAAAGCTTGAATTTTACCCCATTATATGCCCCACATTTCATAACTTATCAGCATAAAACATCCTAAATATGAACGCCAGGGGTCTACTGAACACTTTGATGCCCAATATGCATAGATATACCAAACTATGTGGCGCACAGAGACCCCCAAATGACAATAGTGTATATACATTTTCACGGCTGACGCTCTGGCTGCTGCAATATGAGCACCTGGAGTGTGTATTATGCGACATTAGACCCCCCTAACAGTACAGAGACCCCAGAAAACCATATATTTTCAGAAAGTACACATTCTGACGAATCCAATATGGGTAAATAAGTGTTTCTACTGCAAACTGCCAAACTGCAAAGCAATGCTGAACATAACGGTTTTTATCAAATTTCTGAAAATCGTCACAAAGCTTGAATTCTACCCCATTATATGCCACACATTTCGTAACGTATCAGCATAAAACATCCTAAATATGAACGCCAGGGGTCTACTGAACACTTTGATGCCCAGTATGCATAGATATACCAAACTATGTGGTGTACAGAGACCCCCAAATGACAATAGTGTATATACATTTTCACGGCTGACGCTGGCTGCTGCAATATGAGCACCTGGTGTGTGTATTATGCGACATTAGACCCCCCTAACAGTACAGAGACCCCAGAAAACCATATATTTTCAGAAAGTACACATTCTGACGAATCCAATATGGGTAAATAAGTGTTTCTACTGCAAACTGCCAAACTGCAAAGCAATGCTGAAAATAACGGTTTTTATCAAATTTCTGAAAATCGTCACAAAGCTTGAATTTTACCCCATTATATGCCCCACATTTCGTAACGTATCAGCATAAAACATCCTAAATATGAACGCCAGGGGTCTACTGAACACTTTGATGCCCAATATGCATAGATATACCAAACTATGTGGCGCACAGAGACCCCCAAATGACAATAGTGTATATACATTTTCACGGCTGACGCGCTGGCTGCTGCAATATGAGCACCTGGTGTGTGTATTATGCGACATTAGACCCCCCTAACAGTACAGAGACCCCAGAAAACCATATATTTTCAGAAAGTACACATTCTGAAGAATCCAATATGGGTAAATAAGTGTTTCTACTGCAAACTGCCAAACTGCAAAGCAATGCTGAACATAATGGTTTTTATCAAATTTCTGAAAATCGTCACAAAGCTTGAATTTTACCCCATTATATGCCCCACATTTCTTAACGTATCAGCATAAAACATCCTAAATATGAACGCCAGGGGTCTACTGAACACTTTGATGCCCAGTATGCATAGATATACCAAACTATGTGGTGTACAGAGACCCCCAAATGACAATAGTGTATATACATTTTCACGGCTGACGCGCTGGCTGCTGCAATATGAGCACCTGGTGTGTGTATTATGCGACATTAGACCCCCCTAACAGTACAGAGACCCCAGAAAACCATATATTTTCAGAAAGTACACATTCTGACGAATCCAATATGGGTAAATAAGTGTTTCTACTGCAAACTGCCAAACTGCAAAGCAATGCTGAAAATAACGGTTTTTATCAAATTTCTGAAAATCGTCACAAAGCTTGAATTTTACCCCATTATATGCCCCACATTTCTTAACGTATCAGCATAAAACATCCTAAATATGAACGCCAGGGGTCTACTGAACACTTTGATGCCCAGTATGCATAGATATACCAAACTATGTGGTGTACAGAGACCCCCAAATGACAATAGTGTATATACATTTTCACGGCTGACGCGCTGGCTGCTGCAATATGAGCACCTGGTGTGTGTATTATGCGACATTAGACCCCCCTAACAGTACAGAGACCCCAGAAAACCATATATTTTCAGAAAGTACACATTCTGACGAATCCAATATGGGTAAATAAGTGTTTCTACTGCAAACTGCCAAACTGCAAAGCAATGCTGAACATAACGGTTTTTATCAAATTTCTGAAAATCGTCACAAAGCTTGAATTTTACCCCATTATATGCCCCACATTTCGTAACGTATCAGCATAAAACATCCTAAATATGAACGCCAGGGGTCTACTGAACACTTTGATGCCCAATATGCATAGATATACCAAACTATGTGGCGCACAGAGACCCCCAAATGGATATAAAGTAGATAAAATTTACAAGGCAAAACAAAATAAGGCAGTAAAGAGTGAAATGCAAAAAAATCCAATAAAACCACAAAAATCAATGTTTTTTTTCCAGACTAGTGTTATCGGCCGTCAGAATCACAGTTTGAATATTTTAGCTGGGCCAAACAGGTTATACGGCTAGAAACAAGTGAACACAACATACGCAGAGCTGAAAATGCAATAAAATGGCTAAAAATTCAATAAAATGGCTAAAAATGCACCAAAATACCCAAAATTGCAATATAATCACCGAAATAACATAAAAAAGATATTGCACAGTACGGTTAGCGAATACGCTATTCGTAATGGCAATAAAACATTTTTTTCAGCCAAAAAAAGAGACGATGCGATAAGAAAAAAAAAAAAAAACCACAATGCCATGTATGTGCGTGTGCGTGTGTACAAATGGTAAATTACATGTTATGTGCGCGTGTGTGCGTGTGCACATGTGTGTAAGTGCAGTGAGTGTAAGTGACCCCCCCAATCCCCAAAAATGTATGTGTAAGTGTGTGTAAGTGTGAATCTAAGTGTGTATTACTGTAATAAGTGTGTGTTGGTGTGTTTGTGTGTGTAATTGTTGCACTAACCTGAAAAAATCGCTGGAGACTGTTGCAGGCGATCAGGAAGACTCCCTGGAAGACATCTGCCTCGTGGTTCCTGTCTGTGTGCTGTGGGGGCGGAGATCGTCGATCCGGTGCAGGCTGCAGCAGCAGGACACGTAAGTAACACGTGCCTGCTGCTGTTTTTGGGCCCCTGGGCGATCGCGCCCCAGGGGCCACTCGATCCCCTGCTCTGCTCGTTGCCTAGGGGCAGGGGATCGAGCAGGAACGGAGCGAGCGGCTCTAACAGCCGCTCCTCCGCTTCTGAACCCGGAAGTGCTGCAGAACGTAGAATCTACGTTCTGTGGCATTTCAAGTACCTTTGCCACAGAACGTAGATTCTACGATCTGTGGCATTTAAAGGGTTAATAAATATTGTGACATGCCACTGGCCTGCACATGCACTTTTATGGGGGAATTAGCGTTTGGTAGGCAGGTAAGCGTAGGATTTTTGAGCTTCGAGACAGGGACACCAAGGCTTCAGACAAAAACACAGGTTTATTAAGCACTGGACATTCCCAACGAAAAGGCAACAGAAAAAATGTTCAGGTTACAGTTCAACAACTTCACTGTAGAACATGCAGGGTACAGTTCAGCAAATACATTCCAGGGTTTTCCCCCCTCTGGTCGCTCACCATCAAGGGAAACTCTCACCCTCTTGCACTTAGAAGTATTTGGACGTCACACTCAGCCCTGCTGGCTTCCCCTCCTGGGACTCAGACTCACCAGCCTCTGCCAGTCCTTTTCTCTTTCTTTCCCCACAAGGGATTTAGACTCCAAGCTCTGGAACTCTCTTGCTGGCAGCAAAGCTCCTTCTGCCCAGCTCTGTCTCTCACAGCCCCTCACTTCCCTGGAGAGCCCTGAACTGTGCTCACACAGCCCTTTTACATTGCCAGGAAGATCCTCTCTCAGCTGCCACTTAATTACCTGGCTGAGAGGGAATATTAACCCTACCTGAGCCAAATATTCCTTTGCAGCACATACAATGCAGTTTAAATGCACTCTTTTATGTGCCTTTTGCTCTAAGACAGTGGTGTTTCTCAAACACCCTGTCACAATATTAAGAAAGAGAAAGAAGTCCAGATTAACACCCTTAAAAATACGTTAGGGACAGGGAGGCGAGATGCCACAGGATAGTGGGTTTAAAACAAATCTCTGCGGCAATATAAATGCCGAACAATCCCACAAAATAATATGGTGGCGTGTGGTTGTGTACTGGTATCAGCCTTACATACATAAACAATGGTAATCCACCATGCATAGCATTTTATACATTTATTTGATATTACCGCAGCATATAACGTCTAAAATATTAATATCGTAGCAGACTGCTGCGTTTTGACCGAAAAGGCACTATCTAGGTGCGACTCTTAGATTTATTGCGGCAGTAGCAGAAGTAGGTTCAGTTTCCCAACAATTCCGAACCAACCCCTTCACCCACAGTATAAACCCTTCCAGGTACTGAAAGAGGTAATAAGTGAGTGCAGCTCTAAGCTTGCTGCGGCAATGAACTTATGATTCCATTTACCCACTGTTGCCAAGCCAACCCATTCTCCCACAGTGAACACCCTCCCGGTCATTAAATAGGAGCAAAAAATGTACTCGATGGAAAAACATTAATTGTGTTGTAGGATATAAAAGAAGCCGGTCCCAGCACCACAGCCACACCAACCCCTTCTCCCACAGCGTAACAACCTCCCAGTGGTGACAATTATCCCATTTCTTTCAGGTATCTTGCGACGCCCTGCCTAACGAAATTAAAATTGTGAAAGAGTATGCACCTGACGCGCGTTTCGTTCACACCACGTGAACTTTGTCAAAGGCTACAAATCTGCCGACAGTGCACATCTACTTATAGACACGGATCCAACAGTTTGATTTAAATTCACCAATGACTGCATGCCACATCATAAGGGGCGGGCCTGGAGGCAAACGGAGCAGAATCCCTCTACCCTAAATATTGTATTAAAGTGGCCACATTCATGCATCCTGCATCGTATTTAGAGCGGAGTCCCTCTACCTTAAATATTGTATTAGCGTGACCACATTTGTGCATCATGTTTCAGGGCAAGAGGATTATAGACACAATGTTGCGGATTATTTGAAACAATTACATAAAGTAAAATACTAATGAGGTGCCATACAGTAAAAATCATGTTGTGGCCAGGATTATATTGTTTAGATCTTGATTGTAGTTATTATTATGTTTCCTCATTAACATTCTGTCATTATTATTATGCTAACACGTTAACATCACGGGAATATACTACGTTCTCATCATGAGGAATTTGAGCCAATATAGCCTATTGTACCCCAGCTGGTATGTATGGGAATATACCCATAGTCAGGGATGGTGAATCATATGAATACATTCATAATTATACTTTCATTCAAACCAATAGGGTTGAGTGCATTCATAGTGAAAATCCATTCACTTTCTTTGGCAAGGAGTGCTTTCTCAAGATCACGACCTCGTTTACCCAGAGATATTTTAGACAGCCCCATGGCTTTAAGACCACTACTGGAATCGTTATGATATTCCAAAAAGTGGCGGCTGACCGGTGGCAGTTTCTTATTAGCCTTAGCTAGATCTGGGGCATTATCAATGCTTGCGACATGCTCTAGCAGTCTCTTCTTAAATGCCCGGTTGGTCTTCCCAATATAGATTTTGTCACAAGGGCAGATTAGCATATAAACAATGTTAACTGTGATTCTGCGAGTTTTCCCAAATCTGTCTATTAATGTATTTCGGTTATGCATATATTTGCATGCTTTGCAATTACCACATGTAAAAGTACCCGTAAGTACTGACCGATTTTCTAATTTGGGCAGATGGCTTTTTACAAGCCTATCCCTAAGGTTAGGTGCCCTTCTACAACAGGTTAGTGGTCGTGGCCCCATCATTGTAGATAGTACTGAATCTGTTTGTAAAATGTGCCAATGTTTAGACAGAATTGTATTGATGGTAGGCCATTGTTTGCAGAAAGTACCTATATATCTGACCGGTTGTTCTTTGTCATATGAGTAGGTCGCTTTCGTCCCTCCAATAATGTTTCTCTGTGTGTCTTTAGTGCTCTTGAATGGGCCTTATTAATCACATTTTGTGACTAACCCCTTGCGATCAATCTTTCTGTTAGATCACACGCTCTTTTATTGAAAGTCTGGAGTTCTGAGCAGTTACGGCGCAGTCGAAAATTCACCCACAGGGATGCCACGTTTTGTAGCCATGGTGTGATGCCTCTGAAAATGAAGAATCTAATTGGTAGCTGTCACTTTCCTAAAGAAATCAGTACAGATAGTACCCTGCTCATTTATTAAAATTGTAATGTCTAAAAAATCAATACTGGTACTGCTAATGGTGTGCGTCAATTTGATGTTAAGATTGTTCTGATTGAGCTGTTCTATGAATTCAATCAGTAATTCCCGATCTCCTTTCCACAGAAACACCAGGTCATCGATATATCGAAACCAATGTGTTACATGTTGAATGCATTGGGACATAAGATCACTAAAAAACCAAATAGCTTCCCACCAACCCATGAAAATGTTGGCATATGTGGGAGCAAATGCAGCCCCCATTGCTACTCCTCGCACCCTTAGATAGAATTTCTCATGAAATATGAAAAAATTATGGTTAAGGCAGAAATCTGTTAGGTCAGCCATAAAGTTTATAAATTGGCTATCCCTTTCACTTTCCGTAAAAAAGCGAATGGCCTGTAAGCCTGGTTGGGAAGTGGAACCAACTTTTGCTACCGCCGCAATAAATCTAAGAGCCGCACCTAGATAGTGCCTCTTTCAGTCTAAACGCAGCAGTCTGCTACGATATTAATATTTTAGACGTTATATGCTGCGGTAATATCAAATTAAATGTATAAAATGCTATGCATGGTGGATTACCATTGTCTATGTATATAAGGCTGACACCAGTACACAACAACACGCCACCATATTATTTTGTGGGATTGTTTGGCATTTATATTGCTGCAGAGATTTGTTTTAAACACACTATCCTGTGGCATCTCGCCTCCCTGTACCTAACGTATTTTTAATGGTGTGAATCTGGACTTCTTTCTTAATGATATTTATTAAACGTTATGTTTTAATACATGTTGTGGGGTAGACATATGACTGTGTTTTTGGACTAAGAGGGATGGGAAGGTGCAAAGCAATAGGTCAATTCTTTTTCTTTTCTATATTATTATGTGATCCATTTATATAATTATACATATCATATCACCCCTTAAGCGCCTCTTCTCCAGCGTGAACATCCGCAATTTGGCCAGTCTTTCCTCATAGCTAAGATTTTCCATACCTTTTACCAGCTTAGTTGCCCATCTCTGCACCCTCTCTAATACAATAATGTCCTGTTTGAGTGATGGGGACCAAAACTGTACAGCATATTCTAGGTGGGGCCTTACCAGTGCTCTATAAACTGGAAGAATGACCCCGTCCTCCCGTGAATCTATGCCTCTTTTAATACAGCTCAAGACCTTTTTTGCCTTTGATGCTGCTGACTGCCATTGCTTGCTACAGCCAAGTTTATCATCTACAATGACTCCAAGGTCCTTTTCCATAATGGATTTGCCTAGTGCAGTCCCATTAAAGGAGAATTCAACCCCTAGGCGCAAAAATCCCTCCCCCCTCCCCCTCTTTGATAAATATACCCCATTGGGGTCCCTCCCAACCTAGAGCTTACTGTCTCAAAGTGGGTTTAACAGGAGGTTTAATGTTGCCCTTTGCTGATTTCTGCTTAAGCTCGTGAATGGCACCAGTATTGGGATAAGGAGCACTAAGATACCAAGAGCATTGCTGAGGCTAATAGAGAATTGGCCAAACAATTTGAAATTCTATTTTTTGTTAAAATTTAAAGTTTCACAATATAGTATTGAGGAATGTGGCCTGCCACCTTAAACTGTGAAGTGATGGCCTTGTTAAAGTAGCAAATGACAAAGTGTGAGTCAATGAGCCATGATAGCTATTCCTGTGAACCATAATTAAGACAACTAATTTAGCTCTATCTGCTTTATCATTAAATCACCATTGACATCTTCAATTCATTTAGTTCTCCTCCTCCACGTAAAGCAGCGTTTATAATGTAACACTGCCTCTTTTAGAAGAAGTTGCCACTGTCGTTCAAAATAATTACAAATGTATAACATATTTCTGCCTTTAACTGTCAAATTATACATAACTGAGTCTTAGAAATTGCTGTTGTACCAGAAAAGGTGATTTAACTTAAAATATCTTGAAATAATCCCTTTTATCGTGTTATTTTTTTTCCATGTTGTGTAATATAGTCATAATGCGCTTTGTACTGTACATAAAAACCAAGTGTAAAACATAAATGTGCTACATAGATAAGCTAGACACAAAGTATTCAGTTTATACATTTATTCTATTTAGAGGAAATTAGTGATCTATTTTAAAGGAAAGCTGCACTATATTATTTATTTATTTATAATTTAAATGTGATGTAGAGCAGTGCAATAATGGATCATATTTATTCACAGTCTTCTGAACAGATCTGTTTTTGAACAAATTGCCACCCATTTAGGCCAGTATTACATTTTCAAAAAAATTACTGTTTATTGTGATCAAGTACTTTTCATTTTGTAACTGCTGAACTGTAGTAGAATGGTAAAGCATGGCTTAGTGGGTTCGGTCTGGCCAGACCCAGTTCAATTCCTGCCTCATCTCTTTGTGCATAGTTTTATTTGATTCCCTTTGACTCATGGCACCACAGGTTAAGCAAACTAAGATCTTTTGTTCCTCAAAACAGTTGTGTTTGGGGTTCTACATAAACCAGCTGTGCTATATAAACAGCTCTGCGTATATTATTCTTTTTCAACATCTTCCAGGCAGAAGGACCAGCTTCTCCTTGCAGTTTTTTTTTCTGATGAAGGGCTAAGATACATTTACATGGACTATTTTAACACTAAACCTAATGTTTGGTTATATTCTTTGCTAGGATAATCTTTTTGTGAAAGACATGGGACTTAAATCTCCCAGTTAATTGTGGCGCTGTTGTATATCGAAACCTTGTCAATTCAGTTAAGGACTCAGTGTATTAATTTGAGTGTTACATATTATGTATTCATCATCAAATGAACTGTTGAATAAAGATAATATTTTTCGTGAAATAATGCAAAGACTATGTTGTACACATAACCGCAAAGATGCTTTCTTAAGTTATTCTACTGGCTCCTTATATATGCTATACTAATTTTTTCTGCATCTCCTTCTTTTCCCCCAAACCTTTCACTTGTAGAAGCCAGAGAGATGTTTGTTTTAATAACTCTAAATGCTAGAGATCCAGCATTTAAAATATCTTAAATAAAAGCTAATATTAGCAAATGATAACTGTTCACACTGCATGTGTTTTTTAATGTCAACAATTTATTACTGTCCATCATATGTGCTTGGGATTTTGATTTTGTATAGGATCTTTTTCTGATTTTTCAGTATAGTTAATTACAGTAATATCGAATTACCCAGTAGGTGGATGATGATTATAAAGAGTCTTTATTGCTTTTATGTACATAATATAATAATACCATCAAGTTTACCGACTTCTCTACTGTGAAATGGAAAGATTTTATGTTAGTAGCAGAACATCTGTTGATTATGTTCCTAATAATTTTTAGAGTCTTGTTTCAGTATTTTAAATCCTTCAGTTGTTGAATGTAATCTCGGCCTTTATGTATGTCCTATAGTATACCTACTGCATTCGGCACATTTTGCATTTGCATTTCTTTATTTATATTCAAAGGAATTCTATGGCAATCCTGAATTATATCTATTATAGAATGGCAGAACTTCCTCTGTTTTATCTCAACTACATATTATCTTTATTTTAGTTGGTCCCCGTCCCATGCTAAGTCCATCATACCTGAACTCTTGAGAACCAATATAGAAGGAAACTTGTAGAGGCACATTTATCAAGGGTTCGAATTTCGATATCATGGGAGTTTTTTAAAACTGCCATGAACTCAAAACTTGACCAATTTAAATGTATTTAATAAAATCCAATTTGTTAAACTCGGATGAATAGAATCAACCTGAAAACTTGAATCGAATTTGGATTTGATTCGAATTAAAAAAACTTGATTCGAGTTTTTTCTCAGTTTTATCAGGAAGGCAGCAAACAACTCAAAATTGATCCCTGGACCTATCCGATTGAAGTGGAGTCTGAACAGGCAATGTCATTGGCATCAGTGGGGCTTAAACTGTTTGCATTTCAAAAAACATGGGGACACTTCTGTCTGCACTTCCGATCATGGTCCAGGAAATGTGATGTCCACCATCGGGGGGGGGGTGAGGGGGATAAATGTGGTTCTGGTACTGGTAAAACTCTTAATATAACTTACATACAGTATAAACTTTTTAAAACCTACACAAAACTTGAAACTTTAAGGAACAGTAACATCAAAAAATTAAATAGTATTAAAGTAATAAAAATATAATGCAGTGTTGCCCTGCACTAGTAAACTGCTGTGTTTGCTTCTGAAACATTACTATTGTTTATATAAACAATCTGTTGAGTAGCAATGGCGAAAACTGAAAAAAAGCTTATATGGCACAGGATAAATAATGGATAACAGATAACATTATGTTCTACAGAGCTTATCTGCTGTGTAACTTGAGCCTTTTCTCCTTTGAATGGCTGCCCCCATGGCTACACAGCAGCTTATTTATATAAACAATAGTAGTGTTTCTGAAGCAAACACAGCAGTTTAACTAGTGCAGGGCAACACTGCATTATATTTTCATTTCTTTAAAACAATTTTTTGATGTTACGTAACTTATGTTGATGTTAAGTAACTTATGTATAAAGCAATGGCAGTGGCAGAGCAGCATGACAGGGGGTAGGCAGGTGTGAAAACTCCACTGACCACAGATGTACTTGCTGACTTAATAGCCAATTAATTAATTATTTTACTAATCATACCAACTACTGTACTTAAATAGAGTAACATCAGCTGTTTATATTGGGATCTATTATGTAATTATATCAACTGTCACCTACATGAAGTTTTCAGCAGTGGAATGACTAGTTATTGGGCTCCTAAACTTACAGCAACGCAGAGTAGATTGACTGAGGTAGGCAGGAGTGTGGCATTTAGCCTTATTAGCAAATTAATTAATGGAACTATTTAAGTGAGCTTTGAACTTAATTATATGAGCTATTGCCTACCTAAACTTTTCAGCAATGGAATGACTAATCATTGGGTCCCACTGCAGTATCATTTGGCCCCTAAACTTGGGAACACAGCATTTTCTATAAACATACATTGCAGCTGCTTATCAAAGTCAATGGGCCCCTATAGTTCCTGTTGCAGGATAGAAGCTGTGGCAAAAATATCCTGCCTCTATTTGATCATTTATGTAGTGTATACAAGGGGTGTGACCAAAAATGTTTGCCCTAGATAAATAACCTGTGTGGGGCTCCAAAATTTTTGATGGCAGCCCTAATGACACCACCTCTGCGTTGGCGGGGACCAGAGACATCATTGCCATTGGCAGGTGAAGCAATTCTAACTGCATCTGCCTTTTCTAAATTATACTAGCCTAGCATTTGAAAAACTCCTGTCTGCATAAAAGCCTAACAAATAAAGCAAAGCACATTCCTTCTCTTCTGCTACTGCACTATGTCATCCACATTCCACATCTGGATCATCAATATAGAATATGTGTCGCATCTGTTTTATGATACAGGGCAGGAAAAGCAGCAATGCCAAATCCTATTCTGGTAAGAAATCCCCAGATGCAGCCTTATTCAACTATTTCATTGCCAGATAATTGCACTTTTCCTATTACTGTTGGCAATCCGTCAGGGCTTAAAGTTAGTATTTTTGTAAATCTGCGAAACTATTAATGTTCAACTGTAAATTGCATTTAGGCCCAAGCATTGGTGGTTTAATCAAAACCTTGCTTTGTTTAGCTGTACCCTTTTAGCTGAGGCAAGTACCCCTTGACTATATGAAAAACCACATTATTCAAATCATGATCAAAGGATTTTTTTATGAGGGCCCACCATGAGTAACTTCTGATATTCTTATAATGTACAATGGTTGTGTATACACGTGTGACTATAGCAATAGCAATGACTTAAGATATATATTCTTAAATGTAATTGTAATAGATCATTTTGATAACATAAACCTGACATCTTCCTAAAATACAAACAAAATTATATAGATTTTGATGCTAGACTTGCATAATTCTAACATTGCTTACTTATCACAAACCCCACTATGCAAAGTAGAATCCTTACTTTCTGCCTTTCAACAGTATTCAATGCACAATAACCAATGTGACAAATTGTTACAGATAATCTTTTTTCCATGCAGTCACCATGTGTTCTGCATACCAGCAGAACATCCCCTTTTTTAACATGATATCAACAAATATTGCTTGTGTTGTTTAATGTAGTTTCCCCCTATTTTTCTGCCATGTTTTTTCTTTGTGAGTTAGATAGATCACCAAAACAGTGAGTGAGGGTTTATACAAAATCCTTCCTTCACCCTTTTTGTTTGCCTGAAAGATTATCTGTGCACTGGTCCTTGCCTTGTATAGACCGAACATAGAGTTGTTCAGTTTCCTTGTTTGCCCTGTTTAGCTCAAGAAATATAAAAAAAAAAAAAAAACAGTCTTGTGATTAAAATGAAAATCAAAAAGTATTTTTGGCCCTTGGACCTTTGATTGAATCATAATGGGGTCTTCAGAGAGTCATTAGCAGGGAGCCCATCAATGCCCCTATGTGGCCTTATTCCAATAAGATTTCCAAATTTGCCTGATTAAAATCTGACCAGTTTTTGTCAAGCTATAGATAGGGCAGGACTTCCCGTATAAGGGACTATAAGACGTCAATTCAGCCCGTTGTATTCGCTTGTATTTCTTTCTATGTGTAGGATAGTTATTTTCAAAAATTAAAAAAAACTTGGCACCTAAAACAAATAGTTTTTTTTTCAAAATATGACTGTGAAGGATAAAACCACAACTGATTCTTGAAAATGTGAACAAGTAAAAGATTGTGCGATCTTTACATTATCCATAACCCTTTGTTCAAAGGGCAATAAATCAGCCCCTAACTGACATAATTAAATTTGAATCCACATCAATTCAAGTTTGCACATTGAATTCAACTGCACAGAAAACCAGAGTCCCTTGAAATAAATCCAGGCTCTTTGCTATGGTTGGTAACTATGGAAACCTAAGTGACAGTATCAGGCTTCGACTGTACCAGTAAATAAGAATGTGAATATTCATTTATCTATGGGTTGCCACAGGCCAGCAGCAATCAATCCCATGGACACTATAATGAAATGCAATCCAATTTTCCTTTTTCTGTTTCTAAATGTGAGGGCTTATATCTGATTTTTAAGACTGATTTAAATAAGAATACTTCTGTTACAAGCTGATTTCAATCAGAGAATTCCTTTAACAAGCAATATAAGCAGTCACAGGGGCTTATTTAGCAACACCAGGCACATTTGCACCTGGGCATTAATTCAGGTTAGACTTTATTGATCAGTATTTTCATTTATTTTCTAGCAATGTATCTTTATTTGTTGATACTGTTTTCTACAAATAGCTTATAAAGTAATCCAACAATATGTAAGGGATTAAATATGTAAAAAGACACAATTAATTCATTTCGGCATTTGACGTAGTCTGATTTGCGAACTATTATCCTTTTCTTTGCGTGTGGGCTTTTTTTTTTTCAATAAATGGGACCATATTGGGCAGTTGACAGACTTGCAGTTGGACAATAACAAATCAACAAAGTGAAAGAATAAATGGATAAGAGGTTTGCGCCTTTTCTAACCAGCACCTTCGGCAAAAGCATTGCATTTAAGTAAGACCTTGATGGCAAATGACAAAATGACACATTGAAAACAACAGTGTACCCATGGAAATATGAGTTGAAGGCTATGGAGAAAAAGAAAATTACAGCTGTATGGGTCCTACATGCATATATATATATATATTTTTTTTTTAGTTCCTGAAGACAGCTCCAGCTGTTGAGCCGAAACGTTGATCAAATAAAACCTTTTTGTTTATTTCATATAAAGACCTGTTTGGTGTGGTTTTCTTTTTGATTATTACTATTGTTGTCTTTAACCAGCACACAGGCATTGTTTTTTGTTTGTCCGTGTTCACCATGTCTAAGCTTATTTTATATATATATATATATATATATATATATATATATATATATATATATATATATATATATATATATATATATATATATATATATATATATATATATATAAAGAATAAAAGCTATAGGAGTGTTTTGCCTGTAATATGAATTATTGTAGCTTTCTGGATAATGGGATTCCTTATAATGAATACCATGCCTGTGCTGGAATATTTGTCATAGAAATCACTGCTATTATTGTGAGACTTAGGTAGGTCAATAGAATGCATTAACTTAAATAATGCCTGAATGTTCTGCAAATGTTCTGTGCATCTGCACTTTGGAAAAACAGATATTGGTCATAGTTTCGCTAAAGGCCTTAAGATAGATTGTTTTTAACTGTCATCTGCCATGGCATAGATTGGGTTAGAGGCCTGTGGTAAAGGCTGCAAAGAAAAAAAGAAAATACCATAGGGAAGAAAATTAAGAAATAACCTTCAGATTCCTGTAACTCCAAGATGCTTTTTCATTAACTAGTGTATCCAATTTCAGCTGTGATTCTCTTACCGAATCTGCAGTCATTACTTAAAAACTGACATGACATATATTGTTAACAGTATGAACATTTTCTTGCCCAGTGGGTCATGTACAATATAGCTGGTTCCTGAATCCAATATAACTGCTTGTCTCCCGCAAGAGTATGTAATTTATTTTAAGAAGCAACCATTTAACTTTCTTTTTTCTAAATGAGCCAGCTCGACATAGCTCTGTAGAAGTCAGACTGGCCTAGGTACTGTTGTCACTGGGGTCAAAATCAATCTGCGCTCAAACTGCTTTCAATGTATATGAAAGTATTTACAGTTCTCCCTCTTTATAACTTCATTGTAGTGACAAGGTCATGCTAGACATAATAGATAGTACGGCATAGGGTTAAGGGTTATTTTGTAGCAGATAGCATAGCATTACTATATACTGTATTTGCATTTTTATATTATGTGGTAGAGCCTTAAAGATGGCAAACAATATATAGTAAAATAATTAAATAACCAATTTTAACAGAATGGGATGTTTAATATAAATGTATCTTGTATAGAAAAGTGTTTTTTTTTGTATTGTTTTTAAATTAACAGTTTAAAACCCTGTTTACTCGTATATTTTGTCCATGTGCTCATTGTGTCCAACCCAGTTTACTCATTGTATATTTTGTCCATTGTGTTTAGGTGTCTATGTAGACTGTGTATAGGGATGAAGCACACCAACTTTCTTCTGGAGATTTGCCTTATTTACATCTTATTGCAGAAATTCAAAGATCTAGCTTTCTGGGACCAACCTCTTCCTCTGGTGCAAGCATTGTTGTCCACATTTTTGCTCTTTGTTATTATGTTTAAAAATTAGTACTGTTTTTCAAAGAATATAGGATTGTGTTTTGCATTCATGCACTGTAAAACAAAGTAAGGATGAGCACACTTGTCCTAGCAATATAATAGAGAATTACAACATATTTAATTGAAAATATGTTTTGTTAATACAACGGGCATTAAAAACCCTGTCCCAAATGCCAGATTTTTAGCTGTTGTCCAATTATACTTTCAGCTCCAGGAAACCAACTGATGGAAGTGAAATGTAAGTATAATTGATGGTTTAAAATCATTATTTTGTGGTTCTTAGCTACTTTTAAAACAGTGGTAAAATCAATCACAAGTCAATGGAAAATGTCAATAAAACAGTTTCCCATTAACAAGCCTGTATACAAGCAAACACAAAACCTAATGATTATTGCAGTATCAGCCACAAAGTTTACTATGTGATGGTCTTTTTACAGGTCTCAGCTTTGCTTTTTCTCTTTGTAGAAAGAGATACTACAAATCTGTATTCATTGCATTGCCTTTATATGTTACAGATGGAAAGTGTGGTAATGTTGTATGGAAAGATGACAGCGCACTCTACTAAATATCAATTGAAGATTACTTTACCTTTTAAAGGTGGTGCGTGGGACTAGACTAGTTTAATATGTTGAAACGAAAAATGGTCCCTTATGTCGCACAAAATTTCTTCTTAATGAAATATAATAATCAAATAATTAAACGATTTTTGGAGTAAATTGATTTAAATTAATTGAGGTTTTTTATTTCATCACACAATATATATAAAATTATGTACAAAATTCATTTATCAAATTTCATATGTAGCAATTAATTTATAGCATTAAATTCATATTAACAGTTCGTATATAAATATTTATTTCATCTTAATTATTGTAGCAGCAACTTGAAGCATAAAAAGTTCTATACTTACAATAGTGCGGTAATGTGAATGAAGTTGTGCTAGAACGTGCCTTTTACTGCAATATGCTTCTACTCCATGAATTTTTTTAATTAATCACAGAGGTTTCGATCATTTACTCAGTAAAACTCGATTATATGCATTACAATGGTGTCTTGCAGTGCATTGTGTTCAATATGTACAGTAAAATAATAAATGGGGCTGGTAGATCGCATTACTACAAACACTAATAAAATATTCAGTTATGTTACACAGTAATTTAGGTTAAAAAAGGCACAAGTCCATCGAGTTCAACCTTTTTTTCTAAATTAAACCTACCTAAATAAAATTTGATTGGGAGGAAGGAGAAACATTCCCATCTGTAACATCTCCAATTTGCCTCAAAGAGAAAAATATTCTTCCTGATTCAAAAAGGGCAACTGGATCAGTCCCTGGATCACCATGTTAATTTCAGTAATTCTTGCTAAAAAAAAGTAGTCAGTACAACCACTTCATGAATTTCCACAACTTCAAAGCTTTCACTATAAAATCCATTTGCATACCTTAAAATAGATAATATTTACATGGGTGCTCCTGTGTCAGAGAGTTGATTGTATCCTTGCATCCGTGTTGGCTGCTATAGTATGCAGAATATTGTATTGTTCATCTGTTGTGATAAGCAAAAGCCCTTTTACCAGAATGTTGTGATTTGGAAGGGTTATCACCAAGCAATGCTTTTTATTACAAATCTACTAGCAATAAATAACAGGCAGAAAGTCAGAAAAATGAAGTCAGTGCATTCATTTTTTGAGGCACTTGAATCCTCTTCTATGAAGTAAATAATCAGGCATCTGATTCATTTTCTGGGAATGTTTATTACTTTTGAGTAAATATATTGCTTGGACATTTACCAACATATGTATTCAAGTATGCTTAGGTGCAGTAACCCATAGCAACCAATAAAATGTTTTGCTTTTGAACAGATTGGTTGCTATAGGTGACTAGACCTATTGCAATCATTGCACCTTGTATGACATAACTCTATTAGGGACCATGTTGAGTGCAGCAGAAATCCTATCCCTAGTAGTTAAATATTAAGGTGAAGGTAAGTTGTGAACCTTGAGTGCACTTAAATGAGTAATTATAAAAGTACTAGTAATTTTTAATTATTTAAATTGCATTGACAATTCAAAGGCAATTTTTCTTTGTGGCTTCTAATAAGTTTCAGTACAGTGTGACTATAAGGCATATTTAACGCTGTTCAGATATGGGATGCTGATGCACTTCTTTCAGTTCATTCCACAGCCTCAAGTATGTCTTCATTGTCAATATGAGAAGCACATACTTGAATAAAAATATTGAATCCACTATGCTTTCTTGCTGGATATGCTAACATATACCTTCCCAAATCACATGCTCCCATTTTCTGACCTAATATTTCATAATAACCTCTGAATCATATTCCACTGCATCACACATGATTTGTAATTTGAGATGTTTTACAAAGGATTGTACTTTTCCGTCCATGAACATTTTCTCTAAACAGAGAATGGCATTGTTCAGTATGGCAGCTTTAATGCAGTGTTTTGTTAAAATACTTGTTTGTTTTGAATTACTCAGACATTTTCAAAATTTTGAAAGGTTGCAGGGAGCAAAATATGTTTTGCTGGTATTTAAGACTGTTTCTCGATATGGCAGAAAAATATGGTTTGCATGAGAAGGTTAAGAACTGATTTGTGACCTATATTTGTGACTTTCCTTACTGCATGTATTTCTTCAGGGTAAGTACAGTAACAGAGCTTAACTGGCACCTTCTGCACAGTTCATACCCCTTGCTATGCTAGCCAGAAATAGAGAATCTACTAGACAGGTCATCCTCTCTCTTTCACTCCCATGTATAATTATCTGATCATATAAAAGGCTTTCCAGTGGCAGGGATTCAAAAAGACTTTGGAATCTGTTTGAATATCTGTTCAAAAACATTGGGGCTGCCAGTTATCTACAATGTACAACAAGGATGTATAACCCCACAGATTGTTAAAATGGTAATATTTCATGGACATTTGCATTTAAATGTGTCCTCAAGGGTGATGTCAAGCCAGGCGTTTTTATAGCCACTGTCTTCTCAACGAAAATCACGGCAATGAATATGCCTGAAACCACCTTGAAGTCATATTGTGTGAGAGTTATGTGGCCTGTAACAGACAGGAATGGGAATTCAGATGTTTTCTCATGCTACTTACTCCCATTTGCTATAAGCTGTGTAATTGACTTACAGTATAGTGAGAAACAGCTGTTGGTTTTTCTCAGGCCTTTAAATTAGCACAGTTTTCCTTTAGAAAGTAATTGCAGTCAAAATGCTTTGTTTGGTGTGCTAAAACAAACCTCCTTATATTACCCAGTCTTATGTAGTATAACCATTGTGTAAAAATAAAGTGTTTTATATTCATTCAAATCAAGCTTCTTGCATTTAAAAATATTGTATAGGAAGCTGATTCACATGAACTGCAGCTCTATATACAATAAATGATGCCCTTATTCTCCCCTTCTTTGGATTGTGCTTTGCCTATTTCCCTTGAATGCATATAATTACTAGGAACCTGTAGACCCAAGTGATTCACTATGTAAGATTAAACAGGTTTTAACAGATGAAGCTATCTGAGGCAGATTTTGGAAATATGTTAATCTGGGTATTGGCACAGAAGCCTTATGAATTATAAATCACATGGTAAGCAGACATATTAGTCATCCTTAATAAAGCCTGATTGATTTGTTTGCCTAGTACTGATCCTTCGGTTTGTTACTTATTCTTAAACCTGTCATGTCTGCCCTGCTCTTTGCCTAGATATTATCACTTCTTCAATCCTTGCCCATGATCTTCACTCATCTGGCTACAATCACCTTCTGCTGGTCTATTTTCTACTTCAAATGGTGTACTTTCTGTCTTGAGGAAAACTTCACTGTAAATTGATTGAGAATGGCAGCCCTCTACACATCTCACATAACAAGTGACAACTACAATAGTGAAACATATATATTTACAATTGCATTGTAAATTAAATGTAGGTTTGTTGAACATTAGAACACATTTTTACATTCAATTTTGAAAGACTTAAGGGGGAATGCAATAAAAGTCGGTAACGGAAAAACTATTTTCAATGTGAAAATGTAAGCCTTTGCCAGAACAAATTTTCCTTTGCACAAATTTAATATAGATTTTGCAAACTTGGAAACATTAGGGAGGAAGAAAGATGCCGATGATATAATGTGCGCTAATACACAGTTCATGTAATGGAACTTCTTACTGCAAAAGTTATGTTTGCTCCAAAAGATTACAACACATTCAAGCACTTCTTAAAAGTGGGCAGTGCAAAATTAAAATTTACAATGCAATAACAAACCAATGAATATTAAATTGTGAAATGTGTTTTCTCTTTTGACTTTTTTTACATTTGCCTCTTAATTTCTCTATTTAGCCTTTTAAGGATATACACATTTTAACAAAATATTCTTTTCATCCATAGCTGTTTGATTACAGATCCATCAGTCATGGCATCAGGTGATGTGGTTCATGTTTCTTCTCTGTCCCATGTTTTAAATGACCTGAAATAAATGATGTAGTTTTAATACAGTCTTCACAGAGGAGGTCCAGTCTGTTTTTTGCATATGGTTTACCGATCATGCTCAAATCTCAGTGTGTTCCTGTCCCCTAATATTTAATAATAGGACCCCAGTTCTCTTGTTTCAAGATGCCATTTAAATCAATTAACATGGTTATCATATTTGTTTTATCTGTATACACCTGAATACACGCACAGGTTTTGCATAACCACTGATTGAAGATCCTCTGCCATTGACTTTTACATGACCTGGACAGGTTGAAGATAGAGTATTTTTGAATTCTGACTTTTTGCGGGGTACAATAAATCTCTAAAAGATTTGAGGGTTTTTTTTCCAGTAAAATACAATATTATAGAGTGTATTGGATTTGTTTGGTTTTGAAATGTTTTCTGTTTTATAGTAGTGTTCTTAAAATAAATTGAGAGAAAATATTATTTCTTTGAAAACTATTATGCTTGTGATTGCTAAAGCAGACAAAACGGTGTAATTTGCTTTTTCAATAGTCACACTCCCCCCTTATTTGAAAAATTGACTCCATTCTTTCTGCTGTATCCAAATGATAAAATATTGTAAAATATGCATTTTATTTAACTTGCATTCGGATTCATGGGTACAGATTTAATTAGCGTCTTCTTTCTTGATTACAAGGGTTTTTTTTCGTGAAATTGCTGTTAAAGGATAAGTATAAGGATAGAAATGAAAATATTATTCATTAAAAGTGCATGTGTATTTGAAATCCTTTCTGGTTCATGTGGCCTGTTTTTCTAGACAATGAAATATAGGAATATTCTTATTTGTGCAAGGTTTGTTAAATTACAATTCTATTACATTCAGCCTAAAATCACCAGTTTTATTATTTTATTCTATGGACTACTGAATATGTCATATATAAATTCATTTATAGGATGCCGTTTAGAAGGTGAAATAATTGCAAGTGCTGGAGCACAAAGGGGAACAAAATTTCACCCCATGATGCTCACAACTGGACTTTGGAAGTTGCAATCTGTGCACTGTGCCTCACACTGAATTCAAAATCTGTCACAATATGCAGGATTCAGAACGCAAGAGCTACTATATGTGCATTTAGCAAGATGTAAGTACAAGACACCTTTGCATCTGCCATCTCCTGCTATGAAACACCGAGCAGGGCATAAGCCTATGGGCAATGGACATAAATCCCAAGGGGACTAGGTGAATAGTGCAACAAACATGGTTTTTGCACTTTTCAAGTTGCCCTGGGTTGTAAACAAGCCCTCAGACCAATACGTTAATTGCATTTCAGTGATAGCATTTAGAATTGGTCTAGTGCACACGCAATCCTTTGTTAATTCTATATTTTCCAAAACTTCTAAACACATGAGATAAGAATAAGGTTACTTGATCATGTGAGAAGTTTTTTTTTGAGTGAATTTTACCGTTTTTGATCGAATTAAAATCGTTTGATCGAACATAGAAATAGTTTGATTCGAACGATTTAATTGATCGATTGAACGATTTTCGAAAAAAAATTTTGACTTCTAAAAACTTAGCCAAATACTGGCTATAGGTTCTAGGAGATCCCCATAGGCTAACATAGCAATTCAGCAGGTTTAAGGTGGCGAGGTGTCGAAGTCGAAGTTTTTTAAAGAGCCAGTACTTCGATTTTTGAATGGTCGAATATTCCAAGTTTTTTCAATTCTGATCTAATTTAGGCCTATTCGATGGTCGAAGTACCCAAAAATCACTTCAAAATTCAAAGTTTTTGAATTCGAAAATTCACTTCGACCCTTAGTAAATGGGCCCCCTAGAATAAATTGCTCTTTTCATTTTATATAACTTTATAAGATATTAAGCAAGGGACAGAAAGGTGTACATACAAAACAAGAATTTGGCATGACAGTGGCAACAACATGAGTCCTGTGTCCAAGCCACTTTAATGGACCAAGAGTTCATTGACTGCATTGATTACAACTCCATTTCTGTGAATAGGCTTTTTGTAACCTCATGTTCAAGGTGCATCTGCTGTGTATAGGACTGTAGTGTATCATATTTTGAACCCTGACAAAAACACACATGAAATATATTATGATCATGCGTGATTTTTTGTGATTTACACTTCCCCAGTTCCTGATTATTCTTTGAAGTCTTAAATCAAGTTTCAAATGGGAATTGAGCGATATTAATGTATATTCTACCGGGAGTAAAAAAACAAATTATATAACAGGTGCATACTTTCAATTTGTCATGAGAATTCCATTTTAATTTTTGCTCAATGATCTAGTTAATATAGAGACACAGAATCCTGCACTGAAATGCATTTTTCAAAAGCGCAAACATATTTTGTTTATATTTAATTTTGATGTTGGGCTAGACAACCAGCTGCCCTCAGCCTTGTAACGTGTGCTCTGATAAACTTCAGTCACTTTTTACTGCTTGGATGCAAGCTGGAGTGGTATGACCTTCTTTCCACCACCCCCAAGCAGTGGCCCAGCAGAACAATGGGAATGTAAAATGATTACAGCTCCCTGACACCTGTATTACATATGAGAATGGCACTCAATAGTAAAACACCCAAGCCCGACCACTTACAATTCCTTCAGTTACATTGAGTTGGAGAAACAATCGTTTATCTGAAAACAGTTCCATTGTGAAGTGCTGGCACACCAATATTACAACTAAAAAATTACACTTATTGGTTCAAGAGTAAAATTTGCAATGGTAGAATGAATTACTTGCAAGGTGCACAGTGTAATTTAGCTATATTAAATAATGAATTAAACATGATTTCTATGATGTTGTTTTATTTCTAAATTACACTGTTTACACTGCAAATAAATTACTCTACCATGTAAAATTTAATTCCTGAACCAGCAAGTCTATTTTTTTTTTTTGTTGCAATAGTGGTGCGTAGGCAGATATCTCAGCCAGCACTTTAGGATGGAACTACTTTCTGGCATTCTGTTGTTTCTCCTACTCAATGTAGCTGAATGTGTCTCAGTGGGACCTGGATTCTTACTATTGAGTGTTGTTCTCAGATACAGCTACCAGGGAGCTGTTGTCATGTGTTAGGAAGCTGTTGGGGGGGGTGTGATTCCACTTCAACTTGCAGTAAAGAGTGACTGAAGTTTATCAAAGCACAACTCACATGACTGTGAGCAGCTTGGAAACTGACAATATGTCTAGCTCCATGTCAGATTTCAAAATTAAATGTAAAAAAATATGTTTGCTCTTTTGAGAAACTGATTCAGGGCAGAATTTTGCTGGAGCAGCGCTATTAACTGAGAAATAATTAAATGCAGAATAAAATCATTTGCATTGAACTCATAAAAAAAATTATGAATTAAACAGTTTCCTAAAACAATGTAGATCGTGTGTCCATATTGTACTGTAACAGGAGGGATGCAGAAAAACCTGTTTGCAAAGGCCTTTTATGTATATACAGTACTACATGAACAATTTCTCTATATTAAATTGATTTGTTTTACCACTAGACTGGGCTGCAGTTTTCTTTTTTTTAGTGACCCAATTTCCAGTGGCTTTTGCTTTAGAACAAAGCTGACAGTGGTTGAAAAAAAGATCTGACATAAGCGAGAAACTCCTCTGAAACCACCCAGTACTGTAAAATGTCTTATTTTAGGCTACATAAATTAATTATGATTACAACTAACACATTCCTGCCAGTACACATTCTTTCTGGATAGAGAAGTTCTCTCCAAGTGCAACATCCGATCAATTACTCATTATCTCGAGCTATACCATCATAGATGTTAACAAACAACTTTCTTTAAATATATACATTTCTTCAGGTTTGTGCTCTAGGCTGAGGGAAGTAATTTGCTCTTGCTGAATGAAATATCATCTGCGCTTTTGTGAATTTGTCTCATGCATGAAATTTTACTATACCAACTGGAGATTGTACAAATACCATTTGAGCTTCTCTAGTTGAGTGCTACATACAAGAACAAAATAAACATTTTAAAAGAATAATAGAAGTAAGGCCAGTTATAACTTTCATATGGGACCTTGCTAAAGGTACCATTTGTGTAACGACTTGTCTGTTAGGAACTTCAAAGGCAGCTGGAACTGTTTTATGGCGTTACTGGTGTTCACGACGCCCTTTTGGGTCCCCGTGCTGCTGCGTTCCAATAAGGAACTTGCGCAGTTTAGAGAGAGAGTGAGTGTTATAGCAGCACCGGGAATGATCAGGCAAAATCGTAGTCAAAGCAGGCAAAAAGGGTCAGGACAAGCAGCAGGAATCGTGGTCAGACAGGCAAGGATCAAAATACCATGGAATCAATCAATATAGTAATGCTTCAGCAGGATCTGTAAACAGAAGTCAGCTTGGGCACTGTTACAATGCAAGAAAGGCCTTTTAAAGGGGGGAATTAGTGGCAAAATCGAACATGACAAACATGTGACGCCATGACAAACATGTGTGTCACACGCGAGTTTTAGACGCCCGCGACTAACAGCTTGATAAATGCCTGCATGGCCTGAAACATTGCTATAATGCCCTAAGTGTACAATAAAGTATTTTAATCAAAATTAATCTGTGGTGCTGCTCAAGTCCGCCTTTGTATTGTGGTTCATGTCATAGAAACCGCAGGTGATTCTCATGGATCAATCTATGGACTTTTTTTAGTAAAAATCTTGTGAATGTGACAATTTCGGGAAATATTATTGGATTTAATCCCTCGCCTACTGTAAAATCGCAAGTATCCACTTTGAAAGACTTGACTGCCAACTGCATAGGTTTTACTTTTGCAAGTTATATTACTTATTACTTTTGCAAATGATATTATTTACTAGAACTAATGAAGTTAATCTGATTTTTAGCTATACAGGTATAGGATCCCTTATCCAGAAACCCGATATCCAGAAAGCTCCGAATTACGGAATGAATGTCTCCCATAGGCTCCATTTTATCCAAATAATCCAAATTTTTTAAATTGATTTCCTTTTTCTCTGTAGTAATAAAACAGTAGCTTGTACTTGATCCCAACAAAGATATAATTAATCCTTATTGGGAGCAAAACCAGCCTATTGGGTTTATTTAATGTTTAAATGAATTTCTAGTAGACGTAAGGCATGAAGACCCAAATTACGGAAAGATCCGTTATCTGGAAAACCCCAGGTCCCGAGCATTCTGGATAACAGGTCCCATACCTGTATACAATTACCATAATATACTCAGGGTTTCTTACCAGAAGTATTTTCAGTTCTGCGTTATGCAGGTGTTGAATTATGCCTGCGTTTTATTTGCCTGCCCCTAGGGGAGGGGGGATTTTAATACTACAGAGGCCCCCTGTTCCCCAGGCCCCCCAGTGACCACAGGGTCTGCTTCCTCTATAGTAAGCCACTGGTTCTTAGAGTTACGCATATATTGTTATACAGAGTGAGAAGGTCTCTCAAAACAGAGACCCAGTTTTATTCCAGCGAACTGTTTCATTTCCATGTAACTAAAATTAAAAGAAAAGATTTTTCTTTCATGTACCATGTAACATGCTTATAACATATTGTAGCTTTCTAGCCATCCCTGTATTTGCTATCATTAGTAGTACTAGAAGGCACTCTTGCTTCTGTGAAACCTTTGCTAGAGCAAAATTCTTAGGTTGCTATTTTCCATTTCGTAATAATGTTCTTTTATAAAAAGCAGCTTTTTGTGACTTTATGAAAATCTGTGAAGGTCTTTGACTTTTAAGCAGTAGGAAAAGCAATGTCTGTCTGTCTGCCTTCTTACATGACTCTGTTACTAGCTTGTCAAAGTTGCCAATCAGAAACGAAAGCAAACAAAGCCATTTTTGTGGTGCTACAGCCAATTCCACTTATCAACGTGGTGCCAAAAACACAAAGCCCCACAGGACACAAGAGTTTCTCTTTATGATAGTATTCTACCTGATTCTGTCTCTATGAATCAAACACACAAACCTTGAACCTAACCCCTTTTATAATCTGCAAAACATTCTCAAATGCTTTTATTAGCCACTTTTGATCATTATCATAAATATGTCTGTTTATCTGCAGTTCTTAAGTAAGCCCTGTGAATTACATACAGAAATACATATGTACACATTTATATTATTTTGTTTTACACGTGTTGTATTTTACTGTTTAATGGATATATTTAACCAAATCACTTTGACATGACATTCTTTAATTCCGTTCACATGAAGCCACTAACTAAATTTACTTTCTATTCATGAATCATCCAGTGTTCTTGGCCATGCCTATACTGTATCTGTTCTATCATTGTTTTTTTAAAGTGTTGAAAAGTGTGGCTGCAATGTGATTATTCAGGGGGATTTACATTTATAGAGAAAGTAAACAGACGATGGGAGGACACATATAAATAAATTGAGTAGTGCATTGGGGCAGAGAAGGAGGAATAAAAAGTTAGAGTGGAAATAAAATACTTTGTATTGGAAGAGAAAAGAGATACAATAAATGACAAAATAGAGTGGAAAGATTATAAAAATGGTGGTAAGAGAAGGAAATAGCAGTAGATATTAGGATATAGGTCAATAAAGAAAGCAACAATTATTCATAAATGGTACAGTTATGGGATCCCATTATCCTGAAAGCTCAGGATTACGGAAAAACTGTCTCCCATAGACTCAATTTAATCCAAATAATCCAACTTTTTCTTTAATAATAAATCAGTACCTTGTTCCTGATCCAAACTAAGATATAATTAATCCTTATTTGAAGCAAACACATCTTATTGGGTTTATTTAATGTTTAATGTTTACATGATTTTCTTGTAGACTTAATATATGATCCAATTTAGGAAAATATCCGTTATTCGGAAAACCACAGGTCCTGAGCATTCTGGATAACAGGTCCCATACTTGTAGTAGAGAACAGGAAAGAGAGAATTGGAGGTTTGTGTGTGATTCTTTTAGCATAAATCTGATGTGCCCATTGACGCAACCTGCTGTGAACACATATTCAGGTGAGTCCAGGGTTCCATAGTGTCAATTTACATCATCTAAGCATGTAGCACCTTTTTGTCAATTATTCTCTCCTTAGGTTAGGGAGCCTTCTGCTTACAAAATATAAGTGTTTAGATGGCTTTATGTATGTATGTATGTATATTTTTATTTAAACTGCACTACTTAATTTTAAGTAACTACTTGTACTTAAAGTAAAGTATTTGATGGGTGTTATGGATAACAGATTGTGCAAATGTAGGCAGAGTTAGTCAGTCTCTACTAAAGCGTATAAAGTATTCTCTCATTGGCTTGAGGATTGTGTCTTTATAGATCACTGGTAAGACCTCCTTGAGTATGAACCAAAGCGGTGATCCTAATTAATATATTCCCCACGTAATTGTAAGGCCACTATTAAACATTGCATAAACAATCCTATAGATATGACCACATATCTAGTTTAATTTAAACATCTTTTTTTAAAAAAGTACTTCTCAGTGTTTAACTATCCTTGAGTATACAGTCTTGGACCCCCCCAGAAAAATATTTAAGGGCTGGAAGGTGTTCAGAGATGTGCAAATGAACTGGTATAAAAAAAGAATGGAAGAATTAAACTACTTGGAGAGAAGACTCAAACTAATTAGAATGAATCCAGTGCACTGCCAATAGCTGTGTCTCATGAAGAATGCTTCTATCCCCTTGAATATAGATGTACCGCACATCCAAAATCAATATTAGACCAGAAAAGAGGAGAGCACGCGGATGCAGATTTACTGCTGTGAATTAGTGTTTATTGTCGACTGACAAACACAACATGTTTCGGGCCCTCAGTGCCCTTTCTTAAGTGTTGGAGAGAAGACATTCAAGGTTGGGATTGTTTTCTATGGAGAAACAGAGCTTTTGAGGAGACATGATCAATCTTTACAGAGAGATAGCATGAGATCTTTTTCCCATAAAAATTAACAAAAAACAGTAGTCCACTCCTTTACACTTGAGGAACTGAACTTTCAATTAAAGCAAATTAAATGGTTCTACACAGTGGGGGCAGTAAATTTGTGGGAGGCCTTGCCGGGTCCTGTGTGTGAGAATATATTTACTTATATACACACACATGTGTGTATATATATATATATATATATATATATATACTAGGGATGCACCGAATCCACTATTTTGGATTTGGCCGGACCCCTGATTCCTTCACAAAAGATTCGGCCGAATACCGAACCGTATGCAAATTAGGGGTGGGAAGGGGAATTTTTTTTTTACTTCCTTGTTTTGTGACAAAAAGTCATGCAATTTTCCTCCCTGCACCTAATTTGCATATGTTGAAAAAGGCAGAATCCTGAACAGAATTCTGGATTTGGTGCATCCCTAATATATACACAAAGGGAAGTGTCTGCACTCTTACTTCTTGCTTCCTGGTGAACGGTTAATAAATGTGTATTATATATGTACTCCAGTTTTCTTCATATAAAGTGATTTATTTTATAACATGATGTATCCAACGTTACAGCTGCATCCAAAATATATGTACAAATATTTGAACAATTATTATTATTAGTTCAAACACATTAAATTACAAGAGTGAGTCTTGTCCTCTTTTTTTTAAGAACTGCTGGAACCGTGTCCTTTAGTGATAACGCATCTCTACATGTCATCAAAGACATGCCATCTAATCAATGCCGTCTTGTTGAATAAATGAGCACTTAATAGATGCAGTGATAAAAAAAAGAATTGAAGTAAATTACTGAAGGTCGTATTTCCAAGATAAAGGGTAAGTTGTAACTACAAAGATCAGTTTGCAAATATATATTCAAAGACAGTGGATGGAAGATTTATTGATGTTAACATGTTGTCCATTTTTGGTAGTATTGCATGTTCCAAACTGTTTCTATTAAGTCTTTGACAAAGCCCGATCACTGCGGGCGAAGCGCACATCAGGCGCATTTTAGGAACGGTTAGGCAGGGGGACGTATTAGAACTGGCACTATAGAGTACTCGCTACCTACCGAATTGGGAGGGATGCTCTGTGGGTGAAGGGATGGGTAATCAACGGAGTGTGATTGGGCAGAGCTCGTCCACAATAACACTACCACTTATTTGCGCCTTTGATGACAATAGCAATCCAGCCAGGCAGGCTCGATATAACTACATGGCGCTCTAGCAAACTATCCATGCCCACGCAACCGGGAGGGGTGCATTGTAGATGAAGGGGTGGTTGGTGAATGGCACATTGAAGTTCTTTTTCCCTCTATCATTTAAAGAAGGTTGTTGACTGTTTAGTATATTTATGGACTCAGAGTCGGACTGGGCCGGCGGAACACCGGGAAAAAGCCCGGTGGGCCCCCGCCAACCTAGACCCCTCTCCGATCTGATGGCCCTACAAATGGCATAACACCATGTACCTGCAGGTGATTAATAATCAGAATATGCAGACTGCATTGGGTCCTGTGTTGTCATTTATAGTTTTTGTATTGTTTAAAGGACATGTAAACCCCCCATAAAAATTTAATCAGTGAATGGCCTCTTTGAAATCTTTAGATAACTGCCACTCTGGTTGTTAAAATCTTAACAGTAAGGATGTATGATCCCACTCACTCATGCATAATCCCACTCACTCATGCATAATCCCGCTCACTCGTGAATAATCCCACTCATTTGTGCTTAATACCACTCACTCATGGATAATACCACTCACTCATGGATAATACCACTCACTCATGAATAATCCCACTCACTTGTGCATAATCCCACTCACTCATGCATAATCCCACTCACTCATGCATAATGCCACTCACTCATGCATAAACCCACTCACCACCACTCATGCATAATCCTGCTCACTCATGCATAATCCCGCTGACTCGTGCATAATCCCACTCACTCGTGCATAATACCACTCACTCATGCATAATACCACTCACTCATGCATAAACTCATGTATAATATGTCATAATCCTGCTCACTCATGCATAATGCTGCTGACTCGTGCGTAATCCAGCTCACTTGTGCATAATCCTTCTCACTCATGCATAATCCCACTCACTCAAATAATGCCACTCACTCGTGCATAATCCTGCTCACTCATGCATAATACCACTCACTCATGCATAATACCACTCACTCATGCATAAACTCATGTATAATATGTCATAATCCCGCTCACTCATGCATAATGCTGCTGACTCATATGCATAATACCACTCACTCATGCATAATCCTGCTCACTCATTGTTGGAATGTAAATTCTTCCTGCATTCATCAAGTATCAGGAGTCAGCAGTTGTTGGAAAGTTCTTTTATTTCCAGAGGAAAATTATACAAAAAAAAACAGAAGAAAAGTATTTTTTCACAGAAAACACTGTGATAACTCCATATAACAAAAATAAACAGGGTACTTTGCAACTACCCCTTTCCAGGCAGCTACCCTCTGCACTCAGACTGCTTGCTCTGAGATCAGGAGTTCTACTAAACAGCATTTTGTATGTTCTTTAAGTAGGTAAGTAGGTAAGTCTGCCTTTCCCAGCAGCCCATGCTCTTAAAGACACATTCAGCTACAACAAAGTTGAAATTATTAACAAAATAATACCTTCATATACATTTTGCTTCCTATCTCCCCATAATAGGAGCTTACAATCTTATTATTCACAAAACAAACACAGGCAAAACCCCATTATCAGCATATAAGAAAAACACATTTTGCTTACATGTGACCTGCTGCAGCTTTTACCAATTGGTAATTAAGCTCAGTGCTTGCATCCTGCAAACACCCAGTGCTTAGGTTTTGCTCCCATTATACCAAATGGGAACAGACACACTTGGTAAGTAATATTTTTAATTCTTGTAATGCTGGGTAAAATGTGGAGAGCATAGTTTATTACTTTGTCTGCATAGCAAGAAAAATGGGAAGAAAAAGAGATTTGCTGGCCAGCAATAGAGAGAGAGGAAAAGCATTTATATCACACATACAGGCAGACAAAATAAACCACTGTGCATATCCTAACACTCATGCATAATCCTGCTCACTCACATGCATAATCCCACTCATATGCATAATACCACTCATAAATGTATGAGTGAGTGGGATTACATGTATGAGTGAGTGGAATTACAGGTATGAGTGGGATTATGCATATGAGTGAGTGGAATTGTGAGTATGAGTGGGATTATGCATATGAATGAGAGGGATTTTGCGTACTTGAGTATGAGTGGGATTATACATGAGTGAGTGGGATTAAATGTACACATGAGTGGGATTACAAGTATGAGTGGGATTACAAGTATGAGTGATCAGGATTATGCATATCAGTGAGTGGGATTACATGTAGGAGTGAGTAGGATTACACATACTTGCTAATAAAGTTACATTACCAAAAAAAAGGTCATCAGGCGTGGCTGGATATGCAAATATAAATGATGATCTAGCCGATAGTAAAAGGCCGCCTGGTTGAAGCACATCTTGCATTCAGGAAAACACTACAGTGCAGGCTAACGAGGGCATTCAGATACTACCTGACCCAATACAGAGACAATGATACATTTTGTGTGGGGAATATGTGCCCAACCTAAAAACATTGTAAGGGTTTATAGGGGTTACATTTCCTTTCTCCAACTCTCCATAACCACTGGCTGGAGCAAAGTATCCTCCAAATTGAATCCCAGTTTATCTGTTTAAATCTGGCTCCATGGTCTTTGTCCCTACAGCTGGAGTTGGAAACAGTAAAGGGGATGTAAAGGCAAAAATAAAATCCAATACAAATCTCTACACAGTCGCCTGCTCTACAGGGAAAAAAACAAAACTGCTTGAGTTCTGCATGGCTGGGAAGTAAGCGGGGGCTCCCCCTGCTGTTCATAATTATGATTGTTTCCCTGCCCAGCAGTTAGGGACCATCTGACAATTCCTATCCACAGCAGTAAATGAAGGGGGAAATTCACTGCATACAGTCAGGTTTCTTATAAAAACGGTACACATTTTTTAATAAAAGTATATTGGAGATAGGTTTCTTTTTCATTAAAGAAAGTAAAAATGGGATTTTATTTTTTTGCCTTTCCTTGTCCTTTAATAACTGACCACTACGGACAATCTGGCCATTGCTGAACTTCTCTGAACCCTCCAGAACATTCAGCGTCTCAGAATCATTTCTTAATCTTATTTCAGACAGTCTTGAACTATCTTAGAGCTGTCAGCACCAACAAATGAAACAATTTAATTTGTGCTGCAGACAGAAATAATTTACCTTAGGTATGGGTAAGGATTTTACACCATAGTGATAACTCCCCCCAAGAGCACATTTTTAGAACAAAATAACTGCTATCAGTAGTGAGACATAAATGTCAATTATTATGGGACGCTCTAAAGTTATGTTGTGCCATATATTATCTGAGGTCAATAAAACATATTTTATGTGTAAATAGCTTCCTGAAAGTTATTGCTTTGCTATGATCAGACAGTAATTGAAATACAATAATCAGTTACTCAAGCAAAATTATGCATGGACAAACATGGAAATGAAGCTACGTATACCAACAAAATAGAGCAATCTATTTAATTTCATGTGCATGTGCTCTTTTCATTTCCCTTAAGGATCTCTATTTATGTTTTCATATTGTTAATCACTTGCTAGTTTGGTTTTATTCTGCAGTTAAATCAGAAAATCTATCTCTAAAAATAGGGTGAATAGCTGTAAATTTGTGTCTAATTTTGCCATTATCAGTCAGTGATGTTTTCCAGGTTTCTATTATTTATCCATAATTGATCTGTGCATGGAACTGCAATATGGCAAATTAAAGATAATGGTATAGGAATGCATATATTCTTTATAAGTGAGTATGTGATGTGTTTATTTTATTTTTTGTGGCTGAATATATATGACCCTGAATTAATGTGTGGGTAATAATGTACACAAAGGGAGACATGTTTCCAATATGACTTTTTGAGTTTGAGTTGCAACTGTCCTTTTCCTTATAATTAGCAGGGGGCTAGTCAGAGAGCCAAATTCAAGGCAAATTTAGCCAAATCCCCAGGCACTCATTATCCCCAAATAATCACACAGCATAGAGTATTACATTGGAAAATTGCTGCAGCTTTATTAATTACAAAGCTAACAATGATTTGAAACCATTAACCTATTCCTGGGTTTCATTTGGAGGGGCTGAACTTGATGGACTTTTTTCAACCCAACTTAACTATGTAACTATGGGGCAGATTGCCTAAAGGGCGAAGTGACTAACGTTAGCGAAAATTCGCCAGTGTGACGTCATTTCGTAACTACACTGATTCCCTAATGGGAGCAGACGTCACTTCACTAACGAAGGAGATAGACGCTAGCGTTGCTTCACACTCTAATGCCAGGTGAATTTTCGCTCTGGTGAACGGAGAAATTCAGTAAGATGCAGATTTTACTGAACGCTACTTCTTGCGCCAGAATTGCCTCTGCCGCCTCATACCAGACGAAGTGCAATGGAGTGCATGGGAATTCCTCAATTGTTTGTTGAAAATTTTTCTAAGTACCAAATAACGCTGACATCTTTTACTTTTTTCTGAGTGATAGCCTGCAAAAGACCGTAAAAAATTTTTGGGTAACCGGGTTCTCCCCTGGAAAGAGAACATGCTTACTCTTTACAAATACATTAGAAGACATTGTAGAAACATAGCAGGTGATATTTTCTCCCTTAGAGAACAAAATGCATCCCTAGACTTGAAGGAAATGAGCTTTTATTTAGAGCAACACAGGGATTTCTTCACAGTAAAGAGAGTGAGGTTGTGTAATATTCTGTTGTTGGTTACTATAGCTTTCTAGTATTTACTGGTCACTTCTTTAAAACCAAACATCTTATTGGTTGTTATGAGTTATTGCACCAAACCAAACATAATAACTTTTATTACATAAGGGGCTAATATTACACCATGTGGACACAATTGCTATTCAGTTCTATTCACACAGCAAGATAAAATTATTATTATTACATGCATTTGAAAAGCCCAAACATTTTTGGTAACACTGTATAATAGAGGTTTGTATCCATGACAAATATTGCATAGAAGTACTGAATGTGCTCAATAGAGCCTACAATTCCTAGTGCAGAAATGTAGCATAACCTGTTCCAGTCTTCTTACAGCCAATAAATTGGGCTTGTTACGACATAATATATACAATATTCCTTATTCAGCAACCCGTTGTCCAGAAAGCTATGAATTGCAGAAAGGCTGTCTTTCATAGACTCCATTTTAAGCAAATAATGCAAATCTTTTATTTTTTTCTGTTAAAAAAAAACCCAGTACCTTGTACTTGATTTTAGCTAAGATGCATGACCCCATAATGGTGGCAAAACAATACTATTGGAATTATTTAATTTTGGCAGGCTTAAGGTATGGAAATCCAATTTACAGAAAGATCCATTATAGGGAAGCACCTTGTCCTGGGCATATAGCAATGTGTTTTTTTGCTAAATAGCCTTTATATTTATGTGTGTGTGTGTGTGCATTTGTTAGTGCTGTGTGCGGTTATGTGTACACATTTCTAAAGTGGTTTGCATATGTGTTGCTTTCTATATTTAAATATGTGTGTTTATTACTTTGTGCTTGCATTGGGGGCAGTGGTCTCTTGTATGCCTTGCTATTATTATGCATATATGTGTGTATACTATGTGAGATAAAAACAGTCATAATCACAAAATTCTAATTTTCGTTTTCATCACTGCTGGTCACAGAATGAGTAATTAAACAATTGTGTAATGAGTAAGAAATGTCCATATAGCTTGATACTTTTGGTTGTGGGGGTTCTACAGTGATTCCAGCATGCTGTCAAAGGAGAAAATTTACTTTATCTAAAGCAGACAATGAATGGATCATGGTGTCGTAGAGTCAAATCACCAAAAAGGCTGGTAATTAGTGATGAGCGAATGTGACCCCTTTCACTTTGTTGAAAATTTGCGAAAAAATTTGTGAAAAATTTGCCAAATGGAATTTTTTGATGTGCGACAATTTTTGTCACCTATTGGAGTCTATGGGTATCTTTTTCCTGGCGAAACCTGGCAAAAAATGTTAATGTTAAAAATCAATCTATGTGCTCAGTTTGCCTCTACAGCTACAAAATAATTAAGTATGTGTTGAAAACTTTAGTAAGGGATAATAAAGCTAGTTTCCTACAGTATATTAGGAAAAAAGCCATGTTTTTTGAGGAAGGACTGTGTTCTATTGTTCCCATTTTATAGGCATGTTAATGGTTATGTCCCTGGAGTAACACAATCCTTACATCAGACGCTTAAAACTGAAGCTTTTCCTCTTTTTTTTTCAAATACATGTAAGAAGGGTAATGATAAACACAATAAAAGAAGGGCACAGAGGAATTCTGCACTTTCAATTAATCTAATTAAATATAGGTTCAGATTAAAAAGATAAAGCAATTTTTTGATAAATATAAATAAAAATATATCTTAAAATTGATTGTGTGTGTGTGTATATATGTGTTAGAATATGCGGTTTAGTCTTGTCAAGTCCATAAAGTAAATGAAAGAAAGAGAGCTGATAACTGATGGGCACTGAATCCCCAGAGAACACACTGCATGAGATAAGAAGCATGATTTCATTATCTGTGCCACTATTTGCAGGGTAAGGGTCATGAATGACTCACCACCATACCTCACCAAAGTGCTCAGTTAGATTCAAGTGAAGTCATCTACATCTCTTTTTGACAAAAGCTGCATACTGATTGAATTGAGCTGCATTACAGTGCACTTGTGCCTTGTTAAGACACTTCCAGAGAGATAACACTATTTACATTTTTCCATGCTTTGTTATTTTGCTTTTTTATTTTTTGCAAATGAATACTCATATGTATATATATGCGTATATATATATATATGTGTGTATATATATATATATATATATATATATATATATATATATATATATATATATATATATATATATAACAAACAAGGGAAAGTTGTGCTCACCACTAATTTTTTAAAACCATTAGGCGGGGGTGCAATGAGGCTGTGACCACAAAATACATATAGACACATACAGGAGGTTCTCTGCACTCAACCCATTATCAATATATTTAAGACAGAGACATTTTGTGCATACTGCTACTAAAAATGCCTTACCCTTTAAACAAAACAGGGATTGTTTGTCCATATATTGCAATATATGGACAAACAATCCCTGTTTTGTTTAAAGGGTAAGGCATTTTTATAGTAGCAGTATGCACAAAATGTCTCTGTCTTAAATATATTGATAATGGGTTGAGTATTGGTATCTTTTCATTTACTTTGTAATTGCTATTAATATTGCTAAGCATTGGTTAATGTTATAGAAATTCTTTCCCATGTGATGGATAAACCAATTTCTCACTATGAACATGACTTACTCTGAGGGAAGCTTTCACAGAAGGGTTTGGCTTAATCCTGGATTCCATTAATTCCTAAATGCTATAAAATGGTATGTTAAAAGGTTAGCTAAAATTTCCTGCTCCCTGGTCTTGTTCCAAATACCATAACAGCTCTGGCTTTTGTCCAGTCTCCAAACAGGTCTCTCCATAGGCTCCCCATTTTGGAGATGAACCCAATTTGGCCCACTGCAGGCAAAGATCCACTTGTTTAGCAATCAGCTTTAATTGTTAAAGATTACACTAAAGCACTCCCTAGGTCAAAATGCTTTCTGATAGCATTCCAGTTGTGTATTTGAAACCAGGCAATATCCAGTAGCATAAATAAAAAGATGGTTCTGTCTGTATTTATTTAATTAATTAATACTGATGCCAAGATCTTTACTAAGGTCCTGGCAAGACTCCTATCTAAGATAATAGCATCATTAATGCGAGACCAAACTGGATTTATGTCATTAAGTGCATAGGGATGAACATATTTAGCCTTTATATCCATCTGCAAATAATGTATCAATATATGGGTTACTAGTCCTAGTATTACAGAAGCAATTGATTCAGCTGAATGGCGATATCTTTGGAAAACCTGGGGAGATTAGGTATTGGCCCCATTTAATGAAATATATTTAAATATTATACAAATCACACATGTCCAAGCAAACACATAACTCTGTATGGGGGAAATGTAATACAATTTGCAAAGAGAACAAATTTGCAAATAAAAATTCCTATGTCTAAGTGTAATATTCTTCATTAGGCTATTATTGCATTCAAAATCTTAATTGCTAATTGAGAACATTTAACACCTGCTTGGAGGTGGTGCAATCTTTTGGAGCAAACGTAATAACTTTTTGATTAAGAAGTTTTATTACATACACAGTGCATTACCACAAACTATAAAATTTACAATCACTATTCTACTGTCGTTTGAGGAGCAAAGTGCTTCTAAAGGCAAAATTGCTCACTTTACGAACATTTATTTGCATTGTGAACAAATTGTGAATTATTTTTGCGTTAGCTACCAATATTACATTTGCTGATTTGTCTTTTCACTAACCAGGGAAACTAGGTTATCCCTTATACCAATAAGCCAGATTTAAGCATGTTGCCATTCAATGGATATGATTGCCAATGACAATCTGGGGGGGTAATAATCTGTTCAAAACTGTCTTTTTACTGAAGTGTATATTCTACCTGAAATGGATGAACAGCTAAATGTAATTCTATCATCATCCATCTGGGCCTATAAAGCCCCCAGGATGTCAAGACTAACATTAATGTCTTCACAAAAGTCAATGCATATTTATTTATAATCCCAATTCAGGCACTGGCCAAGACTAGCATATGCAAGATTTATTGACAGACAATAACTTCCCTTCACCAGACCAGCTTTATACCAAACTCAATAAATAGATACAGATATTCTTTGCGCCTCTGTGAGGCTCACCTCTGGAAACTCTCCTCCTAGCTAGTTTTCATCCTCTAAAAAAACCATAAAATCTGCTTTCTCTATGCCATATTCAGTACCAAAGCATAAATAGGAGGTGCTTATCCCAAATTTATATGCTGGAATGTGGGAAGATGCTACCAGTAGTTGATGTAACTTTGATCTCCACAAGAGACTTATGCTGTTCAGTTGCAACCATAAAAGAGCCCCATCATAAATACCAAATAACATCTCACTGGCAAACATCAAATAAAAACAATTTTTTTTTAAAGTCAAATTTTTATGCAATACAACAAACATGACCTTCACTTATGGTCCTCAATTAAAAAAAAAAAATCTTGTTCATTTATGAAGCTAATCGTTTCATGAAATATTTTATAGGAAAATAGATTTCCCTCCTGTACTAGAGGCTTAACATTTAAAGTGATTAAAGTATATGATTTACTCACACAAATAGGAATTTAATACTTAAACCAGTGGTATTCAGACTTTTTGGATTAAGTTCCCCCTTTGAGATCCACAAATTGAGCAGTGTATCATTTATAGTTTATTAGATTATATCTTAAACCAACTTTACAGATATATAACAACATTGTGTCAACCAATATAATCCCAAAATATATTCAGGAAATATTTTGACAAAAACATCTATCCCTAACTGACATTTGGGCAGGTGTTCTAGGAATATCAAGGAGATCAAATTTACATTTTGCCTTCCTAACTGACCTTCAGGCTTGGTCTTCCAGTACTGTTCCAGGCCCTTATACTATGTGAAGCAATTCTACACACTTTCTGAGAAAGTGACAAATTTTATATACTAAGAGCAACCATTTTATCTAATCAATTCAACCTCTCTCAAATAAGAAGAATTCCATCTTTGAAATGGCCTGTGATTTCAGGATAACCTACTGGCAGATTGGAACTTACTCCTAAAGGGGGGATTTATCAAGGTTCAATTTCAAATTTTTGCCATGATTTCAATTTTTTTGTACAAAAACAAATTTTAATCATATTTAAAAAAAAAAAATTAGTAAAAATGTTGTATTAAGCATAATAAAACCTGAAAAACTTGCATGTAAAAAAGCTTGCAACATGTAGAAAAATTCAAGCCATTTTTTTCATAAACTTGTATGGCGGCGTGCGTAAAAAAAAACAAGACGCGCAACAAAATAATTACACGCGCGACAATTTTTTTGACGCCTATAGACGTATAGATGGGCGTCTGCAACATTTCGCTGGTGGCAAATTTTGGGCGAAACGAAACGGGTCAAATTCGTCCATCCCTAGTGCTGGGGAAGGTCCCCATAGGCTAACATTACACCTTGGTAGGTTTAAAGTGGTGAAGTATGAAGTCAAAGTATTTTTTAAAGAGACAGAACTTCGACTATCGAATGGTCGAATAGTCAAACGATTTTTACTTCGAATTGTTCGAATCATTCGATCGAATTTGACCCATTCAAAGGTCGAAGTACGCAAAAACATACTTCAAAATTCGAAGTTTTTTACATTCAAATTCTTCAGTCGAGCTTAGTAAGTCTGCCCCATAGTGTCTTTACTTAGTAAATGATTATAGTTATGATTGGTGCCCTTTAAGATGTTAACTGCTTGCTTTGCTTTCTTGTATAGACTGAATTTTTGAATGTAAGATAGCTGACTTTTCTATATTGTTTCAAGAATTACAACCTGCAATGCTGACATTTATTAGAATTTAATTTACTAATGAAAAGTACCCCTTTATTATTGTTATGCTATACTTTTTAAAGATGATCAGTGATGGTGCAATGTTCCATTTTTATTTTGCAAAAAATGTATACATTTTAATTGTATTAATTTCACTGTTGTGTTTTACTATACATTTATTATTTATGAAAATTCTTAAACGGCTTCATTATGATTGTGGAGAAAAACCTTGATTATCATTTTCTTTAAAAACTGAATTTACATTTCCTATTGATTCCCATGTCTTTATAGATTCTACACCATTGGCAGTTAATTAGTTAGTTAGTTAGTTTGAGGGGAAGATCTGGTCTACTTGTTGAATCAGTGTTTTAATTTGCTGATTTACTAGCAGATTTGAACCGGTGAATCCAAAAATATAGATATTGTATCCAATTTATCAGCATTTCTCTAGTAAGAACATGCCCATGACAATCATGAAAGTTCTAAGGGATTTACACATTTAACAATCAATTTCTAGTGGGGGATTACTACTTTGCAACAGGTGTGTGCACTCATCTGAATTGTTCATCCCTGATGATGATTATTATGGGTATATTCTGAAAATTATTTTTGTTCCAACACAGACAATGAATGTTTAATTTTAGGTGCTTCATGGATACATTTACATTAGTGCTGCTCTACAAGACACATTTGTAAAATACCACAAAACACAGGAAAGTTTCCTTGTGGGCACGTTTTTGCATTGTGAAGTAAGGTTCTCAATTCCTCCTAAACACCTAATTTAGGCCTTACACGTGATCCCCCATAGTGTAACATTAATGGTGCACTCATTAACCCTTGTTATTAGCACAAAAAAACATTGTATTTTGAAGTAAGTCTGAATCATGTGCTTATATCTTTCTATTACTTGAACAATAAGTTGTTTAAACACATTTCCCTGATATAAAATTTCTCTGATTTTACATATTTTTTCCTGGTCCCCTGAAAAACGTGAAATGGTGGTTCTTCTGGAAATGATGTATATTAAAGAAGAACTAAACCTCAACATTAACCACACTTTGTGTGGTGCCCATTAAAAATGCTGTAATGATTTCTTGGCAATCCTCGTCCATTCTCTCTATGGCTTGTGGTATGCAAATTGCACTCACACAGAATAAACTTAGTCATGTCCTGTGCATGAGCACTGCTTCACCATAGTCTGTGATAAGAGAGGGAGAAGGAGACAGGTCCCCACTTACAATCCAGTTTGCCTACACTTATATGGCTTATTTGTACAACCTCGGCTGATTTTGGGGGATTTCTTTGGCAGGAGACTTTTAAAATCCACAGTTGACATCTCCCAGCCATAATATCTACAAGGCAGAATTGAATTCATAAGAGATGGTGGCAGAGAAGATCAATGTGTGGGAAAAAGTAATTGATGGATTTAAAAAGCTGCTTTAATCCCTATGTAAACCAGTTGAGCGACCATGCCCTTCCTAAAAATAGTATGTAGTATGTAGGTCTCTATACAAATATATAATATACTTTTTAGTAGTATGTGCCATTGGGTAATCATAAATAGAAAATTGTAATTTTAAGAAATCTCCTGGGATCCTGCACATGGTGCACACAAACAAACCATACATGTTAGGTCACATGGGCTCATTTGTGGACACAGTTATGTATTTTGCTTCCCACTTCTTCCTGTTACAGAGATATTGCTTACAATAAATTTAACATAGTACTCTTTCAAGCTTTATTTCACAAAAGGATTTCCATGGGGGGTATATCAAGAGACACATGTCCCAAATGACATCCTTTAAATGAACATTAGCCTTTCCCCTAAATAAAAAGTAGATCCCTTTTAGTGAACGTCATGCAATAAAGGCTAGACTAGCAAGAGAGTTCTCCTCTTGTATAAAACATTAATATTTGTATTAAATCATAACTTAACTGTGTAAATTTGGTTTGTTTTGATTACCACTATTATGTTTAACAGGTTTTGTATCCAGCACTGACTGGGTAAATGAAATCTATGTGCCTTAAAATGATGCTGAACATGATTGTTTTCAGGCTGAATCAATATGTTACAGCTACTGTTAAGTCCTGGGTTGCCTGGGTTACTGGACGACACAAGGCATCACTGGCCTGACACTGCTAAGTTAGTGTCTCCAGAGAGCTGACCTTTCCCTTCTTTTTTGTCAAGAGTTTTTCTCTCCTGTGCCACTAAGCATTACATTGTAATTTTTTTAGATGAAGAGAAAAAAAAATCTAATTTAAAAAAAGTCAGAGCAAACTAGAATCAACCATTTGACCTTATTTATTATTTAAAAAAACACAATTTAAACCGATCAGGGAAAAACTCGATAAAATCAAGTGAAAATCCGATTCATATGAATTTTTTCCAGAATTGCTAGATTTTTTTAGGCTTTTTCCCAAAAATTCAGAATTTTTCAGATTTTTGCCCAAAATAGTTTGTCAATTCCAGTGCAGACCACAGAAACTTCCAAATAGGATAGAATATTGATTTATATACAACCTTGGCAGGCCTGAGATAGAGGATTTTCGAAATCTGACTTTTTCCATCTTCAGGGTATAATAAATCCACTAAAAAAACCTTTTTTTTTTTAAATGTTTTTATTGAAAAAAAAAGTTTTTAATAACAAATAAAATAAAATAAACAAATACAAAGGAATTCGGAAGTACAAAAGAAAACGATGGATAGAAACCATCGCTTATTCTACAAAGCTAAAATGTACCCATCCAGACAAAAACAGCATTTATTTTATTGAGAAATTATAAGTAAACACTTTCTATTTTGAGTCTCGTAGCTTTTTAACATTGGAAATTAATTGGCTCATGGCGAGTCAAAACCAGCGCACATGGGCAGACGCCATCCCTGCGACTGGAGATACGAGAGCGTTACTTGGCCTGCATTAAAACCAGGTTCTTGTTAAGAATGAGTGAAAAAGTATTAAGATGTGAAGGGATCCTGGTTTACTGCATTGGCAAGGTTATTTCTTTAACTTATTGACTGGCATTCACTCTGCAACCATGTTTTCCATGCAAACATTGCCCCCCTACAATATGCCCACACTTGAATTTATCAGAAAAGTTACCAACTAGGCCAGGTCAACAATAAAACTCTAATTTAGCATTAAACCTAATAGTAGATGACTTTAACGAGTCTTTGGTTTTTTGTTTTGGTGAGGATCACACATAAACAATAGCCCCAACTACCTTTTTTCAGTCTTATATTAACTACATTCTAATTTTTTGCTCCTAAAGCATCAGTCATTCACACATTAGTCCCAATCTGGCCATTCCATGTTTATTGTAGATGTCCATGATCCCAGGCTTTCTGCCTTATTTCTCTAATACCACATACAGTAAGTGGGAAGTCAGATTGACTCAACCTCACACTTCTACCCTTATTTAAATTAGTAAGAGTCATTTGATGCTACAAGTTTTTAAAATAAAAATAGATTGGTGTGTGTTCTCCAGTATTTCATGAGATAGTAATACAAAAAAGGTTAAATAAGAGCATCATCATCATTCTGTTTATCCTTTTTCCCTTTAGCTGTCTGTAACATGCCTGGAATTGCCATGCATTTGTCTTGCTTAACATCCCTTTCGGGAAAATGTTTTGTACAGGTATGGGACCTGTTATCCAGGACTGGGTTTTTCCAGATAAGAGGTCTTTCTGTAATTTGTCCACCATCTAGTAGGATTGTTTTGCCACAAATAAGGATTAAGTATGACTTAGTTGGGCTCAAGTACATTATACTGTTTTATTATTACAGGGAAAAAGGAAATATTTTTTGAAAATTGTCAATTATTTGATCAAAATGGAGCCTATAGAAGATAGCCTTTGCGTAATTCTTAGCTTTATATATAATGGGCTTCTGGATAATGGCTCCTATACCTGCATGTGCTTTTTCCATAGTAAGCAAATAATTGTAATTTTTAAAAAGCATTTCTTTTTTCTTTGTAATAATAAAACAGTACCTTGCAATTGATGGCAACTAAGCTGTACACTGTAAATACATAATTGGTGGGAACAATCCTATTGGGTTTATTTAATGTTTAAACCATCAGACTTAAGGCGTGGTTATCCAAGTTACAGAAACATCCCTTATCTAGAAAACCCAGATAATAGTGCCTATACCTGCACAACATTAGTATTAAACCTTCCTTGCAGACAACAAACATTGTTGTCATACATCATTGGAAGGAAAATACATTTAACTTTATGAATATTATACATACATATAAACAAAATGTCTTCAAGCCTTGGGCAGAGCTAGTACTATGCAACAAGGTATTTCTGTGATTTACCATAAAAGTTTACATGGTGTGATTAAAGGAATGGAAAGTCCAAAAGAAATAATGTTCTCTAAACTAATACATACAAACATTTATATAATAGAGCATTTCAAGTCCAATTATTTGCAGGTTTTAGTTCTCTTTTAAATGATTGACAATTGTAACTTTTTTTATAGAAATATTTTTACATTTTTTCAGAATTTATGAACCTTTATTTTTATGTAGGACTTTCTCTTGAATTATCTTCCTCTCCATGATCTTTAGTTCTTAGTGGGTTAAAAGCCTTATGTACATTTCAAATGCCACCAGCTGCTATCTACCCGAGGATATTCAGTGTCCTATTATGTTTGCTTTCCATGTCATCACTTTGAAATGGCTTCTGGATATATATCTTGGTAAGCGACTCAGCAATGAAAGTCCATTACATTTCAGGGGATTTTATAATATTATGTAACTGAATGGCAAAAACTGTCTTAAGGGATTGTAAACAAATATAGTGGCAAGTAAAATAAATCTTCCAATGGCTATGTAGTGGAACTCGCATTGTTTCATTAGAAATGTGTTAGAACAAACTATCCACCTGTAATATCTGTTGCCATTAAGCATGATTTGTAGTACCTAAACTTATTTCAAAATAATTTTATTTCTCTTTTACTCCCAGCAGAACTGTGATTCTAGAATCATAGTATAAATTATGTAAACACAAAGCATGCATCCTATTTAAAGTCGCCTTTTTGCCGTGTGACTACATGACTTTCTTCCATTGCTAGTTTCAATTCATCCCATGAAATGTATTACATAAAGAATATAAACAGCTTTTCTTTTCTGCTGGAACAAGCAATGGTGCATTATAGTGGTTATAAATTATTGGTCAATTGCTTTCTGTGAGAGCGAAGTAGGGGAAATGGACGGGTAGGAATTATCTTGTGTCAAGTCATACTTCACTTCAAATACTCACACGTCCATCTTTTTCAAATATGTGCTGTAGGATGCTTCCTGGTAATCTTGAACAGCCTTGGTTACTGTGTATATTTAACAGACAATTTAGGTTGTGTAATGGATGTTGCAGATTGAGCCAGACCATTGTATGCTTAATCAATTGACTACTTCATCCATTCATCATGAATCACGTATCTGTTGTCTACATAATTATAGCTATGACGTTTTCTTTCTATGTTGAATGGAGAACCAAACCCTTTTTATCAAAATAGACCCCCTCCCTGCTCCCCCCAGCCTAGGTATTACCCTGGGTAAATGCCCCTAACTCTTTACTTACTCCTTATTGCAGATTCAGGGTATTGGAGTTCACGGGCGCCATCTTCTTCTCTTCGGGAATAAAACGGCATACCGGCGCATGCGCAGTTGGCGCAATCTTCTTGTCCCGAACAGCTGCGCATGCGCAGAAAGCCACAGAAATAGCTGAAGCACCGGGAAGAAGACCCGAAGATTACCAAAGAGAAGAAGATGGCGCCCGTGAACTCCAATGCCCTGAATCTGCAACGTGGGGTAAGTAAAGAGTTAGGGGCATTTACCCAGGGTAACACTTAGGCTGGGGGGGAGCAGGTAGGGGAGTCTACGTAGGGGTAGGGGATTTTAATAAAAAGGGTTTGGTTCTCCTTTAAAGAATAGGAGAACAGTGTTTACACTAAATGAGATATTGTATTAGAGTTAATGAATTCTCTTAGTACTGTTTAACTAGTATTCATGGTGTATACTGTAAATTAATTATAATCATTCCTAATCTCCCGTTTCAACCCTGTGACTGTAAATGCTTTCTGCTTGACCCAGCAACCAAAACAACGATCTACTGAGAGGTTTCAGTTATTTTTTGAAATTCTATACAGGTATTTGCTGTCTAGTTTCCGTAGTAGAGGTATGGTACCTGCTGTCCAGAATGCTCAGGACCTGGGGTTTTCCGAACAAGGGACCTTTCCTCAATTTGGACCTCCGTCTACTAAAAATATTTAAACGTTAACTTAACTCAATTGGATTGTTTTCCCTTCAAAAAGGATTAATTAATTACAATATACTGTTTTATTATTATAGAGAAAAAGGAAATACATTTGAAAATTGTGAATTATTTGATTAAAAATAGAATATAGTTCCCATATCCCACTGATCCCATACCTGTATTTTTGAAACCAGATGGTTACTTAATTTCCAAGCCTGATAGTTGCAGAACAGAAAACGTTAACATATTTTGATTCTTAGGACACCAATATACAGTATATATAGGTCCTATATATATATATATATATATATATATATATATATATATATATATATATATATATAATATATAGGTTCTATTGTTCCACTCATAGGGGCACATTTACTAAAGAGTGAATTGTGTTTTTTTTGGTGAAGATTTGCAAAAATGACAATTCACAGTGAATTAGCCAATTACTAAAAGGAAGGTAAGTAATACTCATCGCTAGTGGAAAAGCTCAGTGCTAGAGAACTTTTGCTCCATTAACGCAGGCAAATTTTCATCTGGTGAAAATCCGGTAATTTATGAAAGTGTAAGTTACCCTTTTCTTCAAAGTGTACTTGCCAAGTTCAGGCTGACAAACTTCCGTTATAAAGACAGAGCAGCCACTTTTAAATCGCAATCAATATCGCCCTTTCCATGGTGAAAATTCTATAATATTCCCCACTACTATTGTATGGGAAAATATACAGGCAAATTTACGGCAGGAAAAAATTCACCACATTTTTCTTGCAAAAACCAACTTACTATTTTAAGTAAATATGGAGATTTGTATGAAAATACACCTGGTGAAGTGAGGTGAAATTAGGTGAAGAGAAAATTCACACTTTAGTAAATGTTCCCCATATTCTCAGTTACATATGTCTGAGTTGCACTGTGGTGGTTGGTAGCCTTAGAAATAAAATTAGTGCACAGATATACCCCGTTAAACGGCGCTGATCGAAGGAATCACAAGAGACCCTGACGAAGTGCCGGGAGAGAGGAGAGAAGGAACGAAACGCGTAGGTTTCCTCACCAACCCACTGCCAGAAGTTCAGCACGATGTGGCAAATAAAGCCGCAAGAAAATTGAGCTTTACCGTCTCTTGTGATTCCTTCAATCAGCGCCGTTTAACAGGGTAAATCTGTGCACTAAAGTTACCTCCTTAAAGGAAAACTATACCCCCCAAACAATGTAGGTCTCTATTAAAAGATACTGAGTAAAACAGGTCATGTGTAAAACCCTGCTTCATGTAAATGAACCATTATCATAATAATATACTTTTCTAGTAGTATGTGCCATTGGGTAATCATAAATAGAAAATTTCCATTTTAAAAAATAAGGGCCACCCCCTGGGATCGTACGATTCACTGTACTCACATACAAACCACATGTAAGGTCACATGAGCCAATTAACAGACAGAGTTCTGCCTTTTGCTTCCTCACTTCTTCCTGTTACAGTTAGTGTTGTAGTATTTCTGGTCAGGTGATCTCTGAGGCAGCACAGATAGAGTCACGAAATGGTGGTTCAAGGCAAGAGATGTAAAAGGGCAATATTTATGTAAATATATATTCCAGTTTGGTAAGATTCTTTAATATGTCATTCAATTTGATATAAACTATCTGTTGCTTAAGTATTCATTTTGGGGGTATAGTTTTCCTTTAACGAGGTGAGGAGGATCCCATGAGAGCTGCGACCGAGGGGAGAGACGCTGCGCTATCAAGAAGGGTGAGCTCCGATACAATTTCTATACCTATTTTTGTGCTTAGAAATAAAATTGATGACAATTGCCATACCTATCCAGGATAGAAAACAGTATAAATAATAAGCTGTCTAAAGAGAAGGATGTTTCCATGTAGGTTGTCTACAATGTAAATTTGTTTTATACTGCAATTCACTGTAGGGGAGATACACGATTACTACAGTTTGTTAAATTTATTTTCTAATGTAGGCTGATACATGTGGACCGGATATCTTAAACAGATGTGATCCTGTGCCTTAACACAGATCTGTCATACCTAGAAGTTATTATGCCCGCAGCTCTAAAACATTATACACAGGAGTGGCACGATCATAACCAAATGGAATTCTGTATTCTCTAACAGTATCTGCCCCAAAGACAAGAGGGAATGGTACAATTGCTGAATTAGTGAATTAAAAGTTATTCTGGATATATTATCTTAACGATGAGACAATGGTAGCTCCAGGCTTCAATAGACGCTTTTTCCTAGAGAATTGGATGCAAATGTTATTCACACACCAAACACTGGAAATAACACCAGGAATTGTGACAAAGCACAGTTGCAGCTGCACCTATTTAATCGGACACTCTTGCTCTGGATAAAATGCATTTGAGTCAGGCACAGTGCATCTGCATCAGATGCAATGGCTGCATTTCACCCACAAAGATGGTGGAATTCTGGGAGAAGAATTTGAACTGTGCTCAGTGTGTGAAGTGAATAAGCACTATTTATTATCTACATTGCACCTGTAAGCCCAACAGATATACTGGAAGTAATGACAGCTTCCCCATGGTTATATCGCTATAGTAGTTTATATATAAATGTTATATTTACATGCATAGACAATCAATTTTTTGATGTTAGCGGTACAAATATACTACTTTATGTTTAAACATACATTTTACTGAATGTATAAAGAGTACTGTCAATTCACAAGAAAAAATCTAGCTTATAATGTCTGAAATAATGAACAAAGAAGGGAAACTTGATCCTGTGGCATTTAATAACAAACATTGCTGCTAAACCCCAGCTGGGAGATGCTGGCACCAGAAGGGTTAATCTTGCGTAATTATTTCTGGGAATGTTTGACTTCCTGATTTAGAGGATATCAGGTTAAAAAGAAAAAGCCAAAGCAGGGTTGCTTGCATGGTCCCCAGTGATACTATGGGTGAAAACGAATACTTTTTAGAGCTATTCTGCAACACGCACAACAATCTTTACTCATGTAATGATTTTCCAATCACGTCCTGTGTCTTTTCTACATTTTGGGATTTCTTTCTCCTTGTTGCCTGCTGAGCTGTGAGTCTTAAATCTGGAGAGCACTCCAGGAATACCAAATCAAACATGGATAAAACAACAGGATGAGGATAACAAGAACCGAAAACTATACTGTGCACCATAACATCCAAACATATGTGTGCCCAGTGTCATTTCCCCAGTGCAAGACTTCCTGCTCTGCCTTTTGATCACTCTCTTAAAGTCAATTTATACCTCAGCAGCTTCTAATGTGCTTCCTGAGACTCGTTTCCTCTTTAGGAAATAAATTCTTGTGGAAAAAGACTGAAAGCTATGATGGAAAATTGTAGCTGTGGGTGTTGTTTTCTAAAATGATAGGAATACCAATGAAGGTCACTTTATTAGTAATACAATGGAATACTGAATGCATCCCTAGATGACTAGCAATGCTTTCCAGTAATTATTTGCATGCACAGATATATCAGTATTGTATGGCAGACAATGTCTTATGATCACCATGGGAAATAACCTTACTAGGCTCTCAAAATATATCTTAAAATAAAATTCCTTTCATTGACCGTTTACATGTATTTAATGATTTAATCATCTGCCTAAGCATAATGAAATTCCCTGTTTAATAAACTTTAGTTGCTGTCACACACAGTGAAATATTTGTTAAAAAATAATTGCAGGAAATATGCATCACCTCCAAAAAGCCATGAAATCATTTGAAAAAACTGAATGGGTTACAGTTTTTTAAGCAATTGCATTTTCTAGATTCAAGTCTTTTAATAAATACAATTTTTAAATAAAATTGAAAATTCACAATTTGAATTTTGAGAAATATGCCCCTGTATGTACTAGTTTTAGTTATTTCTATGTTAAGGGGGCAGTTTACTAATGTTTGTATTATTTTACTTTTGCCAACTTTTTAGAGCTGAAATTCATGTATATAATTAGTGTAAACCATGAAAAAAATGATATTAGGTGGAAAAAGGAAAAACTCTAATACTTCTCCATATAAAAGCTGGTGAGTTCATTTTGAAGTCAGTGAGAGCTGTCCCTACAGTGCAGACTGTAACATCTCTCTTTGCTTTGAATGTTTTGTGGTTTTGGGTTTTTCTTTTTTCATTTGTGGTTACAAGAAAATCTTTACTAATTAGGATTTCAAAGTTTTTGTATTCTTATTCAGATTCATTCCGCTCGTTGTTCATGCTTTTCATATTCGGATCTTTTAATAAATAGTAGACATTTGTACTTTTTTAAAATGTGACTTAAGTCGAGGTTGAAACTACACAGATTTGAATTTTGATAAATAGGCCCCTTTTTGTATGCCTCCAAAAGTTGTACTTGAACATAAAGAGGTAATTCACTTTTACATTAACATAGATTATGTTATAGAATATCTTGTTCTTAGGAACTTTTCAGTTGGCCTTCATTTTTTAATACAGTTTTTGAATTACTTGACGTTCTCTCTTTTTTTTTTTAAATATTGGGCCAGATTCAATTCAGTAAAAAAAAAGTTCTCATGGGTTATCCCATGAAAACTCATGGACGAGATTAATTTCAATGAGAAAAAGCTTTTCTCAAAATTCAGTTATTGTTTTTAACAATAATAGATATATCTTCACATGATAAACAGTAAGATACTTTTTTTGATTTGAATTGCATCTGTAATTGAATCTAATCCATCAGTTTTCACATGATTAAACTTTTTCTCACTGAATTGAGTCTGGCCCATTATCTGGCAGTTTGTTGACACTGGCCTCGACAACCAAAAAAAAACAAAAACTTGTTCTGCCGGTTTAGAATTTTATTGATAGCAAAACATAATAGCTGATTGAAGTTTAATGTTCTTTATAATACCAAGTTAAACATTTCTGTTTTTTAGGGCACAAATTGCAGTAAGAAGGTGGAGTTTTTATATAGCTGGGGTTTTTATTCAGGCTGTCTTATGTATGTTTTAGTCTATAATTCATAATTTACCACTGCCTGGTTGCTAGGGTAAATTGACCACTAGGAACCAGATAATTGTTGAAAGTCCAAACTGGGGAACTGTAGATTGTTTCAGAAAATCATATCTAAATCATACTAAAAGTTTACCTGAAGCAGAATTTGACTTTTAATAAATAACGGTGTTAGCTGAAATTGTAAAAATTAAATCGCCAAGTTCCAGTACAAGGGTTTAGGGTGTTTTTCAAAGATACAGCATGTCCCAGAAGAAGAGGAATTGTACTTTTGCATCTGTTTGCTAAAGCATCCCTTGTGTTCTTTCTCTCTGCACATCTTTCTTCATACAGTTATGTGTTATATGTTCGTAGCATGTTACAGCCCAAGATATAATGGGTGACTGGACTTGCTGAGATGCCAAAGGCAATATAGAAAAATAAATTACTGTATATATCGAATTCACTAAGTGGAACTGAGCCTCCAGGCAAGAAGTGTAGACTACATATGGGTAAGAGCTAGCACTCAATGAGATTTTCTGTTGAGCTATTTGTATCTGTGTTATTATTATGATATGCATGGTGGTATTAGGAACTTATTGCTTACAAAGCCAAACTGAGTCAGTCTTCCCATGTAATCCCAGATTTGTCTGCTCTGATTCTCGTGTGCTTTTCTCTGCTGCTATAGTTATTCAGCTTGGTGTCCTCAGCCTTTCTAGGATGACAACCCGAGTGGAAAAATGAAAGCCCAGAGGCAGGCCGTGGCTGATATTGCCTCACATAGCTGGTGCATTCATTAGCAGCTCCTGACTTTTTCACTTGTCTGCTGTAGAGGTGTGAAAAATGGCTTTTCAACATTGGTTTCTATTCCTTGATAGAAAATAAAATAGGATAAACAGAGGATGAAAAGAAGAACAGAAATGCATTTGTAAATGTAAATGGTTATCAGGCTGCTGATTGAGCCAAAATAGAATATATTGCATATACTGTGTGATTTCTGAATTAGTTATAAGAAACATTCTGTAAGCATGTTAAGCCCTCAAGTTAAGCCTTTATACATTTGTTAAATGAATGATGCTGACTTTCATAAAATGAACTCGAACTCAGGACCCCAGAACAATGCACCTCCCTGCACACATCTTCTAAAATAAAAGGCACTAAAGATATCTTAAAATTATTGAGGCTGAAACAGAAATGTGTGAGACTACAACACGTGTTTGAGATTACATTTTTTTCTCATAAAAAAACAGAAATGTTTAATTTGGTACCATAAAGTATATTAAACTTCAAACTGCTATTATGATACTGATATTATGATACTGTCCTAGCCCCTCCAGATAATTTATGTCTTGACCTACATTTAAATCGTGATGCATGTCCTTTTTTACTGGGCCCTGGAAACGTATTTTTTGAAGTCTTGCGGACTACTCTACATTTGCATTCAAACTCTAAAAACGTGAGATAACAAATCTGATCTCACCTACAAATATTCAGTTGGGATTTTAGGTCACAATAACCTAATATTCTAAACCCATTTTATCTTTCTTAGAGACTAAAGGAGTGATCAAGTCTATTCAGCCATATTATAAGAAAAGGGGGTGATTGTTCTATTACAAATATATTACATTTCAATTAAACACTGTGTAAAACACCTACACCAAGAAGAGATACAAATGTAAAAAAATTAGCTCTTTAAAGGAAAACTATACCCCCAAAATGAATACTTAAGCAACAGATAGTTTATATCAAATTGAATGACATATTAAAGAATCTTACCAAACTGGAATATATATTTACATAAATATTGCCCTTTTACATCTCTTGCCTTGAACCACCATTTCATGACTCTATCTGTGCTGCCTCAGAGATCACCTGACCAGAAATACTACAACACTAACTGTAACAGGAAGAAGTGAGGAAGCAAAAGCAAAAGGCAGAACTCTGTCTGTTAATTGGCTCATGTGACCTTACATGTGGTTTGTATATGTGCACAGTGAATCTTACGATCTCAGGGGGCGGCCCTTATTTTTTAAAATGGCAATTTTCTATTTATGATTACCCATTGGCACATACTACTAAAAAAGTATATTATTATGATAATGGTTCATTTACATGAAGCAGGGTTTTACACATGAGCTGTTTTACTCAGTATCCTAGAGACCTACATTGTTTGCAGGGTATAGTTTTCCTTTAAGAAAGGTGGCATGGTTGCTCAGTTGTTGGCACTGCTGCTCAGCAGCACCTAAGCATTAGCTGAAAGCAGTTTGTATGTTCATCCTTTGTCTGTGATGGTTTTCTTAAAGGAGAACCAAACCCTTTATATTAAAATCCCCAACCCCTACCCTACATAGACCCCCCTCCATGCTCCCCCCAGCCTTGGTGTTACCCTCGGTAAATGCCCCTTACTCTTTACTTACCCCTCATTGCAGATTCAACACATCAGAGTTCACTGGTGGCATCTTCTTCTCTTCGGTAAACTTTGGGTCTTCTTCTTGCGATTCGGCAATTTCCGTGACTTTCGGCGCATGCGCAGTTGTAAAATAACCGGCAGACTGCTCTAACTGTGCATGTGGCGATACGTTGTTTACTTCATGAAGATTAATTTAATGCATATGTTTGAAGACTTTTGTTGGGATTACCTTCTGCCATAACAGATTAAAATTACATTTAATTCATCCCAACATTCTAATTTCGTTAGTTCCAAGATGACATTCACCCCAGATCTCAACCACACTATTTTATAAGTTGGGATGCCATCCACTGCTTAAGGCCACAGCAGGACAAATACCAAAATGGAAACATATGCTACTGTATATACAGCCTACACGATATCCTGATTCCTTAAAATGAACAAAGATTCTTAATGCACAACTCATTCTCACTCTCAAGAAATTCTAATACAATTTTTAATTTAAACATTTTTAAAATATGAATTAGTTTTGTTCCCATGTTTTGTCACTGAATCCTCTATGTGAAAGTCATGTTACTTGTCTGTTTGAACTGGTAGTCACGACATATATGCCCCCTGCAGTAAGATAGAAAGCGGGGGTCTAGTGAAAACATGCCAGCTCTGTAAATAAATGATGATTGGTTGGTTTGACATGCCATTCATATAGATATAAATGTATTCATTAAGCTTGCTGGGTGTATGAAATACAATCCAGAGCAAGCCATGGGCAAACTACCAGTCCCGTTGGCTTTCAGCAATAGTTGGCATGTAAAACCAGTTTAAAATTGTATCTGTTCTATCTGCTGAACAACACTGACTTAGCTTTTATTTTCAGCTGCATGCACAGTGTTATGCCATACTAGTTCTGTATGAAATAGTGAATACAAAATTTTTTGTACTCTTATATAATGCCTTCTTGCTCTTCATCATAAGCCTGAAAACCCATAGCTTTTATTTAGACACCTAAAATCCTGACTGAGGCTTGTATCTTAGTTAGGTAGTGTGCTTGTATGTATAGTGTTTTTATTGGTTTTTAACATGTTTAAACATTAAAACATTTGTTTAATAGTGGCCTTGTTAATTATGCAAGCAATAGCAGAAACATAAGCTATATTACAGTGTAGTGTGTACCTGCATATATGATGGGGTATCAGTTAACAATGGTGTAAGATATATTCCACAATTCGTGTCTACAGGATTACAAGAAATTCATAACACACCATGGCTCCTACACCTTGTAGAATTTACACCCCATGTCTCATATACAAGTTTAACGTGGGTTACGTTTAATGAAGGTTCTGCCTTCAGAAAGCTAGTGATGGGGTGGAGGCTATTCCCTATCCAATACATAATTACTGCATTTTTTCATAAAAAATGAGAGAATGCATTATAATTCTCATGGTGTTAGCAGGCAGTATGTCATCCAATGCCCCCAATAAGCCTACCACTGGGTCAACTGCCCTTGACATGTCAAGCTTTGAAGCCATAGTTTCCTTTATGTCTGACCATTAATTTGTGTATAGGGGACAGGTCCAAGACAGGTGGAGAAAGTTGACTCCTGAGAGATTGCATTCTAATTCTCATGGTGTTGGAAGCAGTATATCATCCACTACCCCTAATAAGCATACTACTTGGTCAACTGCCCTTGACATATCAAACTTTGTAGCTATAGTTCCCTTGATGTCTGACCATGCATTTGTATATAGGGGACAGGTCCAAGACAGGTGGAGGAATTTGGCTCCTGGAGAGCTGCAACATAAACAGAGGTCTTACTGCCTTTTGACAGTTCTTTTAAGTTTCAATGGTGTGATATAAATTTGATGGCGAAACCTTTTGTGACACTAATTGTTTTTTGTGCAGAGTTTATTGCCTCTTCCCCTTTTCAATAGTTTAGGCTTGGGATGGCTTCAACCCAAAGAAGGTAGGCCTGTTTACAGGGAGCTTCACATGAGTGGGGGAGTGAGAGCATCTTCTTAACATATAGAGACCAGGGAAAACTGCAGTTCTCTGGTACAGTACCCTGGGCCGATGCATTCTTTGAAGAAGAGGACATCTGCCTGAGGTAGGAGGTAAGTGGCTAGAATCAGTGGGGGGTCCCTAACAACTTGGCACCCCTCTGTGATTCTACCTTTTTTCTCCTTTAAGGCTTGTGTTTTATTTAATTATATATGCTATTATAGAAAAAGAAGAAAGCCATAGCAATTTCTTATCCTCAAGCAAAGAATGTGAATATCGGCCTCCTTTGCTGTACCATAAATATATCATTGAATAACAATCATCTAATGCAGAGTTTTAAAGAGGTTTTTGGTTCAAGACTGCCTTTGTGTCCCAACATTTGGTCAGCTCACCAACATTTCAAAAGGAAAGACTGCTCAAAAACACTATAGTATTAATCACATCAACTCGAAAAGAGAGAGAACCCTCTTTTAGGATAAATATATAGCTTTAATGAAATACCAATATAAACACATGCATAATTACACAATAGATGGCAATACAAATCTCGAAGTTACTATTAAAAATGGTTGCTCACTCAGTGATAGCCACTGGAATTTATTAGCCCATAAATGCATAAATGAATAAAGGAAGACATAAATAAACTCTTCTAATTCATAAATAAGTGGATCAATACATAATTAGATAGGCCATTTAAGGCCTCAGTTACACCAGCTCCTCAATGATCATCATCTACACATGACTGGCAGCTTAACAACTTTAGAAAATGAAATGTATAAATAAATGATCCCCCTTAATACGTACACTATTACAAATAATTAACAACCAGTACATATGCATATATACTAGCCTCCCTATATTGTGCACACTATTAACCCACTCCAGTAGACCAAGTGAATATATAAAAAATTCACTGGAGTAACCACTGGGTTATTTTCTTAGTGGTGTCTGTGAAGCTAGACTTCTTCACTCAATCAATTAATATGTAAAAACAGTATAGTTAAATCAGTCTTTTTTGCTGCACTTATCCCACCATATATTGTACTGTATATCCCTTGTAAGCAAATATAAAAAAGATTTTCGGTTATCATTGGCTATTATTGGTAAATATTCCTTTAAAAACCCCACCGAAATGAAGAGAGAGTGGTGGGATTTTTAGTTTAGTAACTCCATGGGCACCAGCTTACTCACTAACAGATACTACATAAAAAACTTACCACCATTTCAAACAAATTATTATTAAACAAGTATTTACTACATATATGAATAGTCTTAATCATTAAAAATACTTTCAGAACTTGTACTGTCCCAGGACCTGGAACTCTGTGCATGGTCAACAACCAGGGCTCTAGGGAATAAAATGGAATGTTGATTTCTGCCCATACTGTATATTCAAATACAAAAGTGCATTATTGATCCAGGATGGAGAAGGTTACAGCAACCAAATATGTGTTTCTAGATTTTGAATCTCCTTTCTTTTTAGATATTGTAAATTTTGCCTCGTCTTTTAAAGGAGATTAAAGCTTAGCTAAAGAAGTAGACTAGAAATGTTGTACATTATTTTTTGGGGTTCTTCACCAGCCCAAGGCAACCACAGCAGTTTCCAAAGAAGCCCCAGTAGCTCCCCATCTTCTTTTTTGCTGATTCACTGTACATCCTCTGTGCTGCTGTCACTTTACTTAGCTTAGGGACTGAATCAAAATATACATTACACATAGAATTTAAATGTCACACAATAACTGATAAGTAATTAATACAGATAATTACTACATGGAAGTACAGAAAACAGTGCAACTAAGCATCAGAATTTAATAATCAGCCTTTTACTATCATTTTATATTACTGGTCAACCTCATTTTATGCTCGATAATTTGCGATGACCCCTAGCTTAGCTTCTCAACAGCTGCTCAGAGTGTCACAGATAGTTTACAAGATGGTGACCCCCCTGTGACAAGTTTTAAGTCCTAGATCATTTCTGCTATTAAAGAGCTTAAACTTTAGGATGGTGCAATAGGTTCAGTATATAAAATATGGCATTTTTAGCGATATTCATTTTTAGGATTTACTCTAGTTCTCCTTTACAGCACTGACTCACTGTAGCGGTCACTTATAATAAAATATGTAATAATATAATTTACTTTGTGGAACAATTTCCACTACATTGCCAGTCCCTTTAGAAGTCTTCTGTATCTAATGGTTTGGTCTTCCAGCTTCAAAAATGTGTGCACTTTTCCCCTGGAGTAATGCTACCGCAGCTTTGTTTGCTGCCTAGCTCAGCAAGGTCTCACTCAAGATGTGCCCTCCAGCTATAACTGTCTAGGAGCTGCTGCATCTTGTTCCACTGATCTGATATTCCTGCTAGGAATTCTCAATTTGGCCCCATTCTGAGACTCTCTCTGGGACATACTCTGGGACTTCATGTCATTGTTCTTTTGGTCCCTTGCCATGGTCCTGGCAACCACTGAAAATAAAACTGATGGTACACCTGAGGAAGTATGGACAAACAACCTGCTCCTTTTCACAGATGGACTTCTCAGCCTGTAGGTATATAAGTGCATTTGGCTTTAACAACCCCCTACATATACCACCCAAGCTGCAGACATACACAGAATAAATGAATGAAGAGACTATTATAGAAAAAATAAATAAAATAAAACTAGCCAGCTTTTAAAAGACTTTTCAAAAGAATGAATAAGAATGTTGTGTTTGTTAGAGTAAGGAAGAGAAATGCTGTTCAGCATTACATGATTGATGGTGAAAGATATGGGATACTGTTTAGCATGAAATAATTTATATGAGAAGGAGAAAGAAAAAAAGAAATGCAATATGAAGTATCTGTATGAAAGCATTCTGGATGTATCATTATAAAAGTGCTACCATTGAACGGCTCAATATTTAATAGAAATATATATGAAGATGGAGGCATTTTGATTACCTGGAATCGCCACATTTAGGGGCAGATTTACTAAGGGTCGAATTTCGAAGTACAAAAAAACTTCGAAATTCGATTATCGAATTTAAAAACTTCGAATTCGAATATCGTTCGAATCAAAGTCAAATGGTCGAATATAGCCTATTCGATGGTCGAAGTACCCAAAAATTTACTTTGGAATTCGAACTTTTTGACATTCGAACCATTCACTCGAGCTTAGTAAATCTGCCCCTTAATGTGTCAGAAGTTACTGATTACCATTACTATAGTTACTGAGTAGGGGAATTTTTAAAATAAAATGCTTGCCCCAAATCAGCTGGAATTTGAATTGTTGTAATTACACCTGAGGGAATTTTTAAAAACACTATATGTAAATGTCACATGTAGTATTAGCCTTAGGGGCAAACAATAAGCAGAACAGGTAACCAGGCAATCTGAAATCATTGTAGGCACAAATTGCTAAAAATAAATTGCCACGACAATATGTTTAGCAGGAAGTCACAAGAATGGATGTATATAATATAAATAATGTAACGTCTATTGTAAAATATACGGATATTCACCAATAAGTTCTATGAGTGTGGTCAACTCTAGGAGGCCCATTTAGTAACAATCAAGTTGTGATTTTTTTTTTTCTACAAATCTTGAACAATGTGGCTTTACGATACTTCTAAAACTTTTTATCAAAATGTATTTAGTGAAAAAAACCACAAAAACCTTCAATACCAAATTTTGCCAAGTAAAAGTTGTCAAGGTTTGGGATTTTTTTTTCACTAGAAATTGGATTTTTCATATATTTTAACGCATTGTCAAACTGACTCTGGCTTTGAAAAGTGATGCCACATGTGAAAAGTGGTGCCTTCATGGAAGAGCATACAGTTAAAGTAACTGTTTGCACCTCCGCCAAACAATCAAACTGACTGTCCCATTGGTTTTGAAAATAGATGGCACATCTGAAAGGTGGTACCCACACTGAAGAGCATACAGTTAAAGTAATTAACATGCACATTTAAAAACACAACGCAGTTAAAAACATAAAGGGAGAAAAAGTAATACTATGAGAACCTCAGCAGATATTAACAGGGAAATTCTCTGAAATGTCACAAAAAATAGTGGTTGCATTGTAAAATGTATTTTAAATAGGTCATAGTTTTTACTTACTCTCTGCTATTTCTCATTTATCTAACACTGATACGTTGTTGAGGCAAACTAACAAATATAAATGTGTGTTGATGATGATTTGTTGGATAGTCTTAATTGTAATTCCCAAAATTTATTTTGTATTGTAATACGTATACCTGCCCAGAAGATGGAGCTGGTATGGAATTTCTTTGATCACATGATTAGTGTGGGGGAAGTTGGCCTTAAAAGCCCAATTCACTTATTTGGTTGTAACTGCACCAGAGGAAGGACCCGAGAGGTCGGAAACATGTTGTACTATGCACCTTGAATAAAATTACTTTAAGAAACTAAACTCATCTGCTCTCCAGTGAACCTTCATTTTCCACATCTCTCAAGTAAGCCCTTGGCATGCATGTTGCACATTGGCGTACTGCAAAATGGCAGCTAATGGTTCTTTGACTTTTAATACTATTCCACAAATCATAGTTTGATTCCATCATTTAAAAGAGCTGGCATTTAGCAAGCTGTACCTCAGAGAGCAACATACCTTTTATATATTACAACAAACATTGGTGATTATAGAATATACTTTACAGAATTTTTTCCAAAGGCAGTTTAAATATACTCATTTTTATCTAAATCTTTTTTTTTTAAAAGTTTACCAAAGAAGTAGCCATTCCTTAGAGAGAAATCCTCTGGTGTACAGTTGCTTTCAATTATTTATTGGTGTCTAGTCATATGGTCTGCACAATAGCAAGGAAGAGCAAAAGGAATGGGGAAAATGCCAAGCTTTCTTAAATACATGCTTGGCGAATACAGCCGAATGAATGCCACTTAGCAATGAATCCACATTATGCATATGCCAAGAAGAAAGTAAATAATTTAGAGGTGAGCTTAAATAACCTTGACTACTCTCTTTCCCAAAGGTTTTCAAGGTTAGATTGGTTGATATTGTTTCTGAAGCTCAACCAGGTGTGTAAACTCGTTTCCATCTTCTCTGTAAGACAGCCTGTGTTTTTAATCATTATTTCCTTTAACTCTCTATCTAGTGTACAAATAACAATGGTAGGAGATACAGTCATTATGCTGAGGTACTTTCCCTCTTTATTGTTATACCATACTGCACATTTTAATTAGCTTAGCCATTAATAGCCAACTAATACAATATTGCATTAGATAATTGCAGTATTATTAATACATAATAAAGAACAGCTAAGTTGACTGTATAGGTTATTATTCTTTATTTATATAGAGCTGACATATTCTGCAGCTCTTTACAGAGATTATGCATCATTCGCGTCAACCCCTGGCCCAGTGGAGCTTACAGTCTAAAGTCCCTATCACATTCACACAAACTATGCTTAATTTACCTGAAACCAATTATATCCTGCCTGTATGGTTTGGAGTGTGGGAAGAAACCAGAGTGCCCAGGGGAATCACAAGCAAGCATTTGTATCAGTTCAGTTGTGTTATTGTATGTTTGGTTCTGTATGACCACTGCTGTTTATGAGTTGAATAATTTGCAGATTTCTCTTTGAAGCTACAACAGTCAGAAGGCACAGTTTGGTGGCAAAACGCCTCTGAACAATACAAGCTTTTCTCAAGAGTATATTTAAATGAACTAGCACCAGGGATGACTTCTGGTTTCAACTGACATCCACTTTAGAGAAAATAAGTCCAACAAAAAATAAGAGCACTGTATTTTCTAGCTAGCCAAGGGTTAAAGTATAATATCATTGCTAAGACTATTCCAGAAAGCCTTTCCCTATGTCATCATAGATGGATATGAGTCATTTTGGTGATTGCTGTTACTATTAGGTATCCGATGATGTTATATTTTGCCTACAGGAATGAGGCAGTGCAAGCAGCACAGTGACCTATTCCTGAAACATTATCTCTTTATCCAATTATGTTAACCTTCCCCATACCAGAGAGTAACATGAACTATTACGATTTTGCTCTTTTAGTATAGCAGTCTGTAGGCTGGAGATACCCATAGAATTGAGTTTTTATGGGCACACAGATTAGAATGCTGATGTGCAGTTTCTCTCACATGTACATTAGTAACAGATGAGATGACACAGATAAACTCAAGTAGCCAAACATGATAATATAAGTTCACAGCGACACAAGCATCATACACACCTGTAAACTAAGCATACAGTTGCACAGTGGAAGGGCAACCCCTATTAACAACACACATATCAGTATTTTCAACATGAAGTTATTTGGAAAAAATCTGGCTCTTTCATTTTTTAACCTGCATCAAATTTGGCTAACACTATATATTTATTTTTGTAGTCTCTGCCCATGTAAGGACCCATGACCCTTCCCTCCCCCTGCGATATCCACCCTTCTGTACATCTACATCTATTGATTATTGGAAGGGGTGATTTAGTGTCTGTGGGTCCGAAGGTACAGTATGTCACTATATAGTGCTTGGGTGTAAATCCAAAGACAATCTCCTCCAGCCTCAGAACTAAAAATATATTTGAACATATAACCTCCCTGCCCCAGTGAAGCTTGCAATTAAAGATCACTATCACATTCACACAAAACAAGAGAATCCTGTAAACCAGTCAGAAACATAAGCCTTTGGGTAACTATCGCTACTATGATCACAGTTTAGTACACTAAACTGTAGTGGATGCTTAATCATTCTTTTTTTACAAACAGGTTTAACTGTATTATTTCTTAAGGCCCCCATACACGGGCTGATAAAAGCTTCCGACAGGCCGAATTGGCATCTTATTGGCCTGTGTGGGGCCATCCGACAGGCTTCTCCGATTGATAAAGTCGGTCAGATGTGAGTTAGATCTCGATCAGGCAGGTTAAAAAATCCTGTCGGATTGCGGCCGCATCTGTGCGTTTTTGCGGTCCAGGGTCCGACCGCCTGTATCGGAGGCATTATGATCCGATCATTGGGCCCTAGGGTCCACAATGGGATCAGCCGAATATTGCCCACCTCAATGTCGGCATATCGGGGAGAGATCTCTACGTCTAAAACACACCTTTATAGCCTTTGATATATTTATAGTTTACTAGTGCGCTTTTTCAACCTAAATTAAAAAAAAAAAAATCAATTCAGATGGGCATTGCTGCATTGACTTTTGATGAGCAAATTCGTCACTACAATCTGTAAGTGCAATTTTATTATTTTAATAAGTTGTGTGAATTTACTACACCAGAGAGTGAGCCCTTCCTTTTATTTACTTTGCAAACTTTTGATTGGTTTGACCAACCTATGAAGAGGTTTATTAGCGACCAAGACTGAGACAATTTACCATGCACTGAAGCTATTCCTTTGGGGCTTGAAATCTGATACATGGACTGTGTTTTGCACAGTTTACTCTGTATTAATATATCACGTCAACACTTGACTTGCCATGAAGTGCCCCCTTCTGTTTTATTTGTAAGGTATAAAGCATGCTGGGAGCTTTGGTCCATCAACATTGCAGTTTTGTTGATGACATTTGGATATATTAACCCTTACATTGTACTACTGTTGAAACCACTATTTGGGACCGATTTCATAAAATTTCTATTTTTTTTCTCTAAAATATTTTCATTTTTCAGCTCTCTAAAACTCTAAAAATACAAGATTTATTAAGTGTATAACCACGAAAAACTCTAATACAAAACTTTTCCAAGTGTAAGAGGTCAAGGTCATATAGAAGTCAATGGGAGCTGCACTGATCCTGTAGGACCTTTTTTTAACCATTCAGGTTTTTGGATTTTTTTCACGGGTAATTGTTCAGAAAAACTCTAATTTGTAGAGGTTTTAGAGATATTAGTATCTTTCAGCAAGTCGTTCAGCATTTTTTTATTTTGGATCTTTGAATAACTTTGTGGTTTAAGAGAAAAATAGTTTAATTGTGGTTTCAAAACCCTAAAATGTTCCCTTTAAAAAATAGGCCTCTTTGTTCTACCTTTGCTGCAGGAGCCCATACAATATTTGGTAAAAATTGTTATATAACATATAGTATAATTTCTAGCAGTTTAAATAAGTGGAGATTAGGAAAACTATGTCCCTGGGCTGCATCTTCTGGAAAATGTGTCCACTAATTGTAAGACCCTTTGAAAAAAAAAACATATTCTGTATTACTGCTAAGTAGCAACAAGATGGCTCCTTGTTATATGTTTAATGATGTAATAAAGAAGAGATGCAGTGCTATGTTTAGTAAACTATGACCGACAATTTAAAAGGAAATAAATGAAAAGTAATATCTACATACTGTTTATTTTCCCTTTAATTCCAACCTTGATTTTAACCCAATTCCGAGTCATTGTAATTGCATAATTGTACATGATGATTCTTGTAATTCAGCGGTACATTCTCTGTATTCTGTTTCAGTCCTCCATCTGTAAGAGGAAAGGCTCTAGGGTTGCATATACTGAGAAAATGAAATCTTCTCTGGTTTCAGATTTGCCAAATGAAGCATATTTGCTCCTCTGAGACCTCAAGCTTCTCTAAAAGCTTAGCAAGCCTACATGACTTACTTAGCTGTGAGAGGAAAGAAGACAGAGAGAATGCAGCATCTTCTTTCCCTGCTGTTTCTCTCAGAGCTCTGGTGCCACATTTTCTCCTCAGACTGCTGTGCCAGCTTTCACAAGCAACACCAATGGGCCTCCAAGGTGACGAGTTCAATTCTCAGTTCTGTCAAACAACTTTCCTGACCTAGATTCCTATTCTGCAGCAGAGTTGGAAGAATGCCCTTCTCTCATACACACATCCATTCCTGCATTTGCACAGCAAAACAATGTCTTACTGAAGATAAGCCTTAGGGCTTTCACAGTTACTTGTTAAAACTTATTTTGACCGATTTAGAGAAATCAGGGAAGGAGGAATGTAATCCTTTGGAGAAACCTAAAGTCTGATTAAATATTAAGACCTGTGATTAGAATTCTAGAGGCATAACGGCTGTAATCCAGGATACAGCTTTATGAACATATATGAGCTGACTGCATCCAAAGTGAGCACTGTCAAAAACTTTGCAGACAGTCGTGTCATAACAGATAGATCTCTTCTGTTATGTTAGATTTTTGGGGGGTTTTTTTTGCTTTTGTTCTTACTTTTATAAGCATTATAGCCTTATAAAAAGTATGCAAAGAAATGAGAGGGAAGGGGGAATAGAGGGAACCAGGGTGGGATTGGAGATCACAACTGGGAAGGATACCCTGAGTGAAATTTATTACTGTGACAAGATCAATGAACTTCAGTAGCTGGGCTTGAAGGGACCACCAATAACACAGTGTAAATACAAAATGCTGCAAAGAATTGCTTTTTCTAAAGGATCAAGTTAAAATCAGGTTAAACACAAAATACCAAGATTTAGTACAAAATACTCTAATTTACTTGGACTCAATCGGAATTTATTGGCGGTTGTGTTGCAAGAAAGAGAATCTGTTGGATCATTTGTTTTTCTGAACCATTCTTTCACAAACGTACACAATACAATCCAAAATCGCTCTCTTTCTATTCAGTCAGTGCACCTTCCTGTTATATAAAAGAAATCCATATGCTGACAAAATGTCATTGAATCTCAAAACAAGCTATAAGCAATGTAGCTATTTGTTCCTGTGTGTACAATGGCTATTCCATTACAGGCCCAGACAGGATAGCCTTAGTCATTGCAGAATACTACACAGAGATGTATAGACAGTCTGACTCAATGGAAGCAGCATAGACGGAGGCTTATTTTACTAGCCTACCCTTACCTGTCTAAAGATCAAAGACACTTTCTAGACACTATTTCTAACAGTATTAGCCAACAGGAAGTTGATCTCGCAATTTCAAGCTTACCCTCCATTAAAACTCCAAGGGCCGATGGTCCACCTGCTGCCTGGTACAGACTTTTAAGTAAGTAACTCCTTCCCTCACAAGGGTATTTACCAAGATCTAGAGATTAAGGGGCAAATTCCATAAGCGGCGCTAATTCGCTAACGTCCGCTTCACCCACATCGCAACACTTCACCAGGCGATCTGGTAATTTCGCCCAGACAACACTAATTCCCTAAAATGCAAAGCTGCATCCAGGGCACCAAATACTGGCGAAGTTGTGCTAGAGTTAATTCGGCAAGCAGATCGAAGTTGTGCTAGCATTGGCTAATTTGCATACGGCGTGAAGTTAGAATGGACGTATATGTTTCATCAAATACATTTAAAATAGGTGGTGAAGCAGAGCACACTCCTCAGTGTAATCAATGACGCCCGGTGCTCAGGGTAGAGGGCTCGGCAACCCCCTCGGTAAAGGCTTCCAAAAAGGTACACTGGCACACAGGGCAATTGAAAAAGCAGGGTTACCCCTTGCTACTTTTATTTAAGCGGACGTGCGACGTTTCGGGGTTCCTACCCCTTTCTCAAGCAATGCTTGAGAAAGGGGTAGGAACCCCGAAACGTCGCACGTCATCAAATACATTACATTACACAAGCCCAGGGAACCTTAATAAAAGAAAATAGAGTTGTTATAATGTCCTACACATGAGTCCAGTGTATAGTTTATGTGCCATATGTTAGGAAATGTATGGGGGAAGCCGGTTACCCAAAAAAAGTTTGCGCTCTTTTGCAGCCTATCCCCCTGAAAAAAGGAACACCAGCATTTTTTGGGACTTAGAAAATTTTTTAACTACATTTTGACGAAGTCCTATCCACTCTATTGCTCTTCGCCTGGTCTGAGGTGGCGAAGGCAAGTCTGGCGCAAGAGGTAACGTTCAGTAAAATCCGCATCTTACTGAATTTGCAGAATTACGTCCCTTCGCCAGAGCGAGAATTCGGCTGGTGTTAGAGTGCGAATGATCGTTAGCATGTGTCTCTTTCGCTAGCGAAGCTACTCATATGACGGAATTGGCGAAGTACCAAAATGACATCAAGCTGGTGAATTAACGCTAGCGTTAGTCACTTCGCCCTTTAGGGAAGCTGCCCCTAAAACACTGCCAACCTCCTTCTATGAAGCAATCATTACCCTAGTTCTTCAAGTAGGTAAAAACCCAGTGCTTCGGGACTCATTTCACCAATTTTATTAATAAATACAGATGCTAAAATGCTTGCCAAAATTCAAGCTAATAGGCTAGTCAAAGTAATAACTGGCATAGTTATAGTGTCCAGTCAGGATTTATGGCTAACAAAACTGCAGCCATTAATCTCTATAGAGTGTTTACTCGTGCAATACTGTATTCCCAACTTCAGGGCACAGGTGGACTTCTGGCCTCTTTAAATATTACCAAAGCATTCAATTCAGTCAGTTGGAGATACATTTGGGTGCTACTTAAACAATATGGTTTTGGTCTTAGTTTTATACTATGGATCAAACTTTTATACAAAGAACACAATGCATGGATATGCGTGAATAATCTTGTGTCTGACAAAATAGCAAGCACTAGTGCAGTGATCCCCAACCAGTGGCTCGTGAGCAATATATTGCTCACCAACCCCATGGATGTTGCTCTCAGTGGCCTCAAAGCAGGCGCTTCTTTTTTAATTCCAGGCTTGGAGGCAAGTTTTGGTTGAATAAAAACCAGGTGTACTGCCAAACAGAGTCTTGTGTAGACTGCCAGTCCACATAGGAGCTACCAAATAATCAATTGTAGGCCTTATTTGGCACCCCAGGGATTTTTTTCATGCTTGTGTTGCTCCCCAACTCATTTTACATTTGAATGTGGCTCACGGGTAAAAAAAGGTCAGGGACCACTGTACTAGAGAGTAGTGAACCTGCCAAGGCTGCCCAATGCCTACCTTCTTTTCACCTTTATAATTGAGCCATTATATGCCAGACCCCAGAAATACGTTTGGTAGAAAAGAGGAGATAATAATGCTATATGCAGATAATTTTATAATTTTTCTAGCAGACCCAGAGGCAAGCTCTGGAGGTTCGAGTACCTCAGTGGCCTAAATATTAACAGAGAAAAAGCCATACTGTTTTCCCTCTCTGAACCAGATGAAGAAGGGATTTACATGGGCTCCAATTCAAGTATTTGGGCTGGTAACACCCCTTGTGACTTGGAATAAAGTGGCAAAATAAAAAGCAGGAAATCCCCATAATTACCCTTATAAAGAAATGCCAACACTTCAAAGGGCTGGAGGACACAATATTGGCCTCTTAAGGGAGTGAAGTGATTTGATCCAAGATCAAGCCTTTATCCACTCCAACATGCTCAAGGAGAGACTAGGTGACCCGACTCTCCAATTACATGCAACTTCATACCTAATTTTGGATTCAATTAGAATCATATAACTTTATCAAATTGCCACTCGAAAAACTCAAATGTATCAAGTTTTTGAGCATAAACAAATGTCAAACACCCCAAAACTATGTGCAAAGGGTCAGTAGGCTTATTTATGCACCACGTGAATATGCTGAAAAATGAACTACAACACTTTGGTTGAATTCATCTCTCTTTTTCTAGTTTGTCGTGGGTTAGATACTGGGTCATCTAGAAAGAAATTGATCATGAGGATCAAGGATATTAATGTATGGGGTGTGACAAGCTGACTGCTTGTACACAATTTTTGAAGTAATTTGTGGGAGAATATGGTAGGCAGTCATAGGTTTAGGAGCAGTAAGACAGTGGCAACACAGCTCTTCAGAGAAAACACAAGTTTCGTTTTATTTTAGGAAGAGTCACCTAAATAAACAAACCTGATTTCAAGACTTATTTCAATGCTGATTTCTTTAAGATAAAGATTTCTGATATAAAGTAAAGATCTAACTGAGACTATAAACATACCATCATCTAAAAATAGAGGTTCTACATGCTGATTACATTGTTTTCTATTGGCGTGGCTCAAATCCAGGCATTTTATAAGGGATGCTGAATTGTGAAGATCAGTGGAAATGGCCATACGTTTAGAAATGAAAGCTGACAAAAAAATCTGGTGGTTTAGTTGTAGGCTATTTTAAGCAGATGTATCACTTCATTTAACGATTATGTATGTAGTAACTGAAAGGAAATTTTGATAGCTATGAAGACTCTGAACAGAGCAATCTGTGATAACATGTAGACAGTACTATGCAAAGATGAGGCCTGCTACCAGACTATATATATATCATTGTGGCATTCTCCAGAGGTGTCTTTGTTACACCTCTCTAGTTTTTCTAAGCTACAGTTCCCAAGACTCTCAGACAGCTAGTACCTGCAAATAGACACAGTACAGTATTAGATAAATTTCGATTGTTGTGTCAAGTAGTGGAAGTTCTGCTCATTGATCTTACATCCTGTAATTCTGGGTTGTGTTTAGACTCTGTCAAGAGTGAATTAAATCACAGCATGTATAGTCCATTATATATCCAGGCTAGCTTTATCCTTTGGATTGTGTAGGACTATACCCTAGTGCACAACACCCATTACTTCTGTGTGTCTTTTCCAGGGCCCTCCAGCGTTATGTCCCCCCCCCGTACCAGGAGAGAGCTCCTGGTATGAGCAGCCATGTTGGGGCACTAGCATGCGCATAATGAGTGAGTGCCACGACTTGCACATTATATGCATGCTTTCGACTTCAGAAGAGCATTGTGCGCATGCGCTATTCATGACAAGGCCGCTCATACAAGGAGTGTCTTAGCGCTAGAAGGGGGCAATTTTTTTTTCAAAAAATAACTGTTACCCCCAACCGGCACCTTTGATAATATTTTTGCCGAACAGGTGCCCTTTAAGATGCAGCACAGCATTGCTATGCCATAAAGAGATTAAAATAGGCTAAAGTATTCAACGTTTTTGAAATATGCAACGTTATGTTAAATCTGCAGTAATGGAAAAAATGCATTAGATTGCATAACAAGTAACAGCAGATTTATTTTAAAAAAGATAGTATCCTTTTAATTTAAGACTTGAATGACACGATAGCTGGTTTATCTCTACAGTTAGTTTGTGCAATTCAGTACAGGGATAATATATTTCTTATACAGTAAGTATGTTACATTTAATCAGAGCAGATCTATTACAAATTTGAATGATGCTAGCCCGTGCAAATGCCTCATCTCATTTGCAGGCATGAAATTCAGGCACACAGCTTTAACATTATACAGCAAGCTGTTATCTAAGGGCTAGCAGGTTGCAATGCTATTTTTTTTAGTAATCCTGAAGGGAAAATGTAAATGCGCCACATATGCATTAAAAATAGAGATGTTTTCCTTGAGGAAGCCTACTCAGTGTTCAGTGGATATCAAATTCACTGCTCAGAAGCTGCCATGAACAACAAGTCCCTGAATTGCCAGTTTCTCACTGATGGTGCTGGTAATTTTAGGATACTGCAGCTGTAGTCCATATTACATCACATGAATACTTAATTTATTCTAAGTTAAAAAAAATCTAGCAGACTGTCAAGTACATAATCAGGTCAGCAGAAAAAAAGGAACAATCCTCTAAAATCAAGATCCCTGAAATTGCCTTTGGTATCATTTATATATCTGTGGATGTGTTGATCCTGGTCTTTGGTTCTGGTTCTTGTGTTTTAGCTTGTAACCAGAATCAATATATTAAGAACTACCACCACATGTAGAAGGATGAATGGTGCATTAGATCAACACGTATTACACAAACATGAGTGGGTGGCAGGAAGGTGTTGAGTGCCAGCTATTTGTTAAACATAAAGTAATTATTTTTTTATGTTAAAAAATGAAAACAGAACATGTTTGTGGAGATTAATAGCAGGACATGTTGACAAGCCTAGACTTTCAGGGTCTTTTACTCTCAATACACCTTTTCTCACCCCCAGGAGGGATCCCCATAAGAGAACTACAACTTTCCCCAGCCTTACATAGTTAAGTTGGGTTAAAAAAAAAGATTTCAACCTCCTCCAAACAAAACCAATGTACACATATACCCATACTTTTTTAGCCCTATCTATACACTCATATATTTGAACTATATATACAGTATCCTATAAGGGAAAACAAAATAGAATTCTACTGAAATCTTCTCCCAAGTGGCAGACTAAGCCCCCTCCCTGACTTTGTTACAATTTGGAAACCACTGCTCTAGTAGAATTATAAGCTAAACAGTCAAATTGAGGTTGTTTAGGAGTTGAAATTTAAAGAAAAAGTTCAACAGGATGGTTGTTATGTTTGATCCAATACTACATATTAACAAACAATTGATTACTGCAAATATGCAAAATCGTATGTGGGACTTCCAAAGAAACAAAGGCTATAGCATAATTCTCTTGACTGTTGTTATTATTACATTCAGTATTTGCAAGCATATGATTATTTGTTTTATAGTTACATGGAAGCTGAAGTTGAAGAAGGCACACATCAAGTTCAATTAATGAAAAGTCAATGAAACTTCTATCTGATGTAGTGGAAAATGGAAAACTAACATCTAAATTGTATTTTGCCTCAGAAAGCAAGAATCCATAGCCACCAATCAACAGACATTTTCATCAAAAAATGTTAGCATGTAATGACACACAATGAATTGTTAAATGAAGTTGTTATGCCTAGGATAGGATACTTTGCAAATTTAATTTTTTTTTTTTATGCCCATTTATTTTTAATGAAAGCATTTTTAAATAAAGGATAACTTAATCCTAAATAATGTTTAAAATGGCACATTTTATATACTGAACTTATTCAGCCAGCTGAAATGTTCAGCATCTCAAGAGTAGTAAAAAAAAGTGTCACAGGAATTTCCCATCTTGTATTTTGTTAAGAGTATCTGTGACAGACTCATACTCAGTGTACTTTGAATAGTTGTTTAGACTCTTAGCTTAGGGTTCGTCACAAATCATCAAGCAGAAAACGAAGTAGGCCTGTCATATAAGATACAGGGGTCATTAATACATTGTAATTCTATTTATGCTGGTTTCTAAACTTCTAAACTTCAGCCTTATATTGTGACATTTAATTTATATATATTCAGTATATTTTGAGTCAATCCCTAAGCTCAGTAAGTGACAGCAGCACAGAGTATGTGCAGTGAATCAGCAGAAAAGAAGATGGGGAGCTACTGGGGCATCTTTGGGGGACACAGATCTTCCCTCCTAAAGGGCTGTGGTTGCCTTGGACTGAAAAGAAGACCAAAACTTAATGTCTTAAAAAAGGAGAAAGTTAGATATTAGTTATTTAAACATTAAAAACAGACATGCCACATTAGTTGCATGACTATTGTCTACAGGGCAAAGTTACAGCTGCTGAATCATCAGGCACATCTTACAAGATCCAGCTGCTTATTTCAATATTCAACAAAAGAGACAATAGCTGAGAACTGAAACCTTCCATTTCTTTATATGCCTGCAAGTTTACAAAGGTGTCCTTGACTTTCAGTTATCCTTTAATCAGGGTTTTGACATCTTAGATCCAATAATAGTCTGCATCAATCAATCAATATGAATTTAGCAGAACCATAACATAATGCAATTACCAGCTCTGCACCTGTCCTGTAAATAGCTGAATGCTGTGTCAAAGCAAGACCTAATCAAAGACTTTTGACACCAACAGAGGGTGGACAAATGTGAATATCAAATATCTAATGAGGATTGGGGCCACCATTCAGAACAGCTTCAGTCCCATGTGTTGTGGGCTATTATACCATTCCTAAAGAAAAAAAGCAAGCAATAATTTGGAAGATGTTTAACAGTTTGTCTAACACATTCTAAGACAAAAAGGTTTATAGTAAAATAAGTGCCAGTACAATACCAGTGCCTGCGTACCTCCTAAACAAACCCACAGAGACACTTAAATAGAAAAAAAGAACTGAACACAATGCTAATGTTGCGCATGAACTGCTGCAGCAGCATGCAAACATTTAAAGGGTATTACCCCCTTCCTCAATGCACTGCTCACAGCATACTGCAATTTATGTGACCTAAATAGACCCAATCCCCATCACCCATTTGATCATATGATCCAGGCATGTGACATCATAGTGCCCAAAGACAAACAAAGGTTTCAGCAAAATATCTACAAATTTACAAAAACAGATTCCAGCCTCTTAGCCACCCTTTCCTCTAGCACCACGGCCCCCCTTCCATCGAGGTGCAATCCCTCATGGCTATAGAGATTACACTTATAGAAAAATAAACCTGGTGATCTAGGAACCCAACCCTTCTCTCATGCACCAAGAATGAACCACTGAATTTGCACATTGAGATATCAAATATGATCCAATCACAAAGGCAAAATTAAACTGGTAAGTGTATTCCACTTCTCTTCTACCCCCTTTCAGTTGAACTAAAGAAGCTTGAGTTTTAAAACCTTTTCAAGGTTGCTTAATGAGTCCAGTTCCTTAAAACTTGATAATTACCTTGTATATCTGTCTGTCTGATCTGTACAACAACATTACAAGAGAACATGAAGATTGTGACTACTAGTTAAAAGAATCAAGCTACAGTACCGATCCTGCTCAATTTAGTCGTTACTTGCCGTAGGGTAGATAATTAAATGGGAAACTTTAAAGATTATGAGCCCTTTAATCAGGGTTTAGGATTATTATTTTTATTTTAAGAAAATGACATGGGAAGGCCTATTTACTAAAACTTTACTTTTACTCACTCTATTATAAAAAGAATTTCAACCCAAACTCCCAAACCTGAATCCCCTTAATTTACCAATATTTTTCTCAAAAAAAATGGTGCATGAAAAAGTTGTGACAAAATCGTGTGAAAATTCGAATCATGCAAATCAATTTGCCGATTGAATTGTATGTTGTGTCTGTGACAATTCTAATTGACTTCTACTTGATTTTGACAGGTCTTAGGTGACTATGAAGATTTTCATTCATCCAGGTCATAATATATCTAGTATAGGTCAATCTAAAAACAACTGGACTTGCTGAGTAATCAATGAAGACGTTTCACTACTCATCCGAGCAGCTTCTTCAGTTCAACTGACTGGTGTGGGAAGTTCTCGGCATATAAACTCTTCCACTAATGCATTTACAATGGCACATTGTAACTGCAATTTGATATGTATCC